>NC_066316.1:27139576-27440742 GCF_022539315.1 Serinus canaria
ATTAAATAATGCCCGTTGTGGTTTGGTATGGGCTGGGGATGTGGTCAGTGCCCCACTGAAAATGAGGCTGGTTTTGAATTTAACTGTGGGGCCCACCTCCCTGCCCCCCACCCCCAGCCTGCAAATTGCACTTCATTCACCTTTAGCTTTAACCCTCTGGTGAAGAGATAAAGCACATCCTTTCATATGTGTTTTTTAGAGTAGGTAAATAGTTGGGTTATCTGAAAACAGATCTTAGCAATACCTGCTGAGCCTTTGAGCAACAATGTGTATGGACCTCTAGATTAGCTGTCAAAATTGACTGATTTTACTGCAAGTAATGCCCCAAGATAAGGATCTGTAATCTCTCAAACACAAATCATTGATAGCCATCTGGGGTTGTGCATTGTCATAACCTACCTTATCCCCACCGCTGCAGTGCCATTCCAGGAGAGAAAAGCAGAGTGATACATGTATCATGCACAATAAAAAAATTTGGCTGATTGAAAAGGAAGTTCAGTTTTGGCCAATGTTGAAACAGTCATTTCTGTTGTGTTATTTAGAGTGGTTGGTGCTGGGCCTTCTTCAGTCTGCGGGTCATCTCTGAAGCTTGCCTTGTTTTGGCTGGTGGAGTTGATTGCCACAGGGAAGGAATCCATGATCTTGATGGAGCAGAGCAGTGCAAAACCAGTCTGGGGAGAGAAGACTTGAGCTGAGATGAATGGCTGGCCCACTGAGATTTGACTATATGCTGTCCTCCTTGTTTCTCTCCAAATGTCTCTAATATTTTGAGAAGATGGAGGGTGTGTTTCACTGATCTGTTTTAAATGTGGGCTGCAGCAGCTTTACAAAGGTGACCCAGAGCTGTTTTGACCTTCTATGAGCAGCATTGGTGCTTTCTGAGCATGCAGTGACTTGGAGCAGGATTCTGGACTTCCTGAAAGCCAAGCCAGAGTAGAGTCATCCAGCCCTAATATAGGCAAACAGGCAGTGCCACTATCTGCCCCAATAGCTGATCAGCAGCCTGGCATCCTCTCTGCTCGCTGCGGGCCTCAGGTGGTTCCATGGGGCTGTGCCTTGCGCTGAACACAAAGCATTTGGCACATCCTCTGAGGTACCAGGCTTGTGCTGGCGTGGCAGCTGCGGGACAGGCTGGCACTCTCGGCATCGTAAAATAATCCAGGAAGAGATTAATGGCTACCGAAATCCTAATACTTATCTTTCTGGTCAAGGTACTCATAAAACCAGAGAAAAAAAATGAAGAGCATAAATCCTTAGACATTGTATTGCTTACTGTGATTAAATTTATCAGACTATCTTGACATACTTGAACCTAAATGCTTTTAAAAATGTCCGTGCTCCTGCAACCTCAGTGAGGTTGCAGCAACAAGGTTTGCCATATTGAACTGCCAAAGTGCTAACAGTTGCTGTGATAACTTTAGTATTAACAGTGATACCTTAAATTGCATTGTAAAATGTTTTTCTTTTAGTGGCTACATTAAATGCAGTTAGTGGTATAAAAAAAATGCCAGTTCTATAAACATTTTAAAACTGTATAGCTATAATACTTTTTCTCTTAGTACATTTTTTTTCTTTTTTATTTTTTTTCCACAAATCAGTGCCAAGAATGATAATGAAAATAAATAAAACACAAACCCAATGCATTTTAATTTTTATTACTAAAGGTGCAATCAGAGCTTCAGACACTAGAGAAGTTATGGTCTTATGTGTGCTTTTGAGGTACATATAAATTTATCCCCTGTAAAGAAAATCTATTCCTGGCTGTGTTACTGTCAGCTGTGAGGGTCTTGGCGTGATAAGGACTTAGTGAATCATAAATATGTTTGAAGGCACCAAAACTTTGGTAATCATTTAGGCCTCATCTCTTGATACTGTAATTGTAGTAGCCAAATCCTCTATTGTTGTGCCAAACATCCTAATGAGAATGGAAATGAGTTCCTCACTCTTAATGCAGACTCTTCCCTCCTCTGTGCCTGTGACACTCAGATTTCTCATTTTCCTATCATCTCACCTTTGGTGAGACTCTGGTGAAGGAATTATGTCTATTGCTATGGCAGTGGGTGCCAAGCTTTGCTGAACTAGCAGGGATTTGTTATTTAATGAGTATGTACAGAAACACAAGAAATTCCTCAAACAAGCCAAGGAGCTCATGGTGAGTTACTGTAAGTTAGGGCAGCTTTAAAGGAAGGGTGGAAGATACTTCATTTCCTTTTTTTTGTAATAGCCCTTTCTGTTAGTTGCCTTTCTTGTTACCTTCGAACTTTCATTTCCTTTATTAACAAATTCCCCTTTTGGCATCCTTTGAGTTTATTTTGTCTCTGTACTGGGTACTGTATCCCAGTGGGCAGCAATGCTGCTTTAGCACTTGTCCTCCATGAGCACTCCACGTGTTTCAAACTGGTTTTGGGGGTTTTTTTATCATCTACCTGAAAATAACTGTGTCCTTTCCCTTCCTTTTGCTCTTGCTGGTGTGCTGAATCTGGGCATCTGGTGTCTTGTCAAGCTTTAGAAAGTTTTTTTCACTGGAAAGAGGTATAAGGAGAGATCTGCATGGCACTGTGTATGGGTTTCCTGCACAGTTTTCATAGTTTGGCCTGAGTTCGCGGGGAGTGAGTAAATTGCTGCTTCTAGCACTTTTTATTTACTGAGGGTCACTTTTATTACTTTAACTGAGGGAGCTTTCAAAAGCACAGCATGCCATCCAGAATAAACTGCTTGTCAAGTAGAATGGTTACAAATACTTTTGAAAGGAATTTTAAGGCTAAGTAAGCATGACTGCTGGCTGCTTGGTGTCTGGAAGCACATCTCTGGGGCAGTCAAGTAGTGTGTTCTGAGACAGCTATGGAGTGCCTCACAGTCAGCTAAACTCCTTTTTTATTATTCTGGTTCAAATCAACTAGAGATTGGCCAAGCAGAAAGTAATGCAAAATACAAACTCAGCAAAAACTTATTTGCTAGTTTGAAATAAATCTTTTTTGTTATCTAAGGTAGGACTGGCGTTTAAAATACTTCTATTGAGTTTTTACAAGTTTTATTTTGATTTTTTTTATGCTGAGCATCTGATTTTTCATTTATCTGTATTGTAAAGTATTTTCTTATCTTTGCATGAGCAGAATGTATTTTTCTTGTTCTGCAAGTTGGCATTTGATGCTTTAACTCTAAACCATTCAAAATGAACATTTGCTAGAGAAATTACATGTGACAACTTAATTAACTGTGGATTCTTGACCTTTAAAGTGCTGAAGCTAGAAACATTTAATAACCAGCCATTGGATATAAAGTAATATGCTTGTTGTTTTACTAGCTTGCATACATGGCAGTTTGAAGCAAAGTCCAAGGGTCACCAAAATCATGAAGTAAACTCAAGCGGGTCTGTCTGAACTGCATAATTCAAAGTGCTGTCCGGATGTGTCACACAGAATGTAGGTACGAGTGAAGGCTACCGGCTTACTTATGAGATATTTTTCTGCAAGGTGTGCATTTCAGTTTCTCTGAAAGCTTCTGGGATCTGGAGTGGGAGTGTAATTCAGTGCAGTCGCTGCACTGCTGAATCTTAAACAAGTGTGTGTGTGTGTACAACCTGAGTATCGACCCACATGGACTCGTGAAGAGCAGCGAAACCCCAAGGAGAAGACTGCTGTCCTGGCAAGTCCCCTCCATCAGCTTAGAGGAGGCCACCAATGTCCTTGACAGAAGGGAGGACCCGTGACGCTGACTGCCTGGCACTCTCATCAGCTGCGTGGGTACCGAGGGCTTTGAGGGGGTTGGAAGAGCCTGCGGGAAGGACCGGGCAGATGGATGGGTGGAGGTGGTGGGCAGAGATTCCTGGTGGAGATGAAGTACTGCTGGGATTTTAACTGCAGAGAGCAAATACAGTCCCAGGCAGTGGAAACAGGGCTGAAACCCCAGCTCAGTCCGTGGCTGCTGAGGTGAGGACTGGTAGGCACTTAACCAAACTTTGGATCAGTGAGTGACGCTGTGTGCTGAAGCTCCCAGGAGGGGTATGATGTGGGTGCCCCATTGTTTGTGGGGCTGATCCTTCCTGCCTCTGGGTCACAGGTACCTTCTGAGGATATACTGCAGCAGGACAGTGGCAGCAGTGCAGCCTCTGGCTGAGGGAGGCTCCCTCAGCAGTTTTCCTGGCTGCTGGAGCCTGGAGCGGTCACAGCAGTGGGCACTGGGAAGGCAACTCCTAAGCTGACACAATAGTTTTGCAAGACTGTTTAAAGCAGATGGGTTATGTGGGTCTTCAGGTTTTGCCAATAAGTTGCTTTCCCTGAAGTTTCCAGTCCTGCAGTAAGAGAGGCTTCAGAAAGTTAGATTATGATCTTCACCCCGGGTGTGCAAGACCTTTGTCTGCAGGCATTCCTGCTGATTTCAGTGAAGCTGTGTTGTAAGGGCCTGCAATGAGCAAAAGAGATAGGAATCTGGCTCCTGGGATCCATGCAAGGCATTTCTACATCACCTGGGGTGTTTTCACTCAGTGGCATCAAGAGGTCTGTTCCTGGGCATGGGTGTACCCTTGGGACTAGTTTGGTGTTTGGATTCTAGGAAGCATGGAGAACTGCTTATGAAAATTTGGAAGCTTCACCTTGGGAGTGCAAACAGTTGCCAGTTGTTTGTCATCTTTTCTCACGTGCATTGGCCGATAAATTCTATTTTCAGAGTGCAAACTAAACCCACCAGGAAGGAGTGGGAAATCATGTAAACAGCTGTCCCGAGGATACAGTGCTGTACTTGTGTTCTGTGTCACAGAACTGCCTGTGCCTCCGGAACTCTTCCATTCCCAATGGCTTGCACGCCCATAAGCAGTGCGGCACTGGCACATCATCCTGCAGCCCTGGGAGAGTTCTTGCTGGGAAGCGGCACCTCCCTGTTCCTTCTCAAGTCTCCTGACCACCATTTGTGTAGCCAAGTCCTGAATGGAGTCACCAGACCCATTCCTCAGCTTGGCTTCCCCATTTCCAAAAGAAATTTGAGCTTCTCCATTTCTTTCTTGGTTTATTAGGACCAGTTATGCTGTGATTGCAGTGTGAGGGTGCATGCGCAGCTCCATGGAATCTTATCCTACCTGATTCTGGGACTCCTGAAGGAGCAGATGTCCAGGAGCTCCCTGGAGGCTTACCTTGGAATACCCTGGGGCTTTGGACCAGTGCAGGGCAGCTTGATTGGTGGTGGCTTTCTCTGCTCTTCCTCTGAAATTTTAGAATTCTGTCAGAGTGAGCGAGGTTTCTGCTTGCCTTGCTTTCTCCAAGCGGTGACGCACGCCTCTGCTCTTTTTCTGCCACACAAGTGGGTGGTTTATGTGCTAGGAGGGAATGATTCATAAATTAGCTAGAGCCCAGGCCTTTTCCCTATTGCCTGGGAGATGTGTGAAGGGGATTCAGCATCAGCCTTTCTTTCCTCCTGGCCTTCAGCCGTGCAGGTTGCAGTCACTTTACCGCTCTCCAGCTATGGGTGGTCCAGCCTCACCCAGGCTGAAATGCTAATCGTGTGGGGGTAACTGCAGAGAAAATTATTAATGGCCTGCAGTTTGCAAACAAAAATAATGAAAATACTGCTTTCTGCAGAATTCTGTAACTCAACTGCAGTTTTGGTGGTCTTTTGCAACCAGGACAAGTAAGCGCAGAATGACCATCTTTGACATGGACGTCCCTGGGAGGCACAGCAAGAAAGTTTAGATGGAGGTCTTGAGTGGGGAAGTGGCATTTTGGGTCTTGGTGGGCTTCTGCTGCCCTGGCTACAATAGCAACACAACTTGAGGGTGTGCTGTGTGAGGGGAGATGGGGAGGAAAATTCAGGTGCAGGAAGCCACGAGGGGAAAATGCTTAATAGGCGAGTTGTTTGTTTATTTAAAATTATACTGGATGAGCAGAAAAGTCTTTTGAAAGTGACCAGGCAGGCTGATTCCTCCCCCTGTTTTCTGATGTGAGAACGCTCTTGTGTGGTGTGTAAAGAATGGAGATATCTCCCTGCAGAGGACCTTAGCAGGACAGTCAGAAGCAGTGTTGAGGGAAAGCATCTGTAACAGAGAGAGAGAGAAAATCTTTCTCTGCTTATAGTGTGAATTATTAGAAACTGTGAGCAACCCATGGTTATTGAAACCAGCTTGTCTCATTAGCCACAATTCAAAATTATATTTACAGAGGTTAGACAACTAAATATTTTTCTTTGTGGCTGAAGTGGTGTCATGAGAGACCCTGTCTTATACAACCTGTTTTTACTGTATAAATTGTGACCTGACTTTGGCCTTGTTTCCCAAAGTTTCATAATTAAATGAGGAGGGACTGGATCTTGTTTTGCCCAAGTTGGTTGTAATGTGAAAATTGTGGCCTCTAGATTTAGAACAGAGCTCAAACATTTATGGTTGAAGTTATATTTTTCCAGTGGCAATTGGAAATGCTCACAAATACTGCTACATAGTTTTTGTTCTGTTTGGTTTTGTTTTGCTTCTACTCTTTTATTTTCTTGGTATAATTAGAAACTGAGATTTGTTTCCAGTCTAGTGTCTGTATAGACACAGAGCAGGCACATTTTTCTTTAGTGAGCAAGACATGTTTCTGAAAGTACCATCAGTATATGTATGAGTCTCCTGTAGCCAGCACCTGCCCCAGAACATGAGGCATTTTTTGTTGTATCTTCTCAGATAGTTGTAAGGGACTTTTTTTCACATGGATTAGCATGACTCTTACTTGGCAAGGAGAAAAGTATTAAGGTAGTGTCACCCTGTGAATTTCCTTTAGATTCAAACTTAGATGGGTTGGTGTTTGCTTCAGCAATACCCTTGAAGTAATTATTGAAGTTGGATCCTGCCATTATGTACTGAAATGTGTGCAGGTCTCCACAGCACACACCTCCTGTTACAGAGACCTTGTTACAGAACATTCCCCTTGGACAAAATAATTGGGAAGGAGGTTTGCTGGGGGCTGATCATGGATCTTGAAAAGGTGCTGTAAGAATTTGAGCCCCCTTGCCCTGTTAGCACACCCACTAGTGAGCACCTGTCTGATCCCACATACATGCCCAGCTTCGTGTGTTTTGCAGCACAGGGGCTTCGCTGAAGTGTTGTGAGCTCCCTCCTGCTTTGAATGATGATGTTGAGCGTCCAGCCTTGTTGAGCCCCAGCTAACACCTTACTGTGACTTTGCTCTTGGCATTTAATGCATGTCCTGGCTGGTTTTCCTTCTTACTAATTTATGAAGCCTCCTGTGGTTTCAGTGCTAGAAGCTTTTGAAGACTTTCTAGGTCTTCAAGAAGCAGTAATCTTCTTTAGAATACCCTGCTATGGAGAGTATATTTTCTATTTTAGGCAGTTTAGCGTGAGACCAATTATGATTGAAACAGTTTCTAGAATTAAGTACTGCAATTAATACTTGTTTTCTTCATAATCTTCATGCAACAGAATATATTTATTTAAACTCCTGGTTTTGATAGGGTGGGGGTTTTTGGTTGGTCCATTTTTAGTTTACTGGCTCATTATTTTATACTGATGTTGGAAAAAACAAGTTGTAAGCTGCTTCGTTTTTGAGAGCCTCGCTAGTGGAGAGAGGTGCTGCTGGTGATTCTAGAAATGAATGTGCAGCCAAAACAGCAAAAACAGTGGAACTGTTCTACCTATCACCCTGTTCTGTGCTCAGTCAAGTGGCACTGGTGGACTGTTGCAAGAATCAGCTTGAAAAGAAATGTATTTCGTGTTGGTGTGACTGTGATCCTCAACTGCAAAACCTCAATTCATGCAAGTGTTGGAACTTATAGTATCAGCAGAGCTACGTGGGGTTGAAATAGCTCATGGTTTTAAATGGATTCAGATGCTTCATGTTCTGAAATTTAATGAAATTGTACTTCATTAAAGAACCTTAGAGTCATTAGAGCTCTTAAAATGCCCTATCCTGAACCATTATAAATTTATTCCTTGTGCTTCTCACATGTTAAATTTAGCTTTGTGTCCCTTGGTGGTTTAAATTTGCATACTTGCTTCACAAAATGTCTTCCCCTTTGTTATTTCCTGTCCCTCTGTTTTACATGGAGCTCTACTGGTTATGTTATTCTACTCAAGAAGGAATCTATTTTCATAGAGAGTGGAGAGATGGTGATTTAATTAGAACAGCTTCCCCAAAGAAGGGCTATCTTGCAAGCAACTCTGTTTTCCATTTTGTGCCCTTCATGGTCAAATAAAGATGGCTTTCTGGACAAGTTTTGGATTAAGAGCTGAGACAGTTCTATAGACCAACAAAATTTGATACTCTACTACTTTTATTTTAATATGGAGTGCAGGCATTGAAAAACTCCACGACATCGTTGTATCTATGTCACAGCCACATTCCCTGTAACTATTCTAGCTTTAAAAATGGATTGCCACCCCAGAGTAAGTAAATTTATATTGAACAAACAAAAAAATTATTTTTAATGTTTCCTGAATCCAGAAGTAATAATTGGCTATTTCATTTTGAATCTCTTGCCTAAGGCGGATCTCAATTCTGTTGTGCTGTGTGGGGATTCAGGGCATTCAAAGGCTGACTCATGTACAGTCTGAGCCCTTTCCAGCTGTGGCAGTCCTCTCCTAATTCCCATTCAAAGGGCACAAATAAGTATTAAAGCTTGGCCAATTGACTTCGAACATCGGGCAGAATGGATTCATTGCTGAGAAGATACACTCTTGTAAATGCCTCACAAGTTGTGAATTGCATTTCAATAAATGTTCTTCCTTTCTCTTCTTTACCTATCAGGAGCAGTTCCGAACGGAGGAAGGAGAAATCAAGAGATGCAGCAAGATGCAGAAGAAGCAAAGAGACCGAGGTTTTCTATGAGCTGGCACATGAGCTGCCCCTGCCCCACAACATCAGTTCCCACCTGGACAAGGCATCCATAATGCGCCTGGCAATCAGTTTCCTACGGACTCATAAGCTTTTGTCTTCAGGTAAGATCTGGCTAAAAGAACTCCAGTGTCCGGGCTGGCTGATGGCAGCTTGGTAAGATGATGCATGCTCTTCTCTGACTACAGGGTTACCAAAATTACATTTAGTGCAGGTGTTTTCCCCTCTCTAAATAAAACCTCTGAGAACTCTTGAATGTGGTTTATTAATCTCAGTTAGGAGATTTTGAGCTTTTAAGAGTTTAATCAGAATTCAAACATATGCCTTAAGCTTCCATGCTGAAAAAAATAATTTTCAGTTTGGCGTGGCAAGCATGTTTGTGCCTGCACATTCAAACAGCAGCTGGGACTCTCTGAAGGTCCAATACGTTGTTTGAAAGGAGTAATCGTGCTATCCACTGGCAAAGAGTAGTAGGTAGGTTGCTTAAAACAAGCTGTACCAAGATAGCTAAAACAACTGCTAAATACTTGATGTGAGTGGATTCTGCGCAATCAGTTTGCTCATGTTGGACTAGTAGGAAGCATGAACAAACATAATTTTTATAGCCTGTGAAAACTGATAAAATTAGGAATATTCTTATTTTGCCCCCTATACTTGAATCAACACTTTGATGGAAATATGTGGCTTGAGTAGCCTGTAAGAGCAATGAAAACAACTGATGTTTCCAGAACTTTCACATGGTGACCTATGAGTGTTCAGAATACGCTAAGAAAACAATGCCTGCATTGTTTGTGAATGGTAACCCCAGAATTTTGTCTTTTCCTTCATTAATGGCAAGACTCCCAATAAGGTCACGATTGCACTTCCTCTACTCAGAAAAGTTGAGTCATACAACAGTAATTACTTTAATAAATGTTATTAGGAAGCATCCCATTTTGTGGTCGAATTTGCTGTTGGTTTATTGTTGGTTAGTCTGAAAGATATGGCAAATTAAATTCTGCTTCTTTGTAGTCTGTAATTTCTTTAGCACTTTTGGCTTTTGCTGAAGCCTACTCTATAAAATGTAGGTATTTTTTATCTTAGCTTACAGAATGTGGTTTTATCATGTGCTCCTGTGAAAAGAAAAGTTTATGTGCTGAACAGCATTTGGAAATCATCTCTGATTTTGTCATGTACCTAATACTTGAAGAAGTTGCGTAAATAGGTAAATGTTCTTAAACAAAGCCAATTTGTTAGTAACTTTCTCATAAAAACACAGCCTCAGCTTTTCAAATATTTATATGGCAGGAACTGAAGACTGACACACCATAGGAAAAGTAAACTCCTGAGAGGCTGTAACTGATATATAAGTAATGTGCATACCTGTAAAAATCAACATGAAATAGTCAGATGCAATCATCATCAGAAGAATACATTTGCTAAACTGCTAAGATTAAAGTGAACTTTTCGAATGAATCTATATTTCTCAGTAAGAAAAAAAATCTACTGACTAATACATTTATTTTTGATGCTTCTATTGTTAAGGCTTAGACTCATTATTTGATAGTCATGACAACTCAGTATACATGTATAATATTCATACATACAGACAAAGATATTATAGTTCTGAGATATATTTCTGTGACAATGTTTGGAAAATAATGTGATTCATGTATAAAATTTATATTTTCTTGAAGTATCACCAGTAGTGACAGGGTGAGCTTTAATATTTCATACTTTCTCTATATTGGTTATTTGCTTAGCCTTAAATCTGATGGACTCACTTCCTCAGTCCAAATATTAACTTGGAGTAAATCCTCTCATTAAAATTTGTGTTGTTAGTCAAATGCAGATTTGTCCATGGCTGCATCTGTAGGGACCAGAGGTGTGGATAAGGGTTTCAAAATCTCAGATGCTTCTATTCTGAGGAGTTGAACTTAAAGTACTTTAAAAGGATGGATTTTCTGGAAATTTTGGATATTTTTTTCTGATAATGAAAATACATTATAACTAAAGAACTCAAGTCAGAAAACCTTTTCTGCTGCTCATCTCCTATTCTGAGTATAGCCAACATAAAAATTAAATTTCCTATCTTTGTGGACCACTGAATAATGTCAGTCTTTGTAAGGACATTGGCTTTCACTAGAAGGCCATCCAGTTTAATTCAGAGTGGTAGGTTTTTGGTCTGGAGGCTCACAGATCAAGAGATTTGCTGCCTATCCTGTTTTGATGAGTGTGAAGCAAGACGGAAAACGGCCTTGGGTGGTGATGTTGGTGCTTGTTCTGTTCTTGCTTCTGCTTTGGACCCTTTCTGAGCCCCAAGCAAAGCTGCAGCAAAGGTTTCAGGTGTGCGTTGAGCAGCCTGGAATTTGACCATAAACATACTGTTGCGTTTGAGAAGTCTGATTTGACCAACAGGGAGCGTGGGGAACATTGTGTCATCTCTTGATGGATGAACTGGGAAATGGGGAGGTGGAAGTGCATAGAAGCAAATGCCCACCCCAGCCTGCAAACCCCTCTTTGCTTTGTGTTGTCTTTATTGAAATGGTTTGGATTATTTGGGCTGAACACCTACTGTAAACTGGAGTTAAGTGAGTGTATTTGTTCTGTCAGTCATTTGGGCATTGAATTAACATTTGCTGCAGCTTGAAAAAAACCTTCAAAATGGGGTTGAGATAAAACTACTGTTTGATTACCATTTTTCTTGTCTCTAATCTATCAAAACCTACTAGCACACCCTATTTCATTTTGTGTTACTGTTTGTGGGCACAATTCTCAAACATGTCTCTCTGTTTTACGGCAATTTTGCCTGAAGCAGAGAGAACAAGGCCTTTCCCAGGACTGTACCCTCATCCTTCTGCAAACTGATGCTCCAGGTGGGATTTTGGAGATGGCCATAGGCAACTTGCCAGTCTCACTCCGCTGGCATTGAGTGTCTCATGCCCTTTCCTATTATTCCCCAAGTCGGAATAGGGCTTTTCACTTGTGTAACTCGGGCTGTTTTATTAGCTGTGTCTGCATAATGATCATTTATCTGCTGGGAAGCCAAGACCTAGGGAAATCTATGCCCACATTCTTTCAGCAGGTGAATGGCAGAGTCCCTGAATCTGAGCCCTCATTGAGAGCTCTCCTGCTACGTGCCTCGAAAAATCCCGACTTCTGGACTGCAGAGTGCATGTCTCCTGCAGGCGTTGTAGGGCCCTTGTCTCCTATCATAATAGGAAATAGCTGGTTGTATATCTCAGAGTTCAAAAGGGTAAAAAATACCAGGTTTGGCTTTATAAAAGTTGCTGCTTTACTTAGTAACACGTTTCCCTTTGATTTTCACAGTAGGCAATTCTGTGTGGGAATGTTGGAGAGGAAGCCTTTAACATTTAGAAATGCAGGCTGTTCGTCTGACGGCCTGATTGAGATTAGTATCACAGGAAGCAAACTGAAACAATAGCTTTATAATACTGTTTCCATGTTGTGCACAGAACAGTACACGGTACAACTGGAATGCTTAGTAGAAATATTTAATTATTATCATCTTAAATATTTTTCAAGATGTCTCCTAATTCTGCTGGCATAATACATTTTTACCATCAATCAGTTTCAAATGTTTGGGATAAATTTAGAACTGATCTTTGTTCATTTCAAGTAAAGGTTTTGACCCCATAAAGTGACTGCTGAAAATAGGCATTCTGATGCTTATCAGTAGTGGAGCTTTTGGTTATGGGATCTTAGGTCCTTCAGTGTGGTCAGTTAGCAGTATTTTTCCCATATTATTTTTCTAGTATAGCTAGTAAGTAAGGCTAATGCTTTTTGAGGAGCTAATAGATGGCAAAAGAGAAAAAATGGCTTTTGCTAAAGAATGGCTGCCTTGGTCAACAGCTAACATTGTGATAGTTGCTTAGGCTGCCTCAGATATTCTCTTTTTGTCTGAATATGAGGAGGAGAGTCCATTTAAGGAAGACTACATGCACACTGCCAATAATTTTAAGTGTTTCTTTGAACCATGCTGATGCTAAAGGTGTTCCCGGAACCAAAACTCTTTAGTACAGTGAGTTTCTTCATGCCAGGATGACAGAGTTTTCAATCAGGCTAATCAGGCAAACACAATTTTATTGGCTTGCCTTAATCCCATCCCAATTGTGTGGTCACCCGGGTGTCTTTTCTGTGCAGAAATCCATCAAAGGAAACTGGCTGGGAGTTGTTCTTGTCCAGGCAGACAGCAGCAGAAATGGGGAGGGAACAGGGATACAGACAGGAAGTTGTTTGGGAGAAGGGAGGCCACAAGGAAGCCAGTGTGAAGGTTTCAAGGGAGGGAGACAACAGAGCCGGAAAGCCAGCAGGGAGCAGAAGGGGAAAAAATAGCTTTTCTCTAGGCTTTTAAGGGAGAGGACAGACTGTAGGGAGAACTGATGTGGGCATTGTTTTTGAATGTCTGGACAAGCTGCATCTAATGTCAGACCATTGTGGCATAAAACAGAGCTTTTAAAATAGCATGTCTACTTGACTGCTTTTATTACCTTGGAAAAATAGTTTTATGCCAACCATGCTGCTAGGGATGAGAGTGAGTCGGGTGCTGAGTGCTTCAGCTTCTTGAAGTGATGTCCCTTTTCAGGGAAGGTGCACCCAAAGGTCCCATGGGACTCAAAGCCTGGTCTGATGGGTTGCTGTATTCCCAACATTCAACACCAATGGCTGCAGGACTCCAAGCAAGTTCCTGGGAGCAGTATCTGAATGATCTGGCTAGATACAAACTCTGCAATCAAAACAACACTAACATAAGTGTTTTCTTTATCCAAGATTGCTTGTGCACTTGGAGATAAGAGCCCTTCAGGAAGCTTCAAGTTTAAGAGTAGCTTTTTCTTGATGTATCTAAATTGAAAGCTTTTATTGAACACATTGAAAATATCCCCTTGAACAGGATGTACTGCCCTGTCAAGACAGAAAAAGGGGGAGGGGGGGGAAATCTCTTTCCTTTGATGGAAAACAAGAAACCAGGAAAAGACAAGTCAGAGTCAAAGCTGCTCTCTCTGATGCAGGATGAAGCTGCTGTTAGATCTTCCCTAACTTTTGCCTGCTGGCATCAGGCAGGTTTTGCAACCCTCCTCTGGAGTGGCAGCTGCAGCCTGGTATCAGTTATGCACCATATGTAAGCAACTTACTGGTACTTATAGGAACCAGGATTAGACAAGGCCAGGAAAATTCTTTGCAGGTGATGGTGTGACCTCCAGTAGAAACACATCTTATCATTGTCTACCTCTGAACTGACCAGAAAGACCCCTTTGAGTCAGATCAAAGGTGTTGAGAGGAATTATAGGCTGTTTGCTAGGAGGTTGTTTATACCTGCACAGTTATTTCTTTTAAGGAGAAGCCTGATTTTTGAGCCTTCAGACTCGTTCCAAGACGCTGGACTGAAGGAAATGAGCAAGCATCTACGGAAAAAGTGTTCTTAAACTTGGGAACAGTGCACATCCTGACAGTGAGAATTAATCAAAGCTTGTTTACAAAAGCTATTTTTAGCATAAAAGGTTATCATAAACACTGCAATAAGCATTTGCCATTCCAGTTCAAAGTTTCTTGTCAATGAATAAATTCTATTTGGCAGTTAGAAAATTTGTCAAAATAAATACTTACCAAAATTTAATACAGACTGAGACATGGACTGAAAAATACTGTATCAAAATTCAAGAAGTACTGCCTTGGGGCAAAGTGAGCAGTGGATGACCCATCAAATGCTGGGACATGGGACACCATTGGTCTGTTCCTGGTTCCCCTATAGCCCTGACAGTCATACCACAGCAAGGCCACAGCAGCAGTTTTACAAGGCTTTTTGACGTGTTTCAACATCTCCCAGTCTCTCCTAGACAGGGATTCTCCTCCTGTATAAGCTTTCCAGAGTTACATGAACACAATCTTGGCTGGGCTCCATCAAGTAGCTATAATATTAACAACAATATTACAGCACTTCATTCTGCTGAATGTGCTGTAATTTAAACTGGCATATTTGCAGCCCAGTCTCCCTGCTATACTGTCATGGTGGCTGAATCAAGGTACTCCCCTTAGTTGATGGGAGGTGGAAAATGTTGTAGGAATAAAACCAGAAACACATCCTTATTTCAAAATTTAGCTTGCAGCTATTTTGACACACAATGCTAACAAAAAAAAAAAATCAAACAAAAACAAAACAAAACAAAACAAAAACAAACAAAAAAACCAAACAAAAAACAAAACAAAAAAAAAAAAACCCACCCCCTAAAAATCAATATAAACTGAGTCCCACTGTTACCCTTCCCAAAGACCTGCAAAAACCTGGCCAGTCTACATGAGGTGCTGCTCTCTGGATAAAGTGACCTCAGACCTACTGGAAACCCAAGGCTGAAGTTCTGCTCACACCTCCTCATGCTAACTTCCCACTTCCCTTTGGTCCCAGCTTTCTCAAATATTTTCCATCTGAAGCTGAATTTTCTTACACTAATGCTCCAGTTCAGCACCAAGGTAAATGAATGAATACAATTTAAAGCAAAGTGAAACACAGTTGGGATTTCAGGGAGGAGCTTGCTGTAGCCATGCCATTATTTGTTTTGCATCTGCAAAATAAATTCTTTCTGAAGCAAACCTGATTTTTGCTATTGACAATGACTGAACTGCTTCTGATGTATCACTCTCCTAAAGTGTGTATATCCTCTGTGTATTAGTAGCTAGTGCTTTCCACAAGAGAAAGGGAACGTGCTCTAATGCTGACACTGCAGCCATAGGAGGGACTTCTATTTATTATTTATATTACTATAATTATACCAAGTTACCTGATACAGGGCACACCAGGGCACCACAGTGCAGCCCAGCATATTTCTTTGCTGCAGACTTAGGATCCTCAGGTAGCTGATCTGCTTTAGCGGGTGAGCACAGATGACACCCTCTGGGGCTGCATTTGCAAAGGACTTGGAAACAGTGGAAGGCATGAGCACCTTTGGTGTGATCCTCCAGTGCTGGAGCTGCGCTGGGTAGGCTGCTGTGGGGACAGGCAGGGGATAGATGGGCAACAGCAGCAGAGTGGCTCTGGAGGTCCTTGGCCCCCACCTTTATGTGCCCGATGGTGCCTGCGGGTTCCGCGCCTTTGAAACGTGAGCACGCCCTATTAAGTACTACAAGAAACCCATATCTGCCAGCTCCCCTTTCCTGCTGCAGCCAGACTGCTGAGGAGAAAGGAGGGGGTGCAGTGGGGTTTATTGAGTTACCAGGGAGGCTGGAGCATGTCTGCAAAACACCTTGGTCATGCTTTTGAGTAGGTTAGACGGGGTGCACAGCAGCACAAACAATCTTCTCTCCCTCCTCTCTGTCCACATCACAGATGCCTCCAGCTGGACAAAGATAATTTTAATAAAAACAGTGTACTCTGATCCCACAAACCCCTGTAACCACATGCTTTAAAGCTGACTATATCTTTAAGTGATGTGCTCAGCTTGGACCTTAAGGGTTTGAACCTGTAGCCCTGATGTGAGTGATCCATGTCCTCTGTGTGTGTTTGTATAAGTAATATAATTTATATACAGGGAAAAGCAAACTTTATCATCTGATAATACAAGTAAAGTGTTTGTCTTTCACTGTTGGAGGCATTTAAGAATACAAATGCTTTGAATAGCCTTCCTGCCTTTGAATGGTCATGTTTTGTTAATGCAAACTTAATGAGCTGGGAAAAAAAATGGAAAGGAGGGTCTGGGGTTAGAGCTGAAAAGTCATTTTTTTCTCTGAACCCACACTTGGCTGATTGTCTTGGGCTGTAGCCATGATCCCTGCTGAATAAACCATTTGTTTGCTTCCGGAAAAGTAAAAAAAGACCCTTGACATTCTTTATGCAGCAGAAACAAGCTTGGGAGCAGATGGTCACTTACCTTTTTTTTTTTTTTCTTTTTCCTTTCCTAAATGTCATTTTGGTCAAAGTGCGTGCTATTCAAATATATTATTGTATATTTTCTGTATTTTAAATGCTAGTCCTGATGCAATTTCCTGAAGTCATTTGCTTTGTACTGAGAAGGAACTGGCCCCTGCATGTGTAGCGTGAATTGCAGTGCAAGGACGTGAAATGAAAATCCCCAGCTTGTGCTGGCCATCCCCAGAGAGCATCCTCTCTTCCCTGCTACCAGTCTTGTTGAGAGGCAAAGGGTGATAAACCAAGTGCTCTCCACAGCTCTGGGGCTGAGTCCTTTTCTTCTCTCATTTGCACGATGTATGATGGGCTGCTGCCAAGTGTGCAAACCCAGGGCACCAGGAATATTTCTCTGTCTGCTCTGGGGTGCCCTGATCCCAGGGGAGCACTGACTTTGACCCTCATTCATGGAGAAAGTTTCCTAGACTTCAAGATAGACTAGAATCCACAAAAGTGTGAAATAGATTGTAGAGAGTAGCGTAGGTGTATCACTTGGTGAGAAATTTAGGGTTTGGGATTTTTAGTATGTTGTGGATAGAAGCAAGATGGAGGGCACAGGGTGCCTGGGTTTCTTCTTCACGCTTCTTCTTCCTTCTTCTTCATGGGTTTGGGTGGCATTTTGTAATTGGGCAGAAAAGTTCGCAGTGCGGGCTCTTTGGGATCAGTTATTGGGTTAAAAGGGAAAATAATCCAGGTGTCAGTTCTTAATTGGATAGTTTAGTCTTAAAAGTCCTTGTAACAAGAGATTGTTAGCCATTTTGTGCCTTCTAATGAAAAACTGCCAACTCACAGTAGTGAGACTGTTTTACTGATAAGAAATAATAAACATTTGAGTCTGAACATGAACTACCATCTCAAGTGCCTTCAATCCAGACCCAGAGAAACCGACAAGTGGTACTGCCACAGCCAGGGAGGGATGTTGAGGATCAGGAGGATGCAGCAGCCAGCATCATTTTTGTCACCACTTACCTGTTCCAAACAGTGCTTGCTGGGCTCTGCATTGCGACTGCTCATCCCTCTTGGTTCGCTTGCAGTCCATCCTCAGGCACTAGCAGCTGCATTTCCAGGAGCTGTACAGATCCAACTTATCCTTTAATCATCACTCATTAGTGCTTCAAAGTAAAAACTGCATTAGTTTGGCTCAGCCTCTTCCCTATTCAAAAAAGCAACAAACCCAAACCATTTAATGTTTTACAAAGCAATGCCCTAGTCCTGCTTCTAGACTTCTTGCAAAATGAGTATTTCAACAAGAAACATTAAGGAAATGATCAATGTGCTGTTTCATTGAGGAAAAGAGAAAAAATTAATGACTTCTCTCAAGTGCTAACAGTATGTGTACTACAGAACAAACTGTAAGCTGAAATTGTAACATTAAACCATCAAAGGAGAGCATCTTCTTCAAGGAATTTGTTTGTATCTCACTGTTCTTGCAAGTAAGACTGATGCAGTTATGGTTGGAGCCTCGGGATGGCAAAATTGGTGGTGGGCTCAGCCTGGAGCACTCTTGTGCTACCAGGAAGGAGTACAGAAAGCAGAATCGCTTCAGCTCTTCTCTCATCATCCTTGCTGCCATGGGCTCTAGGGCACCTTTGATCTAGAGGGGACTTACCCATGGCCCTGTATCTTGGAGTTGGTTATTCCTTATTCTGAGACAATAAGATGAGAATTTTTTTTCTTCTTTTACTTGCTTTTTCCCTTCAAAATCACAGCCTTACCACGACATTTGCAATGACTGATCACAAATGTGCAGGCTAACTTACAAAACTGTAAAGATAAGCTTACCACAGCATGTCTGAGGTACACAGACCAGAAACAGTATCTGTAAGTGGTTTTGTAAAACATAATTCCAGAAGTTTCACATAAAACATATCAAGAAATCAACGGGCCAGCTCCTACACAGAAATTTTTTGATACTAGCTGTCTGCATGTCATTCCCTGACAGCTTCTCATTCATGGAGCTGAGATATGCTTAAAAGCATATAAGGGAAAATGGGCATTTGTGACTGGCATCAGGAGAAGCAGTGCCTGCCCCCTCTCCCTCTGCCTGCAGTTCTACCAGGTGCTGCCTCCCACGGCACACACGACGAGGGCCTCACGGTGCCATCAATTGTCACTACACTGCAGCCAAAAGGTACCAGGAACATGAATAACTGAAAGAAAAATAGCTGCAATAAATATTCTAGCACAGCCTTAGGTTTCAGCTGAACAGTGGCATGTCTGTCCCAGAAATTAGTAAGGTGCACTGGGTTCATGAATCTGCACAGGCAAACATCTAGGACGTAAGCAGAGTCTGAGGCTCTCCTTGCAGGACAGGGGAAGTGAGGGTGGGTGATGAAGCTTGTCAGACTTTGGTGGAGTGAAGCATAGGAAGTCCTGAGGATGAAAAAGCAGTATCAGTAGGATGGATCTGTGGTTTTCCAAGGAATACTGAGATTTATGGGATGACAAAGAGATTCACCCAGAATGACTTCAAGGAGTAATTTTTCTACTTTTTCCATCCAAAGTAGTGTTAACAGATGAGTCTGTACTGAGTGAAGAGGTCTATTTCAGGTATGTTTTGTAGGAGTTGTATTCCAACTTTTTAGAAAGCCTGACCTGATGGAAGAGTCCTGTCAGGTGTTTGTTAGGGAT
Organism: Serinus canaria; assembly: GCF_022539315.1. Lineage (NCBI taxonomy): Eukaryota > Metazoa > Chordata > Aves > Passeriformes > Fringillidae > Serinus > Serinus canaria. The sequence continues at coordinate 27,158,915 of NC_066316.1, forward strand.
GCACAGATTTATGTACCTTCTGTAGGGCTTGCCCTCTACCTTGTGCCTGTTAGGAGGTACAAATGTTGCAAGTGGCCAAGAGAATGTGCACGAAGAAGATGCACTTCAGCCATCTGCATTTGCAGGTGTTAGTGACTGAAAACACATCTTGCAGAAACATGCTAAAGGTGAAGAGAGGGTCTTGCATTTGCCAAAACATTTAGAAAAGTATCTCCTGCCTTTCTAGTGATAAGGACATCCTTTTCATATGCTGTTCTGAAGGCCCCACCAGAAGTGATTTGTTGAAAGGAAATTTTAACAGCAGAAAAATACTTTATTTCCTTGGAACTGGATGTACTTGCATTGAAAAAGGCTGGCTGGGATGCTGGATGCTCTAAATGCTTTTTTATTTTTTTCTTCTCAGTATGTGCTGACAATGAGAATGAACTAGAGGCAGACCAGCAGATGGACAACTTGTACCTGAAAGCTTTGGAGGGATTTATTGCTGTGGTGACACAGGATGGAGATATGATCTTTTTGTCTGAGAATGTCAACAAATATATGGGTCTTACACAGGTAACTTGTTCCCTTAAGCTTTCCTCTCTTTGTAATACAGTTCATAGAAAGAACTCTTAGATCTAAACGCAGAAAACCCAGCTCACTGCATGTCTCATTGCAAGAAAACTGGAAATAAAATGTCTTATTTCTCAGGCAGGTACCCTGCACAGCAGACTACATGGGTTGCAGGTTCCCTCTCCCCTCCTATCTAGTTGTAGTGTCTTTGGTGACTGCAAAGTTGCCTTCCTACATCTTACTAGGGAAATGAGAAGGCATTTATTCTACTTCTGCCTTAGACTATTGGACAAAGGGGATAGAGCTGCTCTTTTGGGTCCCCCCCTTTTCTGCTTTGTGGATTGTGAGTTTTGTCCTGTGTCAAAAATAGCAAGAAGTGTTGACTGTTAACTCTACTGTGCAAATTCATAGATAAGAGAATCAGTCTGGGGAGAAAATGAGGAGTGATACAGAGGATAAACAAAGGGAGGGTCGTGGGATTTGTGTCTCTGAGCATCCTGTTGATACACTTAGTTCTAGTGACCAGTTTAATTTCAACTGAATTTAAAACAGATAAATACTTTCAATTGCTTTGATGTGCTAAGTGTAGCTCTTACTTCCACATAGGTGGAGCTCACTGGACACAGCATTTTTGACTTCACTCATCCATGTGACCATGAAGAAATTCGAGAGAATCTGAGTCTGAAGAATGGTAATAATGAAAATACAAAAGTCCTTGTTTGTTTTTAAATAACCAAATGAAGTAAATGGATAGCAAAAGAGATCTGTTTGTCATGGTAAAAGGAATTTTCATTCCTACAGTAATCATTAACTGCTATTCAGTGCTTTACAGATTCATTTTGTTTTGCCAAATACTGCTTAAATATGATAGGACCAAGAAACTGTTTAGTATTTCCCTTTCATCAGGTCTAGACAGGTATAATGTTTTCAGTTGTAATGCTGCAGAGATTCATGTGCAGCAAGCTAAAACATAGGTTTAAAATGCACAAAATCCTATTTAAGTTCCACTTAAAGTTTTAGGTCTGAGCAGCTCACAAACTGCTCTGCAATAGTCCAAGCATCTTTGATGGCCTCTGCAGGTAAACGATCAGAGAATTAGTCTGTTATTTCTGTTGAATCCTTCATGCTTATAAGTAGAAGAAATCAAGAAGGAAAATGAGAAAATTAATTTGTCTTTTCCTTATACAGGGCCAGGCTTTGGAAAGAAAAGCAAAGAAATGTCAACTGAACGTGACTTCTTCATGAGGATGAAATGCACTGTTACCAACAGAGGCAGAACTGTTAACCTCAAGTCTGCCACATGGAAGGTACAATATTTGAGCCAAATTAAGTGGGTTTGATTTTATTAGACATTTTGATGTGGAGAGAAAGTACATCCTAAGTTTGTTTCTTGTTATTTCAGGTTTTGCACTGCACTGGACAAGTTAAAGTGTATAACACTTGCCCTCCTCACAGTCTGTGTGGGTATAAGGAGCCTCTTCTCACCTGCCTTATAATAATGTGTGAGCCTATTCAGCACCCTTCAAACATCGATATCCCCCTGGACAGCAAGACCTTCCTGAGTCGCCACAGCATGGACATGAAATTCACCTACTGTGATGACAGGTATGCTCCACTGGCTTTTCCTTTCCAGAGGTGTTTTTATCTTCTTGAACAAAACAAGCAGTTCTTCCAAATATCATGTGTGGACCTGGTAAGCAAGGACCAGAAGAAAATTCAGCCTGTTACCAAAACAGCTATTTAGTGGCTCACTTAATCCACCTCAAAGAATTCAGTTTGGGTGAAGCTGTATTCGTGCTGTATTTCCTCATCCTGCCAAGTGAGGAATTCAATTTTACTGGCAGAAGATGAGGCAGCTTGGAGCCACAAATGTCAGCTTTTTGGGGTTTAACAAACTGAAGGGCATGCAGGATTCCTGTTGTGGTGTTTTAGAGAGCGTGTCCCAGGGCACGCCATACGGACCTTAGTCAAGGACTGTTTTACGGTTGGTTTGGCCCAGGAGGCTGTTATCAGTTAGCTGGCAAGTGCTTTATGCTCTACATTAACCAAGAATTGCCAAGAAATCCAGAGTACCTGCTGCTCTGAAATGGAGTTGCAGCCTCTTGCTCAATGAAAAGCAAACAGCCTTTATTGGTTATCTCCCTGCACCTTTTAGTGACGAAATGAAGGGGAGGGGAGGACCTTGGATCAGGCAAGGGGGTTGTCCTCTGCTCCCCATACTTCACTCTTAAGTGGAAAAAATGGAGATCCCTCTAGTCTCTACTTGCCTGACTATCCTGGATGGCATGTTTCATGCCATCTACCTCTTCTCCCTGCCTGTGTACTGTGATAACCATCTTCCATGCCTGCAAGCAAACCAGAGATCACTTCCCATGAAGTGTCTTCCTGTCCTCCATTTGCCCAGAAAGTCCTGTCTTTACTGCTGTGGATTTGGGTTTTGTTTGGGGTATTTTTAAGTTTATTAGGTAATCCCTGAATTTAAGATAAACTTTTCTGCCCAAAGAAATTAGTCTCCTGAAATTCAGAGATGCTAAAAACCTCGGAGGACTGGAGAGTTATCAGTGAGATTATACACATGCTTGCAATTTACACAGAAACTCACGGGACTAACATCTTTCTTAATTTCTTCAGCCTTCAAAGGTTTTTTTAAACTTTGCTAAGTAAGATTATTTTTTTAAACAATGTGATGAAGCAGCCATATAAACTTGCAGTGTTAGCAGCTGGGGATGAAAGCAAGATTGCAAGAGTGAAACTTGTGACTGACCTTCTGAACTCTCTGAGAACTGCGTAGTAAGTGACTAGAAATGATCTCTGATGTAATCACAATGAGATTTTTTTCCTTTGTTAATATTTTCAGCATGAAAATATTGAGATATCAATAGGATTTTGCTGCTGGAGGGAGTGACTCAATATGATAGTGACTCATTAAAAGCAATGTGCTCAGAATTACTGGGGCCATTCAGTGGCAGGCTGCAGGAGCGTAGCAGAGGATTTTGCTTTATTGCAGCATTCACATGTCTCTGCAAGACTTAATGCATAAGCCATTATAAATGAGAATTAGAGGGACTGATGCTATCCCATTAAAGATACACATGCTTATTTTAAAAGTAATGATATATTAGGCCTTGTCTTAAACAGTGGGCATTTGATTTACAGGGAAGATGTTTCACATGGCAGTGAAATACAACAGCTTCCTCTGGAGGACTGACCTTACAGGGATTTTAAAGATTTTTTTTCTCCAAAACCAGACTATAAAGTAGCACATCTTTTACTATATGGTTTTGGTTGGATGTTTCATTCCTGTGTTACTCAGATTTTGGTAAAGGTGCAAAGGGCAGCCAGGGCAGAGAAGGAGGAGACTTCACAAACCTTTCAGGTTCTTTGCAGCAGACCCACCTGGTCCCCACCTCCCTCCCAGAGGGATGCTGATTTCTCTCCAGCAAGCGACACATCACTAGACACATAAAAATGCAAAACACTCAGCTGCTCTTATCAAATTCAGTGCTGCTACACAGATTGCATTGAAGGAGCAGCTTATGCCAAGAATGTAAATCCAGGCTGGGGAGTGGAGGAGGGAAGGCAGCATGTGCCAGTCAGGTGCCTAAACTCTTTCCTACATGCTCTGTCCTTTCTGCAGCGGCACAGCAGGGCTGACACAGCTCATTGCTCCATAAGGGACAGTGTGCTTCCAGGTTAGGGCTGGTATCATGGGGGCAGTGTGCCTCCTCTACTGGGCTTCTGCAGTGGTCCTCGTGTACTCCTTGCAGTTCATCTAGTGTGGACAGGTCTGCTTCCAGGGAGCATTAAGCTTTTATTTTCAAGCACTCAGTCAAAGAAACTCAGATTTCTGAGTATAATCTCCTTAGGAAAGCTCATTGTCTGTCTGTCACAAAGCAACATACAAAATATAGGCTGGCTTCCTTACAGCCTTTTGTGACAAAAACTAGTTGCCTTTTCCCTAGGAGGGTATAGGTTAGATGTAATATGAAGCAGGCAAGACTGGCCATCATTTAAAACACGTGAGACAGTAGCCCATGTAATTTGCCTTCCAAAAATAAATTATGTATGTGGGCCTATGACTTGCCAGTTGTTAGGTGGGATATGTTTGTATTCTTAAATCAGTTTTTGCAAGGTGATGAGCCTGTAGATAAAGGTTAGTGGATATGAATAATAAATAAGGGTTGTTCTCTTAAATGCTTGCTTCAGCCATTCCTGGAGAATGATTTAAAATTGTTCCCTTGCTCCACTTATCTTGGCTAAATGCTTTACAGGAAGGATTATTTTAGCTCTAATACAGAAATGCTGATCAGTGGTAAAGTTTTATAATCCAAATGAGGGTTTAGTTCAGCTGCACAATGCTTTTGTGTCAGGAAGGATTTCCAGTGAGGGTGTTTCAGTCAGAAGAAAAGGCATGTCTTTGTACGAAGGCAAACTTGTTACCTTGGTGGCACTGGCACTTACTTTGAAGGCACGGCTTGTTGTGGGGTGTCCCTGATTACTAGAAACCCAATTATTATATAACCTTTTCTTCTTTTCCTTGGCTGGGGCATTTTAATGGTAGAGTTGAAGAAGACAAAAGGAGAAATGTAGGATATGTAGTGATACAGAATAGGACGGTGCGGGAAGATGCAATGCCATAGCATTGCCATCCCGTATCAGTATTCATGTAGGATCCAGACTGTGCCCACCTTAGGGCAAACTGAGTTTTACTGTGTTTCCAGTTATGTCCCAGTAAATAAGAAATAAGCAGGCACAAGACTTGGATGAGGATTTAAGTTAATTTGCCATTTGACCTATACTAGGGGAATATTTTTAAGTTAAATGGTAATGCAGGGAAGCATTTGAATGGACCTCCTGTCCTTTTATTCCTGCTCAGGGGAAAATGCAATATGGAGATGAGTGACGTGGTGATAAATGAACCCAAAGATCCACATTTGACAAAACTGACTTTTGGTATATGTCATATTTAAGAGTAAAACATGACCTACTTCTTTTGTTAATAACAAAACCCTGATTCAGGTAGACAAAATGAGTGGGTGTGACAGTCCTGGTGAAGATTTTCATGCACACATGTAGTTTTTTTTGCCTCACAGGGCAGATACACCTGACCAGGCCATTCATCCTGCTCAGTAGTGGCCAGGGTCCCAGGATTTTGCATTTTGGGTTTTTTTCGTTGGCTAGGGTTAGAGTAGAAGCAGCCATGAATATTTTTGAGAGGAAATGTGGTTAGTTGGCAAGACTGCTCCACTGCCTGCTCTAGCAGGCTGACAGAGTGCTTTACCCCAGGCATAGTGTCTGTGTTGGGCTTTATTATTTTGTCTCTCTTTTTTTTAAAAACTCATTCTGCTTTAAGTATAACTTTGTTTTGTTTGTTCCTCTCAAGACCAATTTAACTTCAATAACTTGGTAACAGTTTGAATACAGAAAGACTTTGTTAAGAGATCCACACCCTTACACACACAGTCTGCACAGGGCCCAATGAATATACACCCAGCTATTTTTTATAAGCAGTAAACATTAGAACAGTCTTTCACAGAGCTTGACTTCTCAGGCCTGATGGTTCTTACCATACTATTTTAACTCAAGAAATGGTATACAATAAAAAGCTCTGTGCTCCTATAAAGGGACAGAAAAACACAATTTTTAAGAAAAACAAAAATACTTGAACTAGCTCATCTTGTAGGAAATGCAGCCTCGAAGCAGTGGGTTTTGATTGCTTTGCCATGTCTCAAAGAGATAAAATAGGGCAAAGTTGTACAAACCTAGAAATAGGAGTCAGATCACTTGTTTCTTGAATGTGTACCCTAAGCACAAAATTTGCCCTTATTCCATGTCCCAAAAATTCAATATTAAGATACTTATATATATTGTATATTTAAGGGAAACTGAAATAGTGCTCAAAACACACTTGAGTAGTGGCAGGTGGGACAGATCTCCTACTGCAGATGGCTATTGCCCACCTCTTCACTGTGTTTTCTGAGATCTTGACCTCTGTACATCATGATGACAAGTTTAGCTCAGAAAACTAAAGTGCCAGTCTGGCAAAAATTAAGATTCCCCAAAAGTATTTGTGTTCTCAGAAACAAGTTGGTAACAGGAAAATGAACAGCCTCACAACCCACCTGTCATCTTCAACAAAAATTCATTATCTTACTAATGAGCATTCTACAGATGCAATGGAAGCACAAAGCCTACCATGACAGGAATGCCATCCAAAACCACCACACAGTTTGTTTTCTAATTTTGTCATTCCACAGCTTGCACAAAGAGCAATTTTCTGTCCAGTGTCTAAACAAAAGTAGAAGTCATATGCCTGACCTCTGTTGTGTAAATGATCCTTTGGAATTACGGGACGTAGACATTTTCCCTATTTTCTTAGCTGTGTACTTACTCCTCCTTCTCACAGCTCTGTGGGATGCCTTTTCCTTTGCATTTAGTCCTCTGTGTGTTCACTTGGCATTTTGTGCTGCTAAGAGGCTCCTGTGGAGAGTACACAAAGTTTAGAAGGTGCACCTCCCTGGCAAACCTCAAAGTAATGCTCAGGTGAGGTTTACAAGGATCTGTGCTAAAGCACTCGCTGCCTCCTGGCCCAGGGGCTGCTCAGGCTCTTGGCTTTGCCCAGTCTTCTTCCACACATATCCTGGGAGAGGCACAGGATGGGTGTGATGGATAAAGGGATAGCTGCCCACTTCAACCCTGGTGCATAATGTGGCGTGAAATACACTAACCTGATTTCCAGCCCTGCACAGCTGCAGCCTACAAGATTTTTTTTTTTTTTTTTTGAGGGTCAGCAGCACTGTGGGAGCAATGAAGGAGGGTGTAAAATGCCAATTATGCACCCAAAGCTAATAGAGATAACTATTGGAGAGAGAGTGTTTTTTATAAACCAGTGATATTTGAAACTGCCAGCCAGTTTTAGGGGGGTTTTGTGAGTGGGAAAATGGAACATTCTGCAATTTTTTTTTAAAATCATGTCAATTGGAAGAGTCTTCAGAGAGAAGTGGAATGAATCTGAAAAGTGTTAACAGATGAACAGAGCAGTCAATGAGAGTATAGGGGCTGTTTAGCCACTTATTATTTTTTAGAGTAACTATTTTAAAACAATTACTCTTCATTAGTATTTCACTGTTACCAGGCGTGGGTTTAGAACTTATGTGGGGTTGTGGGTAATTTTTTTATATCTTATTTTTCTCTTTTCATGTAATATGAAGTTGCTTGTAGTAAAAGATACTACCACCACTTGCTAACTTCCATCCAAGATTACATTAGATCTAATTAGATTTGACATTGTCACAGCAGGATTGCACCATAAGTCATTCTGTGCCATGGAACGACAAGAAGAGTAATTTTATAGTGAGGGTGCTCATTACGGACAGCAAGGAGCAGTTTGAGAAGGGGAATTACAGGACTGGAATACATGAATTTTGCATAAAGTTTACTATTCCCATATGAGAAGAGTCCCTCAGCCTGCTGTAACATGTATTTTTTGTTTGCTATCTCAGTTCCACTGCTGAAGTGGAACTTCCACTTCCATGAAGGCTGTTATGTGGGTTTGGATTGTGCTGCTGGCTACATGGTGCTTCTGTTTTTTCCTCATTATCTTAATTTTGTTTTTCTTCTCTCTGCTCAACCCCCACTTGGCTCTCAGCTCCCAGTGACTGGATTAAGAATAAATACTCAACTTCTTGAATTTTAAAATCCTTTCCCTTGTAGTGAACTCCAAACTAACTGGAATGGCTTTATGGTATTGAGCCATTATATAGCCAAAGGCCAGAGTTTCTGATATTAAAGACCATTCATTTACACTGGTAATGGCAAAAGCCCTGGTCACTTACACCAGTGTGTCCCAGCTGGTTGTGTAAAGGCAAGCAGCAACTGTATTTTGTGAGCCTTAATTTTATTATGGCTCCTTCAGTATTTGTTGTTTCCTCCTGATGATTCAGCTTTGATGACCAATTCACTATGAGAAGTACTTTTCAATAAGAAAGAAAAAACAATTGTGGTTTCAGAAAAAAGGTTAGATTTGAGTGGGATGTAATTTTAAAGCTCAGAAGCTTGTCAGTGAAGAGAGTAAAAAGCACTCTTTGAAAGCTGGATTCAAATATTTCCCCTTTGTTGGTCTAATTTTAAATGTAAATAAAACTGGAAACACAAACAGAAGAGTAAGCTTTTGAGGGGAACCTAATACAAGCGACGGCTTTTGCTCATGTGAAGTATTCTAAACTCAGGTTTGTTCCACGGAAATCAGGACAGAGAAGAGTTTTCAGAGTGACCAAACCAACGTGTCCTGGGGCTATGAGCTATAGAGTTCTGTGGGGGTGGAGGCAGGGAAAAGCTGACTCAATACCTTGGCATTCAAGCCATACACAAAATAGTCCCATCTTATGTGTCTTCCTTGCTGGAGGGGGATCCAGGAGATGAATGCCATCTCTTGCTCTGTTTGTTTTACAGTATTTACATGTCTGTCTTGTAAAGACATGCTTGTGTCTAGAGGACTGGGCCAAAGCTGTCCTTCCAAGGAGTACACCAACCTGAGGATGTCTCTTACAAGTAGCAACAGCACAAATCAAATGTGGTGTTGGCACATATAGCCATTCTGAGAGAGTGGCATAAAACCTGAGCTCTGCCACTGACAGCTGTGAAGTGATGCAAGATGTGACCACTCATTGCAAACCTCCCAGCTTTTAAAGGTTTATGAAAGTGTCACAGTTTGTGTGCTGCTGTTCTCTGTATTACAGGTTATTATAAGGATTTCAGAGGTAGGAAGAAATCTTGTAAACCAGAAGATAACATTTTGAATTAATTTTTATGTACTCTTTTTTTAACTTACTGTGTTTCCTGTAAAGCTGTGTGTGATGGTATTTCTAATTGAAATAAAGCATTTTCCTTCCATCCCCCTCATTAGAGAAAATCATCTGCACAATTTGATTACTTATTTTCATTGATTCAGGAACTTGTGAGTAATCCAGCCTTGCCTCAAAAAGACTCTGTAAAAAGGTCTAGTTTTTGAGATCATAGCTTTCTTTGTGTAAAATCCTACTTAATTTGTAGTTACTTAGTCACCTAAGTAACCTAATCCATACGCCAGAGTTTTCAAATGACTGAGAAAAGACTAAGTAGATGAGCATTTTTTTTCCTTTTAAGTGCCCATAATTTCTCACCTGGCAGTTTTATTTATTAAAAGCAGTGCTCAAACCCTTTTGTTGATGTTTTTAAAATGTACACATACTTTTAAACCTGGTGGCACCAACCACTACCCCCCTCACATGTATTTGATTTTCAGTGGTGGTTGTTGGGAGTTTCTGCATGCAGTGGGCAGCTTGAAAACTTTATCAGTAACAAATTAGAGATAGCATGCAATAGGCATAGGAGAATTTGCAGTGCACACACTAACATCCTTAGGAATTTTTGTTCCAGTAGTAGGACAAGGCAGTTTATTCTGAACATGGAGATATTTCAGAATGTGATCAGAAGTCCTCTATAGCTCCTCATGTGTTTGGAAGCTTAGAATTTCTCGTTTTGCTTTTTTAATTCTGGTAGTTTGAAGACTTGAGCTGATACTGCCCTGCACACATGAGCCTAAGACTACAGTGACCTGAATTTTAAATACTTGGTTTTTTTTTCTTGAACAAGAATAACAGAGTTGATTGGATATCATCCAGAGGAGCTGCTGGGTCGTTCAGCCTATGAGTTCTACCATGCCTTGGACTCGGAGAGTATGACCAAGAGTCATCAGAACTGTAAGTCACATTCTTAATTTTTCTTTGTCATTTGCATGTCAAGCATAAATTGTGGGTACCTCAATACATAGTTGAAAATACAAGTGCAGCCTGTGTGCAGATACTCTCCAAGAGCAGTATTTACACCAGGTAACTGTGCTTATCTATATGAAATCTGCTGCTGGTCCTTCCAGAGGGTCTGGGCTCTTCCATAATTAAAACTAAACTTAGATGTTAAAAGGAAGAATCAGTGTCTCTCTAAGGGACAGTGAAAGGTTCAGCTGAAATTTTGAAAAGCTGAGTTAGGCAGTTCTAGCCTGGTGAGAAGGGCATTTCCTGGTGGCCAAGAGAATTGGGATTCAAAAACAAAAGAGAAGGTATTGGTTGGGGTGACCTAAATGTGGCTTTCCTGTACCTGAAGGGAGCCTGCAGAAAGAATGGAGAGGGACTGTTTACAAGAGCATGTAGTGACAGGACAAGGTGGAATGGCTTCAAACATTCAGACAGAAGGTAGGTTTACATGAGATATTAGGAATAAAGTCTTTAGCATCAATGCTGGAAATGCTCCAGGCCAGTTTGGATTGGGCTCAAAGCAACCTGGTCTAATGGAAGGTGTTCCTGCCTATGGCAGGGGCTGGAACTAGATGATCTCTAAGGTTCCTTAAAGATCCCAAGCCATTCTATGATTATCTTTCTAATGTGCTGATGGACTCAGCCGACAGAGCTAAAGGGAAATAGGAAGAGCTTATTGCAGTGGTTTTTTGAATGTCTGTCTTTTGCTACCAAATAACTATCTTCTCCATCCAAAGTAGATGTGCAAGGAGATTTCTTAAAGGGATATTCATTACACACATAATTCCTACTGCCAGGAACAACTGCTTCTTGATATTGTTATGCTTATAGGCACTGCCAGTTTTAGCTATTCTTCAAGTAAGGTACCTGAATTATTCTGGGAGCAGAGATCAGATCCAAGATTCTTCTCTTCAGCAGGCCACACAGTTCCAATTTCCATCTCTTTCATATTAGATGTCTTAAGATAATTGGATTTAAATCTTCTGTCTCTGTCCTTAAGAGTTAGTGCTTTGGCTGGAGACAAGGTAGTGCATTCATGTACAAAGGGCATTTCCCACCCTTGGCTGTTATGGCCCCCAAACCAGTTTATTGGAGAGTTCTAAGCAGGACATCACTAAAACCTCTGCAGATGCTCTTTTAATAGAAAGAAAGCAAAGCAGCTAGACTGGAACCTACAAGATCAAAAAACAAACCCCAAACACCTTGTAGTTGCTGTGATAAAGGCCTCTGTCCCCAGGAAAAAGCCCTAGGTCGTGTCTATAGGGAATTGGCCACCAAACAGACTTACAGAAAATATTTCTGTACTTCCCAGAAAAAAAGTTGCAGCAAAGAATAGCTGTCTGACCTTAAGGGGTTAGCTCCAATGGCAAAGATTCAGGACAGTTTTAAGCTGAAATGTTTCTTGAAAAACTGTTTGGCAGTGATGAATGTTGTGTGCTGTAAACCAGTGTGGATATGAATCATCCTGTTTCCAAAGTTGCTTAAAAGAAAAAAATCGATTAGCCCATACTCAGAGTTATCTGGACATGTAATTTTAAAAATTGTTTCTTAGGTAATATGTTAGTGTTTTTACAAATAAAAATATTAAGAAGTTTTATTTATAGATAATATGTTAATATACTGTGCTGGGCTATTAAAAGTCATCCTGTGAAATCAGGGGGTGTGCTACACTGGTGCTTTTGAATCACTGAGTTGGATTTCTAGGAATGGGACACTGCTGGGAGGGAATAAAATGGGAGCTGGCAATCCATTTGGTAACAGGAAAGGGAGGGTGAGCAAACCCTTCTTGGTTATCCCCACCTAGTTGAGATGGGAGCACTGAGTTACTTGTCCATGTAAAGATTTCTGGAGAGTTTCTAGAACCCACTGTGACCAGGCATTAACAGATGTTGCTTCTCACTCCAGCAATTCAGTTACCCTCACGTAGTGCAGAGTGTGTGTTCAGATGCCATTTGTGCCCACTGAAAATGGCCATGTGCTACAAACCTGCTGCAGGGTACAAGGTCTGATCAAGAAGCAGAATGAGGGCAACAGGAAGTCTTAGAGGGGTGGTGTTACACCAGCAAAAGTCCTCAAGGACTGCACAGGTTATAAGTGTTTAGGATCAAACTGTTCCACAGGATTTATGACAGCACAGGATCAGCATGATTTATGATAGCACAGGATCTTTTTACTGTTGGAAGCACAGGACCAAAGTCTGTTGCTGTGATAAATGTGATTTCCCACAACAGAACCATGAGTTTAAATCGCCAGCAAATTTGGCCCCTTTAGTTTTTCTAAGATAAATAGTTCCCACATCTTCTGGGACCATCAAGTCAGAGAACAACCACAAAGACAAAGTGACAGCAAGCTGTGACTTGACAAAGCACACATAAACCCTTCAATTAGGAAATGCCTGGGTTCCATTATGTGTGCCATATTGAGATGCTGCCTAATGCAGGGTAACCAAGCGGTATAGAGCTTATACAGACCTTGTTCTTCCAAGCATGTGGCTATAGAGAACTTACTCATTTTCCCTGGTCACATCCTGGAAATAGCCACCTCAAAACTCATGTTCAACAGACTTGCATTTATTGAACAATAATTTTTATTAGAAGTATGCTATGTATAGAGTATATCTCCTTGCAATTATGCAGTCATCAATTCTGACAGTGCCCACCCGTTAGCAGAAGTTCAGCAAGCTTGCAAGAGAATAATGGTTTTGTGTTCTATTAAATTTGTCCTTGCCTTCCCCCACTCTCTCCACACAAAGATAAGGAATATAATTGGAGCCTATTTCATTGACATGTAACTAGTTCTGTACAGATACAGGTAATGTATACTTTATAAAAAGTAAAGAAAATAGAGAAGTGAGAAGTTCACTCTGAAGGCAGAACCTTAAATGTAGCGTTGATAACAAAGTCAGCAGTTACAAGTGTATTAGTAATTTATGAGATTAGCCCCTGGAGGGATTCTGCTGTACTTTATTATATCAGAACATGACATGCTTTGAATAATAATAATAAAAAGATTAAAGCAGTAAAAAGCTTCTTTGTAATGTAACAGGCGCCTACACTGTGACTCTTATTGATGAGCTGATGATTAGGAAACAGTGTAATTATGTTTCACAAGCTGAGCAGAACAGTCCAGTCACTAAAACACTTTGAAATGAAAGCCTTTTGATTTTGTTCCACCAGAAGTATTTAATCAATAAAAGTAATGTTCTACTTTGTCTAAATAAATTAAATGAAGGATGATTAAATACTCCGAGGAAGAAAACAAACAAACTTCAGAAATAGAAGGATAAACACAGCAACGATTATCTGTGAAACAGTTGTATTTCACAGGCCTGGAGTAGTACATTTGTATGGTGGTGATGTAGGAGAGGCTGACAATAGCTAGCTTCTTTTAATGGCCACACTCACAAGGAATTTTTCTGTAAAAAGACCATGGTATCAATTTTCCAGTCCACCTGAGTCAAACTGCATTATTTCTAAGACATTAGTTTGATGGCATACTTCTTTTGGACATAAAAGCTGTTTAAAAGGAAAGGTTGCCAATGCATGGTCAAAGGTTTAGTTTGGCCAGTTCCCACTTCTGCTGCTATTCAGTGTGACTATGTCTGCTTACAAGTACAAGCTCTTATTAGTGCAAGTACTGCTTGTCTACTCCAGCCCGAATTTTTTTTGCCATTGATTGACATTATTTTTCCTTCGCTGACAGCTTTGAATCACAACAGACAGGACATCATAAAACCTTACATCTCAGAATTCCAAAGCTCTGTACTGAAAACTTGTTCTCTGCAAATATTGCAAAATATTGCGAGATAGCAGGGTGACAGATTTCACCCTTCAAACATTTAGAAGCTTTAAACCCAAGATGAAGATTCAGACCATCTCATCAAATGCCAGAATTTAAATTTTCTATCTTGAGTAGAAGCCTCAAATGAACAGCCCCTTTCATGTTTGAAATGGATGAATTTTCCCAAAGTTCAGCACATCCCTTGTCCGCAAATGCTTCAGTGCACTTCTGCGTAATGAAAACCCAGAAGTGGGTGTATTTAAAACAAGTGTTACACGTTGTGTATTCCTGTCCTGATGCATTATTTATATCTCTGCCCCCTTTTCTCAGTGTGTACAAAAGGTCAAGTAGTGACGGGCCAGTACCGTATGCTGGCCAAGCACGGGGGATACGTGTGGCTGGAGACCCAGGGAACGGTGATTTACAATACCCGAAACCTGCAGCCCCAGTGCATCGTCTGCGTCAACTACGTGCTCAGGTGGGTTCAGGGCACACGTGTGCATTCACGTGCTGCAGAAACGCAGTGTTTGGAGGAACTTTTCAAGGGTCTATTTATTCAACGTTGTTGCTCCGGAATCAGTTTAGTCATGTTTGTTCAGTCCTGTTTACTGATGTTAGACATCGATGAAAAATGTGGCGTGCCTGTTCCCATACATGCTGTTGAAATACACCACAGCCTTTCTCCTTTGCTGCTCAGCTCGTACAGCAGTGTATGGTCTGCACGAAGATTTTATTGTGTAACACAACTGCTAATGTGTTTTGTTTTTCTAATGCTGTGACCAAGAGATAAAACTAAGTAATAACTGTATCATATGTTGCTAGGAGAAGCTGGTTACAGCCTTAAAAATCAGGACCAATCAGAGGTTTTGCCTTTATTTGGCAAAACTCAAGTTTTTTTGCTCCTAGTTGGGGCCAAAATAGGAAATACTTATTTGAGTGATAGTCTGGGTCATTACAGCCTCAACTACACCCCTTTAAAAAGCAGAGCAACAAAGCCCTGAGTATTCCCACAGAAGTCCTGACCACACTCTCTGCGTCACCCGAAATGGTGGTGCTCAGCAACGCTGGAACTGTGCCTCGCCTGTCGAGAGCCTGGCACGCAACCGAGAGGCCAAAGTGCTCCTATAGCCCCAGCTTCAGGGAGCTTCTGCCGTCTGCTTTATCCACATCTTTCATCTTTATGGTACAAAATGCCTAAAACCTGTTCTCTCCTTAGTGAAATTGAGAAGAATGATGTTGTGTTCTCCATGGACCAAACGGAATCACTCTTCAAGCCTCACCTGTTGACAATGAACACTGCCTATGACAGCGGCATCCCTGTGACAGAGAAGAGTGACTTCTTGTTTACTAAGCTAAAGGAAGAACCAGAGGAACTTGCTCAGCTGGCACCAACACCTGGTGATGCCATTATTTCCCTGGATTTTGGTTAGTATTTGTATGAATTATTTTTGTGCAACAAAGAACCACATGTGAGCCTACATTTAGAAACTTAATAGACAAAGTCTGTTTGCCATGTGTACAAATTGTGAGTAATGGCTAAAAAAGCCCACATGCTCACACCAGTGGAAAATTTCTGTGAATGAGAGCAGGATCAGGCTTTCTTGCTGACTAAATAATGTGCATTAGGTCTATGCCAACTTATTGTCATGGCAACTAGGAGCAGTATTTACTTTTAATGAATAGCTGCAGTTATATCGTAACACTGCACCAGCTAAAAGTATTCATTAATATTGTTAAATCCCCATACAGGAACACAGAAGTTTGAGGAAGCCCCTGCCTTCACCAATGCTGTTTTGACACCAAACAAAGCATGGCCAGTGGAAGTGAAAAGCCACCCTGCTCAAGGTGAAACACTGACAATACCATCCTTTACAATGCCTCAGATTGCACCTGGCAGCAGTACTCCAAGTGCAAGCAGCAACAGTAGCTGTTCCACGGTAAGAAGAGCTTAAAATACATTAGAAGCATGTTATATTTTGTATCCAAATCCCATCAATATATATAGACAACATTTTTGTGTTGGCAGTCCTGTCTCAGTTCTTATTAGCAAGGCCCATAGTATCTCTATTCTTCCTATACTGCATCATGCCTTAAGAATTAATAGCAAACCTATGAAATGGGAACAATATCCTGGCTTCACACTGCAGTCCACATTGTCTCCCAGCTGTCCCTCTAGTAATTACTGTAACATATAAAACAACTAGTAGGAGAACATGCTACCACCTTTCATGGAGTTAGCCTTATATAAAAAGCCAGTGTAAAATTGTGTGGCCACAGGGATCATTGCCCCAGAGCCATCCTCCTTCTGTTAAGTAGAAGCTGTAGCTTTTAGGAAGCTTAGCCAAGTCAGGCTTTTGAGAGAAGCTCCTTGGAGTTTCCCACTGAAGAAATTAATCTGCTTCTGTGGCATTGCCCCCAAGAGCTGGAGCCACTCTTACCAGAGGGCAGCCAGTCTTAAGAAAAGCATGGAGGTATTGCTAAGCATCTTCTTTATTGAAAAACATATTTAATGGTGTACATTTCTTGTTCCTCATCTAAGCTGCCAAAAAACATTTAAAATAGGAGGACAACTAGATTCCTGTAATGGGTGCCTATGTTTTGCACTGACAGTCTTGTGTCAGAGAAAAGCTTCTGACAGAAGTGGACAGTTTTGGGTTCTGAGCACACTAAATACACTGTCTGCCCATTCACTTTTCACAGGAAAGATCTGTTACTGAATAACAGCATGATATAAATGACATGATGCTAAGCCAGTACTGTGGTTGTCTTCCTGCTTAGAAAAAATTGTTCTTTCCATGCAGCCCAGCAGCCCAGGAGATTATTACTGTTCTGTGGATGAAGATCTTAAGATCGAGGTGATTGAAAAACTTTTTGCCATGGACACAGAATCTAAAAGTCAGTGCACCTCCCAGGTAATGAACTCTCTCTTCTAAAAGCCACCAAGATCAGTCTCCTACTAGTAGACAGTACAGCTGCACGTTGTGTGTGCAGATATTGGGATACAGCATTTAAACTGCATTTGCACATGCACACCAAATCTCTGATGCACATTAACAAAACAGTGCACTTCCAAAAGCTACCATGTCAATTTCTGTCCCTGACTCTCTGAAACACGAGGTTTGGAGTGTCACTGTGGTGGCACTGCTAAGAAGAAAGGATCACCAGAGAGATTTCAAAATTTGGAGGCTTCTGTAGATTGGATAAGGAATATAAGCAGCAGCAATTTGTTTTTAAATACAGCCAAATGACTAATGAGTAAACATCCTTTCTAGAACAAAATATAAATAAACTAATTCTTGCAAAACACCCAAATGAGAGAGGAATGCCCCTCATAGCACACCTCTCCTCTAACTACAAAAATTAAAACTCATTTTAGATATATGCTTCCTCTTTTGCCTCTTGGAGGTTTTCAGAGAGACTTGAAAATTACGTACACATAAAGTAACACACAGTCTCCATCTCCTGCATTCTAATAATGATGTAAGTGTAGAAATTTCCCCTATAAATAAATAAACCCACTATTACAACATTACAGCAAGTGAGCTAGTGAGTAAAAGGTGTGGGCCTGATTCAGCTTGCTTAATTTTAGATACTTAATGGAAATGCTTTGTGAAGAGCTTATGCTTTATAGTTGAGAGAAAGGAACAGGCACTGCTGATTGGTGACCTCACACTCATCTCTATTTATTAATCCTACAGAAAGTTTCAGATGCTGCTGCCCAAATTGGGTACTTCAATTTGCTAACACAATTTGCAGGCTTAGGTAGGCTGTAATCCATGTTCTGAAGTAGTTTTGTCTAAGCCTAGACATAGAAATGAAAGAGCAGACAGATAGGAGAGAAGTGTGGAGCAGGATGAAACTCACTGCAAGACTTCACATGTGCTAACTTCAGTATTGTCAGATTCAGCATCTGCTTGCTCAGGTGTGTCCCACCACACCAGCTGCTTTGGTGGGAAAAACAAGTAGTATAAAAGTGCTGCAGGGGTGTTATGAGCTGACTGGGGAACCAACATTGATTATCCTCTCTGTTCAGCTCTGGTCAAATGCCAAGAGAAGTGAATGTGGATGTGACTAGTCCTCCAAGGGGAAAAAGAATACAGATTTAAGTGTGATAATGTCCTTCTGACTAAATTTTTTCAACCCTTGCATTTTTAGACACCATTTTTAATGTAGCTGGATTATGAGAATGCTGTGTTTTCTATTTTAACATGAAAAAGCCTGAGGTTGAACTACATGCCACATGTTGTAGAGTCTTAGCAGACAAGTCATTCAAAGCTTAGTGAAACAGCATCTACTTCAGATCACAGTGATACTGGAGGCTGCATGCAAGCTGCTTTAACAAATATTGCTCCTCTGGGAGGTTTTTTCCTTCAGTTTGTTGTCTTAAATTTGCTGATGATGATACGATGAACATGTATGCTAGCATAGAAATAAGACACCTTTAAACAGGAGTTGGCCACTTTCATTAGGTAAATTTGGCATACAGTGATTTTTCAGCTTTGCATCTATTAGTATTTCATATCACACTAACTGCCACAACTATTACTAATTTATAGTTTCTTTATGAACTTACTTCATCTTTGCACAGACTGACTTTAATGAACTGGACCTTGAAACCTTGGCTCCTTACATTCCTATGGATGGAGAAGATTTCCAGCTCAGCCCCATCTGCCAAGAAGAAAGTCCTCTCTGTGAAAGTGCACAAAATACCCAGCAGCATCTAAGTAGCATGAGTACCATCTTCCAACCCCTTGGTCCTACTTCACAGAATCAGTTCCTCCCAGAGAAATATTGCCCACAGCTATCAAATGAAAAAATTAACTCTGGTCATGGATCCCTGTCATCAATGTTCTTCAACAATATGAATAGGTCATCACTGCCACCATACCATGACCAAGCCAGCACTCCCCTGTCTTCAATGGGAGGAAGATCAAACACCGAGTGGCCACCTGATCCCTCATTAGAATATGTTCCTGCAAAATGGAGACTCATGGATAAATACTCAGGATCCCTATCAAGTTCTCCCTCGGGCCCACCAATAACTTCTCAGAGAGTGCCCATATATAAAAAAAGGTACGTGTTTCTGTGATGTAACTGTGCATATTTACCAAAAAAATATTTTGGGAAATAGGAAGGGTTGTAATCTTGAAAATTAATTTTTCTCAATTCAGCTGAAACAATTTGTTGTGATAGGCATCAGACTGCAGCTCTGGGGAAATTAATGTGGTGCTCTTCCAGTGGCAGTGAGTCTGGAGGTAGCAGAAGTGGGCTAATTTTTCATTGTCTGTAAGGATAAGCAAATTAATTTCCTGCTGGTCCAGATAAAATTACACCAGTAATTTTGCAAAGCATGCTTGACTTTATTTAAGAACAGTACCAAAAAGACTTAAGTGGTGCAGCAGTAGCAGGGACTGACACACACATACTTTCTTACCTTGCATATATTTTCTGCACAACAGAAAATGGGGAAGAGAGAGGAATGAAAGTACATTACTGCTGGCATATGTAAATACTACAGCCAAGATTTAAATTGCTGGCTCGTTTTCTACAACATTTTTGTTTGCTTTCTTACACATGTGAACAGTATGTGATGAGATGTAGATCAGAGGGTGCCATCCTAGAAGTTGCCTCATAGCTAGAAGTTTCTCTGTAGTTCTTGACTTTCAATGTTGCTCACACTGACATGTTCAGGAAGTACGTGAAATAGCAATGGTCATTTTTAAACATGAAGCTGTGCAGTTTGCTTTTTGGGATTTCTTGTTAGCAGAAATACCAGTGTCTGAATATGCATCTGGAAGAAAGGGTTTGTCCCCAGTCAACAAGTTGTGTGTTCATACTAAGTATGTAAAGCAAGGGAACATGCATGGCTCTCAAATCCAATTCTTAAGAATTACATTACTTTCTTTTCCACACCACTTTTTCATCTGCCTGGAGATCCCTACAGGCTGTTTATGCTAAACTTTCCTAAGTCTTTGATCCCAAACGTCAAAAGTTTCTAAAGATGGTAGGACGACTAATAACAGGAAATAAAAACATTTGATGTTTGAGATCTGTCCACTGGCAAGTCTCAGACATTTTAAATGAAAGAAGAATCTGTATAAATGAACCAGATTATTTCGATTTGCCTTCCTGTGCACTCAGAAAGATGTCCTCTCCACAGGCCCCTGGATGCTTTTGGACAACGAGGCATAGATATAAATCCAGCAAGACTTGCTCTGTCTAACAGTTTGAAACTGAAGCGACAACTGGATTATGAAGAACAAGCCTTGCAACAGCTGAGTGGGGTAATCATAAGAAATGCATCATCTTCTCAACTTTGGACTCACCATGGTCATCAGTGTAATTGTTTGTTTTGCTTCCCTTCTCATTCTAGGGAGATCCATCTGTCATTAACCCATCTCACTTAATGTGGAAGAGAATGAAATTTCTCAAGGGGGAAAACTGTTCCTTGGTTACAGAAAAGAAGTCTCTCAGCACAAGCGTTCTTACTGGTAAGACAAAAGAAAATGGTTTTGCAATGTTACATATTGAAACACCATTTTAAGACAGGTTGAATAGGGAAAAAAGCTCTTTCAAAAGGAAATGTAAATAAGCTCTGTAAATATTACACTAAGCTAAAATTAAAGACCAAGTTGTATCACTAAGAGCTGAACAATTTAAAGGCACATTTGATAAATACCATTCATTTGATAAATACCATTTAGCTGGTTTCACAGATGTTCACACACTTGCTTCAGAGGGAACAGAAAACATCTTGATGGAGCTGCGTTTACCTCCTGCTGATCCAAGGTGTGAATATCTCACACCTCATCTGAGATGTGAGTATCTCACATCTCAGAGATAGAACAGATATTGTTTCTCTACAACACTGTGTTTCCTTACACAAGGGTATCTTGACTGCAGTACTACTGCAAGAGCTGGGGCTATTTCTATATTTCCTCTGTGATAAGATGCAGATTTGCCTATGCTGTAACACCATCACACTGATGTTCACTTTGCTTTGGATCAGTATTATCTACTATAATTATTGCACTGGCTTCATTTAGCTTTTTCTTTTTCCCTACTATTTTAATAACAGATGAATTTTTCTGTAACTCGAGAGGTCTGAGCCAACCAATGAATCAACTGCAGCAACAGCAGCAGCAGCTTCAACCCACCTGTGACAGTCCGGGTGAGAATTTGAAAGCAGGAGCGTTTCCCCCTCTATTTTACAGTTCCCATTGTCAGGACTACAGTGTCCAGCCAGCTCATAAAGCATCAGGTAAGAGCTGTCAAAGAAAGAGATTGGAAATTGTTGGTATTTTGTTCCAATACCAATTCCATGGAAAAAAAAAAAAAAGCCCCACAAAAAATGTGGAGGAGAAGGATGATGAAAATCAAAATACAGCACAAAAAAAAGTCAGTTTTGTGGTTTAGTGTGAAACTGTAATGTTTACATTTGTAATACATGAGAAAAATATTTTTACCCTCCATTTCAGTTCAAGTTAACACCTTTTTACCTTGAAGGACGTGTCATCCTCCATCCATGCTCTTGTCTTGTGATAGAATTGATTATTACATGGTACTAAACCACTTTGCTGCAGCATTGATAGGGAAGTTTGTAGGTTAGACTCTTAACATGTGCCTTCTAAATGTTGAAATAAGTATTTAAAGGGGACGTGTGTCTGTTCCTTTCAATACGTGAGAGGAGTGGTGTCAATTTAGAAACCATGTCTTCTACTGCAGCTTTTTTCATCTGCACCAATAGTTTTTCTCAGAACAATCTCAGTTTGGGGGTGGAGGTGAAAAACTGCACTTGTTTGTATGACACCCTTTAGCAGCAGTTTAAGGAGGGGCAGAGCACATGTTTGCTCTGACACCTGGAACTGCTGGTGGTTTGAGGCATATTGACATAAAAACAGAATGAACCTGGTGTAAACAGAAGAGGTGGGAGAAAAAGAGTGTCTTCTCTAGTCTCAGCACCTTCACTGCTGTGTTCCAGGTCTGACCAGTCGCCTGCTGGGGCCCTCCTTTGAGTCCTACCTGCTGCCTGAGCTGACGAGATATGACTGTGAGGTGAACGTGCCCGTGCTGGGCAGCTCCACGCTGCTGCAGGGCAGCGAACTGCTCCGAGCGCTGGACCAGGCCACCTGAGCGACCCCGCCATCGTCCACGGCCTACACTGCTCAAAACAGCTTCTGGTTCTAAATATATTTTTGCAGGTAGACAATTTCTAATACCAGTACACTTTTACAGGATTTTACTTAGATATTGAACCTGTCCACATTACCAAATAGTGGTCTTTTGAAGTTACTCACTTTATTATTCATATTAAAGAAATTCATCTACTGTATTTTCTCTATTGCAATTAAAGTGGTGTTTAGAGAGTTTGATTACCTTCCCTTTATCTCATTACCTGTAATTTATAGTCTGAATTTTTTTTTTCAAATTTCATGCTAATAAAAAACTGTGGTGTAAATGCCTCATCATGTGATACTTTGGCTGCAGTACTGCAAAGATATATTTTTATTGCCAAAGATGAATTAAACAAATTCCAACCACAGTTGATCTCCAGCCACAGTTTTTTGTTGATCTGCCAAATTAAAATCCTTTGAGTCTTTCTATTTTCCAGCATTTATTTTATTGTAACTTCAATAACTTTTGGAAAAGCATACTAAGGAAAAATCCCAGCCTTCTGCCTCCCATCCCTTTCCTTCATTTTTATACACTTTGTTGAAAGAAATGTGAATGGTGAAATGCAATGTTTGTGGGTATCTGTGAAAGTTGCACGTTTTAAGCTTTTTTCCTCATAAGCAAGCCACATTCTCAGCTGCCTTAACCTGGCTTAGCTCTACAGCCAAGGGAGTCCTACAGATTTGCCCCAGTGGAGGATTTAGGTCTGTGTTTTTGTTTGTGTTGAGGTTTCTTGTTTTGTTCTTTGTTGTTGCTTTTATTTTTTACACAAAACAGATTTTTTTTAATTATTATCTCTCTCTGGGTCAGTTGTTAATCATCTCTTGGTACTTTTGCTATATCTATGACACAACTACTTTAAGAGCTGTTTCTGCTAGGAACTTGTAGTATTTGTTATGCTGTTGCTGATATTCCAGGAATCAGAGCAGTGGCCAGTACTAACACCTCTGATTAATGTTACGCTTTTTCATTTTATATGCCAGATAGCAATAGAATTGCAATATTGAATCAAAAAATCTCAAAATGGTATTTTCCAGAGTATTAGGCTATCTCAGTTATAATTAGACAAAAATAATTAGGGCTTGCATAGTGGGGTGAATAGCCAGCAGGGAGGTCCCTCGTTTTTACTTGCCTTACATTAATCAGTAGCTAAGAAGTCATTAAAAAGCACCCAGACATTTTCAGAGCTCCTTTTCAACTACCATTAATTGCCATGCACATATTTGAAAAATAGGGCTTTGAATGCTTTCAGAGGGTTTTGAAAATTTAAATTATAGCATCTCTAAACAGCAAAAAATAATACAATAAAAGGCAGGTGGGCAGTTCTGACTTTCAAATACATAAAAACTTAGATCTGTGTTGGGATCTGTCTTGTTTCCTCCACTGGTATAAATCACTGTAGATTCACTGAAGAAAATGAAACAGTGGCAAAGTACTAAAGGCAAAAATCTGGCCCAGAAACTTAGAACAAAAATATATTTTTGAGACTTCTGAGTCTGCTGAAGCCTGGTGTATAAAATTGCTTTATTTCATGCACTGACACTTGCCTAGAGAGAGCCTTGGGTTCATAGAGCACTTCAGAGTTCGCTGTGCTAAGCAAGTCTTAACCACACATACTTAGAAAAGCTGAAGACCTTTTGTTATGGGTACATGATGTAAAGAAAAAAAAAACTTCCTATTGTAGGCAATCTTGCAAGAGTTTATTACCAAAAAATAATGTACTCGTAAAGTGAAGTTATTACTGTGTGAAAAAATTTGTTGTAAGCGTCAACATCTGATGAAAATTGGCCGTCCACATTTGACAAATTTGCAGTGGCACAGATTTAAGGCTTCAAGGATTAAAGACACTTGAATACTGCTCTTCTGTTTCTTATTTGTGTAGTTTCTGCATTAAAAATGTTATACCCTAACAGATTACTAAAACACTCTGAAAAAATATTCTATGTCTTAATATTAAACATACTTTTTATCATAATTATTTCATAATCTATATTGCTGAATTCTTATGGACAATATTATAACTGTATGGGAACTTTAACTTGATAAGGAAATGTATTTTGACACTGATACCTTATTAAAGTATACTGATCCTAAATTCTTTGTGACTCATTTGCTATGAATTTGTTATTTGTTGTATCATTGTAAAACAAAAGTATTTATTAAATTATTTATAGAAAATAAAGGTTTGCATTGATCTTTGAAGACTGAAAGAACAATCAAATGTTACCCATGTTTGAGAGCTGGGAAGGAGCCTGCCAAAGGTCCATACTACCAACTGCTTTGTGGAGTTTACCTGGCTTCCCTCAAATGAAGAATGAATGCCCTGCAGACCACTGCCCTTCTGGAACTTGTCCTGTGGCTCAGACTGCTGCTTCTATTTCAAAACTCTGTTTCTATCCGAGGACCTGAGGGTGCCTTTTGTAATGCTACCCTTACCAAAAAAAAAAAAAAAAAAAAAAAAAAAGGAAAATTAAGTCTACCAAATCACAGTTTAGAGGCGGAATTGCCGGTTCCCAACCCGAGTTTTGGTGGAGAAACAGAAGCCATCATATTCTAGCAGTCTTGGCAAGCCCCTGACTAATGGGCTTTCCCCATCAAATCCTTCCAAGCCTCTGCTTCACCCTGACAGTAGTCATTAATCCTAATGCTGCTGTTAAATCCTTTTCCATATAGAAAATGCCAGTGTTGCCTATGCAATCACACCGATCACATAGCAGGAAGACAGACACAATAAAAAATTAATTTCCAAACACGCAGCTAAACTTCAGCGCTGTGTGGAAGCTGTTAATGCTTGACCCTTCTGATAACTGCCTTGAAACATGCAGTGCCCACAGAGCCAGTGAGCTGCTCAAGCAGCAGCAATTCTTGTGAAGAGCCTGCAAAAGTGAGCTATCATTACCTCCTTTCTTAGACTGGACCCTCCGTAGGAGTAGAAACCAAGTCTTTGCCTCTAAATCTTTTGTATTTAACATTAACTATACAAAACTCTCCCTTTTAAAGTATCCACTTAGTTTTTGTCTAAGTGTCCCTAGGACTAATTCAGCATAGCAGGTCCTAATCCAAATGAGTATTGTAAAAAAGTAATTGGAAAATTACTGAAAAACCAAAAAACAATCTCTAAAATAGAGATTAACCTGTTAAGATCAACTTCTGTCTTTGGAAGAGTGCAATAGCTAACTGTTAATATAAATTAGTGCTGTCAGGCATTTTTTTTGGGGGTGTCCAAACAGCTGACTGCTCACACACTCATACTTAAGAGGGTTCTGCACTCACCCTTCCCCTCTTCAAACAGCTGAAGGAACATACTTGTAGTGCCTTGAGCTGCCTTTTTTCTTTCCCCCTCTAAACACTTCTCATGTTAGTGAGTTTTAGTGGGTTTTCCTTTACATATACGAACATCCTGGACAGCTAAACTCTGACAGTACAATTTACATACCCCAAGGACCCAAACCCTGGTCAGAAACATGATGCAACCTATGAATTAATAGCTGAGTTTTGTTCTTCTGAACAGGGATTTATGGCGGCTTTTAATTTTTTTTTTCCTCCCCAGTAGGCCAGCAGAAGTGCTTAAAATTCAGCGTACATCATCTTTCACTGCCTAAAAGCACCATTTCTTGGCATCAGACTTTGTATCTCTAACAGCACAGCACTGATCCCAATGATGTTGTTAAACACTCATTACATTCTACTGAAAAATTGGCCTGTTTTGCCAAGCTCTCATGACTTGGGCTGGTCTCAGCCTCTGGCTGATTATCAAGTCTATCATCTTTTTAAAATGATCAAGCAACCATTTTTTCTAGAACACAAAATTTTCTCAGGTAAGATTCATGATGTTTATCAAGGAAATACTTAAAATATAATAGGAAATTCTCAACATGTGATTACTAATAAAAATACAAGAAAGCCCAGAAAACTTGGATAACAAAGTCCAATTGTCTTTTCACTGGAGACACAGGCTCCTAAGTCATACTGAGATCTGCAGACACTACGTGATTCATCACACTCACTTGGAGCAGCAGGCAGAGCACACAGAAAACTAACACACAGATGCTTTAGTTCTAGGTGGTAAAGGTTTCATCTGTTACTTCAACCTGAGGAGCTTTATAAAGTTATTCACAGACATGCCACATGCCTGTGTGCATGTGTATATATTTATATATATATACTTAAATTTTTTTTAAAAGAGCTACAGTGGAGAACAGGAAATACTCTTCTACATCTAAACAAACAGCTTATTTTTAATTTCCCCTCCAACTCCTAATTATAGGCTTCCCAAAGGAGGAAGAAATAATTTCTAAGAAAAAAGCAAGTCCTTAACAATATTTTATTAGGACAAGGTCTGTCACACATCCATGTCCTGCTCCCTTAGCACAAACCAACACGCAGCACAAAGGCTGTCTTTTGGTTTCCAGGGGCTGTGTCTGAGCCCACCATTGCCCACAAGGTGGGCAGGGTGGATTCTTTCTGCTCCAGGCTCTGTTCATTGATATTTCCTTAGTTAACTGATACAACAAAAGCACCATCCGAAGGCTCCAGTAACTGGGACATAGCCCAGTTTTGGGTGTTTGCATTAAAAATGTATTTGAATATACAAATTTTTTTCACAAGTGAGAAACACCTTAGCTACGTTTTGTTGTTATTTGACTGAAAGCCAGCCTGAAGTTTTGGAAGCTTGTGATATGCCACAGGTCTCACATGGAACATCTTCCTTGAAGAAGTCCTAAATTCCTGTAATGAAGGAGTTACTTAATTCTCTTCAGTCATGCCTCCCAGTTAGGAATGTGGTTAGGATGCCTCATTAGGGAACAGCAGCGCATTCCTGAGCCTGGCTTACAAGGACAACCTGCAAGCCAGCCAACACCAGCCCTTGACATGCTGCAGGCAGCAGCAGCTGTGTCACACCTTGGGTACTATCTGATGTGGAAATTCCTGCATCTTAACTTCACTTGGGTTGCATCTCAAAAAACCCAACTCCCCTAAACTCCTAACTTGAAAAGTCTGTGTTTAGGCCTTGGAATTACAGGCAAAACCAGTAAGCTAGATCTTCAAAGGCACCAGCACCAGAAACCAGAGTGACTTTGTCGCACCAGGCATATTTAATATTTGGGATTTGGCTGTTGATCTTTGAAGGACTGGCACTAGCTCTAGGGACTGAAGCTGTCTCCCCACAGCACTGGCAAAGGCAAACCAGAAGAAAACTACCTCAAGCATTGCCTCCTCCAGGCTTATTGGTGTCCCCCTCCAGTGCATAGTTCCAGGACCAAAGCTCCTAGATAAAACACAGCAGTACAGCACCACCATCTTGATGACTTCTTCATCCATCAAACATCAAATGTCCTCTAGTCTCTCAACAGCTGAATGTGTTTCTTAGCTGCAGCAAGCACCTGCAGACAATTGCTTAGTCTTGACTCCTGCCCTTTCCTCTCACCCCGATGCGTTCCTTCCACCAGCACCCAGTCCACGCACAGGTCTATGGTTTCAGAATTCTGATTTCTGCCTCATGCTGCCTTCCCCTTGCCCAGCTCACCTTCCCCTCCTGACAAACCTTCTCCAATCTGTCCCATCTCTACACAGCCCTCATTGCAGGCAGCAGTTTTCAGCAAGGATCTTGGGACTTGCAGTGTGGGTTCTTTCTCATCGTGCCCTTGCCTTGGCTGCCTGTTTGATACAATGGTCAGTCAGACTCCCAGCCATTTTCACCCAAACCTCAGCTTCTCTGGCTCTTGGGTTGAGCTCATGTTAAAATGTCCAAACCCCATTCCCACTCTAACCACTAGGCACAACAGATCACAATCCTTTCCCTGACATGAACGCAGATTTAATGCTCCAACTTACAAGAAGCTAGTGGCATCCTCCCAAAAGATGCAATACTACCCCTGAGTCATTTTATACACTCTTCCCAGCCTGCTTCCATTTGCTATTCAAGCAAGCAATGGTGGAGTATGAATGAAAAAGGTTCTGCTGGCTCACAAATACAGTCTCTTTTATCAGCCCCTTGACACAGTGCTTCAAGAAAAATCCCAACAAATTTCAGATGTGCACATAATTTATCCTGCAGTTTTCAAAATAACAGCGGAGTTGAGCAAGTTCCCCAGATGGCTGAACTCTGATCTGTAAAGCCAGAACAATTTCCCAGCCATAAGAGGAACAGGATGGGTTTACTCTTTTAGTCCTATCAGCACCAAAGAACTAACACTAGTGGGAAGAGAATCCATATTTGTGGCTCCCCAAAGCTTCTTCCCACACAAATACTGGCTTGTTCAGGACAAGAATTAAGTCTGAGACAGAGAGAGGTGCACACACTTCTTAGACTGCTGCTAAATGCTGCTATGCATGTGACAGACACCAACAAGCTCACAAAGGGTTTGATTTCCAAGTCCAACTTATCCATCAGTATTTTCAGCCCTGAGCAATCCTTATACATTCACTCCAGAATTTGGCTGCCTAGAATTTGAAGAACACTGATATGCCCCAGAGGACAGTGAACCATGGGGATCTCTCTCTGTCTACTTATAACCCGTAAGTTGGAAAAATCAAAGGCTAAGATTCATGCAGGCAAACTAAACCCACACGTATGTCCACAGGAGAGAATGACAGGAAAGTGATTACAATGCCAATTCAGCAGAATTTTCCAGAACAAAGCTCTTTCTAAAGACATTGGCAGGAATGTATTTTCCCAGTTACAACTGTTTATGCAACTGAATTATATTTTATGTTCTCTAGTGGGAAAAGAACATCAAACAAACCCAGCAGCCTGAAAGTCTTGCTCTCCTTTCTCAAGATGTTGGTAAACACCAAATTTGAGATAGAAGAGGAAAACATAAATATGAAAAACCCACAACTGTCAACCCCCAGACCAGCTCACACAGCTCTCTGGCATTATTTTGTAGCAGAAGTTGCATGAACTTCTAAGTGGCAAACCACAGCAGTTGCCTCATAGAATGAGCCTTATGATCAATACAAATACATATTATTTTAGCTCAGCCCCTCCTCCACACAGCAGCCCACAACAGTATTACACTGGATCAAATGAAGCATAAAATGGGTGTTGTCACCATCCATTTTTAGATCCGTCGCATGACATCCACTGGCTTTTTTCCTGGAAGAGCAGGCAATACTAATTGTGTCTATTGCTTTACTGCTAACACAGATAGTGCTGTCCTTAACCGCAGCCCCCAGAACACACTGGAGTTCACAGAAATCAAACCAGTGGAAGTTTACTGGGAAAACAGGTTGCTCTTCTTTATTTTAACTCCAGCTGCAAACATCATGAGTTTTCCTGTGCCTTGCTCAACTACAGAGATGCTATTTTTTAATATACTTACACCTTCTAACACAGGTTGTTGTCCACAACTTCCATTTTAATCTTTAGTCAGTTTTTGGAGTACACAGCATGATCTATTTCAGAGCCATTCTGATCACCACAGAAATCTCAAAGATAAAAGTGACACCAACACT
Organism: Serinus canaria; assembly: GCF_022539315.1. Classification (NCBI taxonomy): domain Eukaryota; kingdom Metazoa; phylum Chordata; class Aves; order Passeriformes; family Fringillidae; genus Serinus; species Serinus canaria. The sequence continues at coordinate 27,188,668 of NC_066316.1, forward strand.
GAATAATTCTTGGTGGACTTCCCTCTTTTCTCTTACAAGCTCTCTTCTGCAGAAGAGATTGTTTAATGACCTTGGACAACTACATGGTGGGTTTGCTTTTATGCAGCACCCCTTTTTGCCTTCCTGAGATCCACAGCAAACAGCCACCCAAGCACTCTGAAAGGCAGACCTGCCTATTTTAACCATCAGTTGTATCTTAATATACTTAATAAACATTTTAACCTCTACTTTCATTTTTAGAGGGACTTCTTCAAACTCCCCCTAAACTTTCTCCACCCTCATTCAAAACAAAGAAAAAATCATCTTAAAGTCACTAAAATATTTGTCTGGTTAACCAGCGGAGGAACCAGAAACCCATGAAATATCTGGAACTTAATGGAAAGACAGGGAATAGGGAATATTCAAGTCAACAGAACCCTCATTCTTCTTTCTGCAACAGTCCCTGCTGGGCAGGGTTTGTTTGCACTGAGGTTTGTATTAGAAACACACACACTTAGCTAAATTACACAAATTCCACAAACCTATGCTAAAAATAATAAACTGAGTGAAAAGTGCCTGTGCCCAGCACTTAAGAGCCACAACAGGTGCCTCTGGATGGCAGACTGCCATGATAGCCATACTCAAAACACTTGTCCCAAAACCAGCTCAAAGAAGTGATCCTCCTTCTTCCCCTCTTCCCTTTTTCCCATGGAGTTCCCCCTTCCCATGGTAACATCTCAAAGAGCATTTTGATTCTTATAGGCAAAATCACGTCCTGACTCATGCCTAGGAAATAAATTCCATGTGCCTACAAAATCTGTGGTACAAAGTGGTTGCTAAGGTGCCACCAGACCCCAAAAAATGGATCTTCTGCAGCCTATGGCAGGAGCTCATGCTCTCCACATAGGCACTCCTGGTCCTGGCATGGGAGCACTCAGGCTGCTGCATGACACGCAGTGGCTGTGCCCAGCAGACACTGCTGCTCCTAGAGCTGTGGGCTGGAAGCACAGTGGCTGAAGAAGCTGCACATTTCACGTGCTGTCTCCAACACAGGTCACCTCTACAACACCCATCCACTTAGGTTTAAAGTAGGTTGTGCACAGTTCACTTGTATATGGAGCAAGGGGGTAGATAAGCCTGGCAATGCATTACTTCCATGGTCCATGGAAATACTTTGTGCCTGTGCATTACAGAACAACATCATTCAAAACATCATGGCAAAAGTTACCTAACAGGAAATTGCCCCAGGAAGATTTCCAAACCCCATGCATTCTACTTTGGCACTAAAACCCCAAGCTTCACTGCCCAAAGAGCAGCAACTTAGCACACCTCCTACACCAATATCCTTCCCTGTTCTTCCCAATGAGCCTGACCATAATGGCAGCAACTTGTTAGGGCTGAAAGCAGCACAACAGGGTCCCCCCAGGCACACTTGTACTCAGCCCCTTACTCATAATATCTCACATATCCCTCGAATTTGCAGGAACCCCCCAGCCATACCCTTCCTTTCCTCACTACCAAGATGCCAAATTTTTCTCCTGAGAGAATGCCTCCAGGTCACCTTTCCACAATGCCCAACAGCATTCAGAAATCCATTTTTTAAGATGCTTTTACTGGAAATGCAGACCTCACAATTACAAAAGGAGTTCTGGGATCTTAACTGTACTGGTGTGACTAATCATTGAAAGTGGTATTTCAAAATATTTCTTCGAAATACACTGAAACATACACTCAAATTACTTCCTTTTTTTGGTTTTTTTTTTTTTTCTTTTTGTTTTTTTTAAGTGAGCTACAGAAGAAAAAGGACATGGGCAGTCACACAGTCATATGCAGCACTGACACTGCAGTTGGACAGACCTAGTTTTGACAATATGAGATGCATGCAGAAATAAATCAGTTCATACCCAAAGAGGAAGGGGCTTGTGGGACTAATCTCTGTTACGAAAACTAGGCATTCAAACCCCAGTTCTCAAGATAATATGATGTATCTGTACAGCAACACCAGAAACAGGAGACTGCTTTCTGAAAATAATGCTGAGTATTCTCTCACATTTTTAAATGGAAACAACTAGTAGCCCATCATCAATTTCCATGTAGTTATAACATGTTCCTGCCCAACATATCTTTCTACTGATAACTTATTACATCTTCATGTTTCTCTGCTCTATTAAAAAAACCACAACCAACCAACCCAAAAAATCACCTGACATGCTCATTTGGATTTTTTAGCTTCTTAGTGTCTCCTGCTAAGTGCTACAGAAATGTAATTTACATGTTCTAAAAAAGTGAGCTACTTTGCAAACTTAACTTTGTTGACAGCTCAGAGATGTCTGTCATCCTTTCACTTCCAAGCAGCAGTTTGTGTAGATTTTAGTACAATCAATTCATGTCCCTGTCATGTTTCATTTTCATGCTTCATTTTACAAGCCCACTAATCAGACTAATGAGGTTGAATGTGAAGAAATCCCTTTGTTTCAAACTGAACAGCTTCTGAAACCACAGTTATAATGACCTTTCTTTGCTTATTCATTTCCTGTTTGCAAGTAATAGCAAAAAAAAAAAAAAAAAAAAAAAGGCATTACAGAATTTTTCTGCTAAACCCTAAAGGCAGAAAGCCATCTCAGTACAACATCCCCTGTAATTTACAGGAGCTCAGGCCATATGTTCCTGTAAGGGAGTTACAGTGCTTTCCACTTTGTGAGCAAGCTTAAATGAAAGTAAAATCTGATTAACTGCTTTGGTAGGGTCACAAATATGCTCTATATGTTCCAAAGCAGGGGCTTAACATGGTCCAGTGAGCAAGTGCCTGTGTGCAGGCAGCAGGGAATTTGTGCTGTGCTGGGCACACTCCCACAGGGAGTCATCGATTGCCCCACGCCTGTGTGCTACATGTTAGGACCTGCCTGGGGACTGGGAGCTTCCTGCTTCCTTGGCCCACCTAAACCATCAACCACACATGTACAGATAACCCAGTGCATGAGACAGAAGCCAGAGGTGAGGAATGGAAATTCCTGCTTGGAGATTCATCCCAGGCTGCAATACAAACCCACCAGTGCTCCTCAGAGCTTTCTGTCATGCATCAGTGGGAATACAGAGAGATGCACCAAGAGACTTAGAAGGGAATACAAATTATGGAACAATACCACAAAAGGCAACACTGTCTACCCTCCAACAACACTGATAAATTTGAAATCACAATCTAAACTATCTTGGCTTTAATTTGCTCATTCTGAAGTTGGGCTATGTTTTTTTTTTCTTTAACATCACATACAAGCAAGGCTTGTTTCTGATCCTCTAAATGCCTGAGGAGCTGCCCAGACCACATGCTGAACAAGTAACAAGTACATTGCAGAGTTAGAGGATCAGGGAGCATTCCACCAAGCTTACTGTGAGTGCCACTAGACCTGCTCAACTTCAGTTCAGAGTTCTCTGAAAGAACCTGGATACACCTGTAAAGGGGAATGGAGAGGGGACAAGTTTTTCTTTTTAGCCTGTAGCTTGAGGACAGCACAAGCAGCACACTGCCATCTGACTATGGTCCCATTCAAAGCATAAAGTATCTATAGACAAAATCTAGGCAATCCATTTCCTCCTAAACCTGTAAGTGGAACACAGAAACACACTCCTGCTACAATACATCCCAGGCTATAACAGACGCTGTAAGTCCTTCACAGATCACCAAGAACATCAGTGTGGCTTTAGAGAATTAGGTGGTACCAATTATTAACCCTCCTGTCCCCAGCCAGTCCACAGAGAAGGGATGAAGATGTCAGAAGACAGATTCAGGATTGCACAGCAGGAGCCAACATTACTCCATATGGTCTCTGCCTAGTTAACCCCAGCACATTCCTTGGGGAAAGGAGGAATGTCACTGGTGAGAGGACAAAAAAGGCTTTTCACCTCCTGCTCATTCCCCCTCCTGTAACAAAAACACCTATGAAGTAACAGCATCCTCCATATCAGCTGGAGCCTGGCTGCAGAAACAAATGTGGAAGGACTGGGGCTGAGTCCACGGTGGGTTACAGCACCAGTCTGATGGCTGCTACCACCACAGTGTGTGTGTGTGACCATTAGCCAGAGCCTACAACCACCCAGAGCTACCAGATATTTGAAAGTGTTTTTGTTTTCCACCTTCATAGGAAACAAACCTGAGCCCTCATTAGCAGTACCTTGGCAGGAAAATAACTGAGAGCTGACAGAATTCTGTGCAGAAAAATAATTTTAGCTTTCAACTATCTCAAATGATCCTCTGATGTTTAATTAGGAATAATTAAAGAGCAAACAAAAAGCCTGAATCCTTTCATGAATACTTCATAGGTGTATGCTAGTTATTTCAAACAGGAGCAGACTCCCATTGCAAAGGAGCTAAAAAAAAGCAAACCAATCTGTTAAAGAAATAGAACAAAAAGGCATCAGATTTCTTCCAAAACAGTGTTATTTTTTGTCATCAAACTGGTTAGGAAGCTTGAACAAGATACCTGACTAATGACAGACAGTGATCCCCCGCAACCAGCCTCAAGACACAGGTGTCATTAAAAATCAACATGAAACTTTACTGAAGTCTTTAAACACTGTACTGCCTCCCAGACATGGGATAAGAATAAAATTGCCTGAGCAGCTTGGGTTTGGCATAGAAAAAGAGCATTAATTAAGGAGTTGGGTTATTCCCAAATCATGCTGCTTAACAAGCCCCATTATACCTGCTGCACAATAGGTGGGATCCATTTTCTTTCAGCACTGCTGATGTCAGATGTTAATTGAAGACCATGTAAGAAATACTCCCCTAAGAGAAACTACCTTCTGCTGAAAAGATACCAGCCATGTTGCTGGGAGCACTGCGAGGGAAGCTCACTGAGTATGGGCCTGAAGAGCAGGAGACATGGCAAGGCACGCTCAAGCAACTTTAAACCTGGAGGATGTAAGATTGTGTAGAGCCATCAAGAACACAGGAAGAGCAATGGAAAAGGATGATGGCACTCCTCAAGGCAACAAGGGAGTGCAGCCTCTACCATCCTACTACACCTCCTGACTCGTCTCTGGTTTTTGGCACAATCTGTGTTTTACCAACCTGAAGAATGTCCCTTCTGTGCTGCCAGCTGCTGTTCCCACACTGAGCAGAGCAGGAGAGAGTCAGCACCTCGTGAGCATCCCCAGGCACACTCACCCTCCCCTGGGGGGAGGACAGGACAGAGCCCCCCAGCCTTGGCGCAGCTGTAAGGGCAGCGAGCCACACGCCACGGGTGAAGCGGCAGACACGTGGCCTCCCCAGCAGATGTGGGAGCAGCCTGTGGAGACCTCCCTGTGTGAGGGCACAGCTGGCACGGGGGCTGCCCCCACGTGCTGCCCCCAGCAGCCCAGCTGCACGGCCCAGCTGGGCACTGCTCCGGCCAGGGGGGAGCGGCACGCGCTGGCACGGGAAGGACGGCGGGCACCGCAGGGAGCGCCAAAAAACAGCAGGGAGAGATGGAGAAGGAACAGCACCCCCACCACAGCACTGCACCCCTTCCTAGAAAGCCTGTGCCCCAGAATGATTCAGGGGCTCGCCTTCCCTCTCATGGCCACTAGAGCCTCCTGGGTGCACCAAAAGTCACCAGGGCAAGTGGCAGGAGCATCCGCTGTAGCAACAGGACTGAGAAATGGTGACCAGGCAAAATAACCTCCAACAGCAGCTTTTGCTTTGTTTTAGCACTTGGTCTGCAGCTGCAGACCTTCTGAGGGTGCTGAGGAAGATCCTGAAGGTTAGTCTGGAGGCTACACTCAGAAATTGAGCACATGTGCTGCATGGGGAAGAGCAGGGTCCTGGCTGCTGACTGTGGGAAGGAAGGAAGCTCTGCAGCCACACTGGGAGGCACCCAGGGTGTGGAAGGATGATGGGGCTGGGGACCCTGTCTTCCTTGCTTCACTGGTCCCTTCAGATGCGAAGATCTCTGGCACAAGGATTCTTCTCTCCATGCTGGTACCTCCAAGAATGGTACCTTGAAGGCATTTGTGGTTCTACAGATTTCCACTGATATATATTATACTAAGCAAGAAAGAGGAATTTTAGTCACAGGATGACAATGTAAAGGAGGTATTTAAACCAGCCTCCACCTCTAAGCACTTACCACTCACCAGTAACGCTTTCGCCATACTGGTGTGCACTTCTTTTTGGCTCAGCAATGCATTATGTTATATCAACATTACATATGAATCCCCCAGGCAATTTCTGGTTACCTGTTCATGCCCAGCCCATCTTCTCTTGCATCTACAAAACCAGCATTTCACCAGAAGTCTGCTGACTAGAGCACTTCCTAACTGGAGGGAAAGCATCACAGCTTCACCCTCCTCCCCCTACATCTCCAAGGGCAGAGCACTCTTCCTGTTAGACAGACAGCCTTTCTGTCTACAGCACTTGTGTCACTGTAGCTAAGCAATTACTAAGAGCTAAACTCCCAAATCCTAATCATAAAGAGTGGCAGGGCTGAGTGCCTGAGCATCAGTTAATAAATATTAATTTAAACCACACAAACTACAGCCTGATGCACTGACCACCCTGGACACAACGAGGAGGGCCAAGGCAGCCAGCAGACACCCTGCCCATTGCACCAGGCAAGTTAAAATGCTGAATTTCTTCCAGAATCCCAGTCTTGTGGATGTTCCTTCACCGTCTCCCAGCCCAGCTGCTGTTCTTGCAGCTTTTTAAATACTCTGGAGGAACCACAGTATCTTTCTGAAGGAAGTTCAGCAGCACAAAGTGAGCAAAATGAAGTAACAGTGCCTCAATTCCATTTCAAAACTGACAACCCTACAGAGCTTGGACAAGCAAAATCATTTGCAGAACAAATGACAGTCAACAACTCACCAGCAGCAAAGGTCACATTGTTATGGTTATTTCTCACACTTAACCATTCCAATCTCATTTGTTTTTCCCTTCCATTTCCTCAGATAGTGTAGTCTGACCTCAGCACAGAATTCAGAATTTAATCAAAATACACGAAAGACTGAAAAACTGTTTCACTGATTTAAACATAAAACATTGACCTTAAAATCATCCTGAATTGTTATCCACTTTAGGAAAGCAAGAAACAAGAGATACTGTACTACAATAGGGTTTGCAGCTACAGCTGTTAAATAAATTTTACATTTTATTTCACTTTTTTTTTTCAATATTTTCTGCAGAGAAATTTTTAAGAAATGCTACAGAATATCATAAAGGGTACATACTTGGAAACAAAAGAAAAATAAACACTAAAACTCCCAGATTACCATCTCCTCCCTCGATTGCTTTAGATCTAAAACAACATGCTTAAAGACAGAATACTTGTGCAGTGGGAAATATACGGAGTAATACACTTTAGTGATTATAACTGGGGAGGGGGAGGGAAGTCAGGTTCCCCCTTTCCTCCCATATATTTCAGGTGAGATTTTGGACCTGAAAACGTTTACACAGGCCAAAATCAGTTACTTTTCAGGGACGAGAACACCACAAATACACTATGAAACAGGCCAGTAACGTTTAACACCAAGAACAATAATGGAACATCACAATGTTATCTCATTTATTCCTGGAGTTTTTGTTACATGTTCTCACCCATCCACTCTTTATACTTATGCGAGGGAAACACACAGCAATGTCTTGTGTATATTTTCATGTACAATCTTTCCTTCATATAAAACCACTTTTTTGCTACTAAAGTGTTCTTACTCATTCCTCCAGGAAACATTAGCATCAGCAGATCGGATCAGGGACAAAGTCTCCCCAATGGTTTGACAGTGTTTATACTTTCAGTTAAAAAAAAAAAAAAATCAAGAGACAAAGCCCTCTAGGATGAGTAAGCAGAAAAGAACATCTAGACCAGTGCAGCTATGCCATGTGTTACTTCATTAAAACAGTGCAACACTGAGTCAAAAACACAAACTTTATGCCTCTCCAGTAAGCAGTGGGGAAAATGACCTTATTTTTCTACAACACTTGCCCTTTAGCAATTGCCGTTTGAAGGACAGCAAACCACAGGCAAACGAACCCAATCATCCCCCCAAGGATCCCTGAAATAGTTTAGCCCTGATAAAAAGTTCTTAAGGGGCTCTTCCCAGAAGCACGCATATTTTTTCATAAGCATTTACCTAAGAAAAGTGAAGCAATGAAGCACACAAATGCCGGTTTATGTAAGCCCATTCATGTGCAAACATGCACATAAATACCAGAGGCTGAAACGTGGGATCTCATTCAAGGTACTTAGAGTGCAAATGTCTGACTTCGTGCAAACAGGATTTAACACCTGAGGTTTTGGGGACTGAAACTTAAAACTCCCACGGTGAGAAATTGGTCTTGGTCATGATGACATACGGCTGTAGTCAATATTTGTCTTCTGAAGGCATCAAGTGTTTTGCATACATAACTGTTGACGGTTTAATTGAGAAAATCTTAGATGTGCATAAAGCAAAATTATATTTAATTCAGTTACTGATACATCACACAACACATAAAGCTTGTCCACTTTCAGTTTTATACATGTAAAAACATTTAAAAACCTTTATTCCTTTTTTTTTTCCGTTGGCCCGTGCTTCTCGATTTTCCTAGACCCCACAGGAAACATGCATTTCATTGACAGAGTGAATTGTTTACCCTTCTCAGCAATGACCAAACTCAAATGGACTCTGCTCTGGAGACTGAATTATCTGTGCAAATGTAGCTTAAGACAATATGGCCTTTTGAGCTAACTTACAGATGCAAAACCATCCCATTCAGAACATTTTCAGTCATAGTATGAAATGCAAAGAAAACAAAACCTCATTACATTTTGCAATCCATAAAAATAAGTTTTTAAAACTCAATTCTGAATCCATTGGAGAGAACAGAGCACTAAAAGCCCCTTCAAAACATTTCCCTGCATGGCTTACTTATCTGCGGGAAATTAATAAAATCCTCATTGTGATAACAGCTGATCATCATTACTCACCCACAATGCTCCCACAATCACCAAGATGCCTTCTCTGGGCTGTTTTTGAAGGAGAATCACGAATTACAGAAGTGTGTGAGGGTTCAAGAAATGTTAGATCCAAGCTTATTGTACCTTTCCACTCCACTGTGCCTGCAGTGAAGTACCTGTGACCTTCCACTGTAACCTTTTATTTCATTTCCTCAACACCTCTTGCTAGCAAAGAAATCTCAGGTCCCTGAATTTCAAGTATCTGTGATGAAAGAAGAGCCTCTAGGTCACATTCCCACAATCCAGACCTAGACTATTTGAAACATATCCATATGCCACTCCTGGAAGTGATTTTGATGAGCAGAAATCACTGACTAATGATGCCCAGGAGGTGTTTTTCTGCCCTCTGCAAAGCAATTAACATCATTTTCAAGATTCATTACCCACTACTGATAGACCTTTCTATCACCATAGCATATTGTTGCAACTTACATTCAATCTCACTTCCCCTCAATTTTATGCCCTTGCTCCCTAGAAGGATGCCAAAAATCACTGCATCATACCATGAAGAAACTAACTTTGCCAATAGGTTGACAGCAGCTGCTTCTGAACATCTGGCTTAACCTGTTGCCAGAAGCATAATTATCACCCATAATGCTTAACTTCCTGAGATGTTGGCAAGAATCACAACTTCTGGTGTGTTTTCTTACCCATATAATGGACAGCAATTATGAGACATGAAAAGACACCAGAAAAATTCCTCCCTTCTAGACCAAGGTGGCAAAAGCTGTCATCTCAAGATATGACTTAATATGCATTTTGGGCACAGTATATAAAAAACCCCAAACCATCAAACATTATTCTTTGAATACCAATCTTCCTCCTGGTTCATTCTGCTGGCAGTGACAAGAGACAGAAGACAGATTATTTCACACGGCTACTCGAAGCCACCTCTGAAATGTCCTGAGAAAGGGCTTGTCTTTAACTGGTAGTATGTACAAGGGCCTGATAAAACACACAGTCATAATGCAAAAAAGACCAAAGATCCTTGGACTAGCTAATTTATTGCTAATTTTTCCTATTTGGTTTCACACTGTCATCCTTTGCATGCCAGAACAAAACCTCTCTGCTATCTCAAAATTTTCACACTCCACATGGGTTTGGCTTCGATAGTGCCATGGGTTTTAAGGGCATACTAGTACCAGTATTCCTCCTGAAATCAGAATCAGGGTTTCTCCTGTCTGGAATACGTTCTCAGTGTAACATTTGGTATAGTTTAGATATTTCTTCATCTGAAAGCAAATTTATGATAGAGAAAGAAGCTAAGAAGGGAAGGGAGGAAATGAACCTCTAATACGACTAAGAAGCTGCCAGACAGGCAATAACTTCATGTTATATTATTTAACACTTATTGGCAAATAAAGAACATAGAAATTATTCCACTTTTTCACATGGCTTTCTGTCCAGTAGGCAGGTTTCTGTCCAAGTTCTTCACATCTTTTCTGAACATGACCTCTTCTTTATCAAAAGTCATCCTTCACCAGGCTCAAACATCACTCACAGTTCCTGGCCAAAGGCTTGCCTGTCTTGAATTCACAGGCACTGTGGTGTCTCCTTAAACCATCATTGTTTTTATTCATTAGGTCATCTACATAACTTGTTACTGGGGGACAAAAGGATAAAAATTATTGCCAGAGCAATTCTTTTACCTCTTTCCCACTTCAAATCAACTCTCTCCTATGTATTCTGTGAAAAATGCAGAGTCAAGACCTACTAGCCACATTATAAAACTGTATTCTTTCTTATTAAGTATGACCATTAGCTTCCTCTCTTGAGTTTAGGATTTTTTGCAAAGTTGAAGTATTCACCTCCTGTGAATATTCACAGAACACCTCCTGTGTTTCTGGTTATGTTCCAGACTCTTCAAGCTTGAATTCTTTATCCATGGTTTACTAGGAATGGGAAGTGAGCATGCCCAAGAATAACCCCCTTCACCCCTTTGCCCATTGGGGGTTCTCATACCTTACAAGCTGTTTCAACACTATAAACCACTTAAATTAGTCTAGCCATTCCTCTTTTGCTTACTGATCCTAGAATGTCTTCAAATGCAATGACTTTTGTAAGTGTTGCCAAACAATTGTGGAGACTTCATTAGTAATCCTATCTGCTTTGTCATAAATGGAAAAATTGAACTAAGGGTTATTCAGTTCCAGCCAAAGTAGCATTCAAGCAATTTTTAATTTTATTTAATCCACACCTGTAATATAAGCTGAAACATAAAATGCATTAATGCAGACTTCTGCGTCTGAGAATGAAATTTATCACTTACACCAACATGTAGCTCCAAGGTAGCCTCAGAGAGGAAATTACATAGCCTGTCTTTGATTTAACTTTTCAGGGAGTAAAACAAAAATAACCATTGGTTGTTATTGAAGATAAAGTATTTAGAAACAAAAGTGGTCTATGTAATAATTCTCATTACAAAGTGTACAGCTGCTGTCCTACCGTTGATATTCACAGCACGCATTTAAAGGCCATGAACTTGAAGAGCACACTGTTAAAGTCTTCTCCCACATGCAGCTCTTAGCATGGAATAAGAAAAATACTTCTCAAGCTGTTTTGCTTGTGCATATCTACAGGACACAGGTGAATAGCCATGTGACTTACTATTGATTTAAACACAAAATAAGTGTAAATGTGAGAAGCACACCCAGATTCCAGTTTACAGTCAACTTGTGCAACCTCTTTCTAAGTCAGGTATTTCAGAGTGTTCTGTCTCTTTACCTATCTAGTTATTTCCAAACACAGAGCCCATCTCAAGGAAGTACAAGAAATAACTCTTTTTTCCCCCCGAAGATAAATATTTTACTGGGCAATGCCAATAAAATAGCAGCTCAACAGGACCAAGAACATCAGATACTGATCTTGTTAACCTATGGCTTTCAATTCTGCCTCTAATTACAGAATAGCATAGATTCAGTAGAGCACAAAGGCATTTTCTTGTGTCAACAGGACCATAGCAATGTTCAAATACTTCTTGTGCTTTGGTTTAGTATCTTACCATATATCTGTTGCTTTTTTATTCGTGTCTCAATCCTGATTCACCTTCAGTGAACCGGGTGAACTTGATTCATGCCTATGCAGACAGCACATTCAGGCTCACTGGCACATCTCACACACCTAAAAGATCACCTGTCCCTCTTGGCTCACATATGTTGCTTAACCAAGCTGTATTGTGCACCATGTAACAAAATATCTTCCCTTTCCAGGAGGCTAAATACATTATCTGCCCTTCACTGTTCATATTGACTTTTCTGTATTAGCACTGTGTCTCTGTCAGCAAGGAACAGCAGGGACCTCAGCACCATGTTCAGGCAGGCAAGAGCACAACAGGGGTTCTGGGTTTTAACCTCTGCTCTGCCTCCACAGTGCTGCAGTCGTGGCAGGCAGAGAGCTGTACAAATCTCCAAACACATGGTGTTTGCCGTGCAGCAGAATGAACCACAGATGCATTTGTCCTTTCCTAAACTCTCCAAGGGCTTCCTTTTCTCAAGAAAAAGACTAATACCACTGGTGGGAAGATCCAAGTTGGGAAGAAAAGGAGAAGTACAAAAGCTGTATATTCAGGAAATGCTGTTCAGTGCTCAGTTTCTTGGTGAGAAGATCAGGAATGACAAACTGAGACAGGGGAGGAGAGAGTGATAAAGAGAAGACAGCAGGTGAAAAGGAGGGCTGTGATCTGCTAAATCATTGGGGCGTGCTCCAATCCCACGTGAAAAGTGCAATCTCTTTTTCATTAAGTTGAATCCTGGATTTCTATTACGTTTACTGGCAACCTGCATGCAAACTCCAGAAGTTCATACCAAGTACTCCACTTGATGGAGGTCTGTACTGGAGTGACGGGAATAGACATCAACAGGCTATTCAAAAGCTTCCAGGAAAACACAGCACAGACTTTGATTCGACAATAACAGCTCTGCACAGGCTTCCTGTGCATCCTCACACACAGACAAATATTTAGAAATGAAAGGCTTTAGCTCAGCCCACTGCAAGTGATATACGCATGCTCTGTAATTTCCATATCTTGTATCAACAGGGCTTTTGATAAAGCTGCCTTGAAAGGTGCAGTGTGATTGCCACAGATTAGTGGGTTTGGTATAGTCAGCCTCAAAGCCTCCCTCAAGCTATCAACAAGAACTCTGTATCTCTGGGATTTAAGGTTTCCTCACTCAGGCACAGAATAGATGAGGCTCTGCAAGATGAGCAACAGTAGAATGCTGTTTTAAAACTGATATAGGAGCAAAAAGCAATGTTGAAATGCAAACAAAATTAAGTCTTTTTGCTCCCTTCAAAACTTGTCACTAACTAAATAAAGGTGGCTTCCTCCTTTCTGGGGAACAGATTTGATGTTGCTGCATCTGTTGTGGCTTTATTCAACACTGTTCTGAGCAGGAGAGAACTGTGCACCTTTTGCAATGCAAATTTTCTTCACCTCTCAGTTGCCTGGATCAGCCCCGTTTCCAGCTCATGATATAATATTCCAATAACTCTGTTTCCACCCTTGCTTTCCGCTAACAAAAAAAAAAAAAAAATCCCCAAAAAACCCAAAACAAACAAAAACCCAAACAAACAAACAAAAAACCCCACCATCATTGATGCAATATTTAGCTCAAAATGCTGTTTATTTTAGCCTTTTCTAAAATGCAGAGCCTTGCAGAATACTTTCTCCAGTCATGTATGGTAATGGAAATAAAACCACAGCGGAATAAGCTGCAAGAGTATTAAGCCACCCTTCTGCCCACTTCTCTCTACAGTTTCTTCTAAAGCTACACAATTAAATATATGTAGCCAGGAGTGGGTGGTGCTTTGCAGCTTCAAGCAGACACACAAAGTATGGAGAATCCAGAGAAGCAAACATGCTGCTCTAATCTCCAAGGAACATTCAGAAGACGCAGGTGGCTAGAGCATGGTGCTAATAACACCAGGTTGGGCACTTGATCCCCTTACAGATAATTCACTTAAGACTTGAACTTGATGATCCTTGTGGGTCACTTCCAACTCCCAATATCCTGTAACAGTCTACCTTAGACAAGTTTTTCACCTTAGGTAAAAAACCACAAGTATCACATTGGAAAAATAGTTAAATACACTGAAATCTTAAAAATAATCAAGTAAGCAAATCAAGCTCATGCAAATTTGAACATTTAGGCAACATAAAGAAGAAATGATTAAGAGAATAAGAGTGACTGCTTACTAAAACAATAATAAAAAATTATTTTTGTGGAAGCAGTTGTATAATATAGAGTTGGGTTATCCAAGGCACAGATGAGTTCTTGAGATATCAGTGGGTGACAAATCAGGTAGGAAGAACGACAGACTACTTGACTACAAGGCAGGAGTTTCTCATATAATCTTTAAGATATCTTGCTAGTCAAGGAGATGTGCTCTAAAGCCAAACAGTCTAATGTGTTGAAGCCTGAGAAATTTGTAGCAGAACAAGCTGAACTCAGTAATTGGGTCATCACTGCTTACCAACACCTACAATATAAAGATTTTATGTGACAGTTTAAAGAGGAAGACCAGCTAGTGGATGAACAGAGGTTAGTTGCATACTGCAGCATTACTTTGCATGGGATTTTATACCAAGGGAAATGGTCTAAATTGAAAGATCCCAAGATTTTTGTTGCATTAGAGAAGTGGGGCTCATATACTCCCAGCTTGCAAGTAAGAAGCCTCAAGCAGAAGCATGAAAATTTGCCACTTAAGTCTAGATTACATATTTTCTCACTAATTTTGCCTCATCGTCAATTTTCCACCATAATACTGAAAGAAATGGGACAGTTGCTATCTTAAGGGAAACTCCCAGCAACTTCTATCTCCTGTACAGTTCCAAAATGTGGACAGCAGCACAAGCTGACTAATGAAGCAAGGCATCTGGACTGCAACTGCAGATTTCAGTCCCAAGATCAAGGGTACACTGGCAGAGGCCAGACAGGGATGAATTCACCTCACCATGTCAGAAGGCATATTGGAAAATAAAATCCTACTCTTCACATCATCTTGCTCTGCTGGGGATGAGGGAAGATGAGCACAGTAAGAAGTCTTCTAACCTAATTTGTTTATTTTTTCCCTTTCGTAGGATGGAATCCCCTGTATCACCTTGTTTGTTGCTGGAAGACTATCCCTGCCACACAGGCTTGGTTGACCTATCCTCTGAGAGCACTGCCTTTGCTATAGGCAGGCAGATGTTCTTCCTGTCCCGGAAAGAATAGGTACTGGAGAATCCTGCAGGGATTCCTCCCTAAACATCCTTAGGAAGTAGACCTCAAACAGAAATGTTGCAACTCTAAGTACCAGACGTAGCTACGTGCTCCACAAACATGTTTTAATGATTCCAAATGAGGATGGCACCAACCAACTTTGGGACAATTTACATCATCTTAAAAGTAACAAATGGGGGAGGAAAAGTAAAAGTAAAATGATAACATGTACTTCGAACATTCATGCAGCTAGCACAACAATATCAAACATGTGAAATGCTTTTGAACAAAGCTAAGGATGAATATCCAGGTTTCCTCTGCCTACAGAAATCTGTGATGCCGAAAGTTAACAAATTTTACTCAGTTGGTACCGAGCTTTGACATGGGCTATACATACTTACATGTCCAGACTGCAGACCTGACAGACCAGGCTGTACAGAAGAGGGCCTCTCCATATTAATACTGGAATACACCCCAAAGATTTTTCTGTCTGTGTGCTCTCTCCTTACAATGAGAAAGAAAGTCCTAGCCCTGGAAACCAAACCCAAAAGGTGCCTTACATAAGACCTCTAGCTTCATATTTTTCACAATATATTTTCAAGAGCTTTATTTTTGCAGTAAGTAGAAAGTACTTGAAAAGCTGTGACCTGAAAGAGCGCAGAAGTTCATTGTGACGCTGACATCTGCTTAACCTCACACCTCTATTTCTGTTCCTACTACAGCTATGACTGTCTCTGATTTTAATCAGTGTCACAACCTTTCATATTGGCTCTAGAACACAGAAACATAGAACAGAGAAGGGAGGGAGAAAAAATATGGCAAAAAAAATTACCTTCTCTATTTAATTATCAGCATGACCCGTCTTTAACGCAAACACTATGGTTAATAGGTTTCCTGTAGCCATCATGTGATTTGCAGCTCTTGCACCTGTTGGCATATTTAGGCATATATTCTTGAGTTAACAGCCAATGTCTCTTTCTAAATAAGCCACGACTACATTTTAAATTGCTGAAGTCAACTTCCTCAAACAACCACAAAGCAAGACGTTCTCGTGGGAAAAAAAAGAAAAGAAAAAAGTGCTAGACATCAGTTTTCAGCTCAGTAAACCTCAACTAAACCCACCAATTATTTTATCAGAAGAATTGGAAAGCAATTAGAAGCAACCTGGTCAAAATAGAGAATAAGAAATGTAGAGTGGGATAATAGGGTCACAGGTGGAAAAATATCTTTATCTGTATCTTTATGTTCACTTTGAAGTGCTGTTGCTTTACCCCGATTATCATAGATAACAAGTTCTCTAAGGGCAAACATTGTAGTATTCTTCTAAAAACACTCAGAACAATATAACTGATCCCCATTCAGGAAGAGAACAGAAGGCTTCTGGCACAGGGCACCTCTCACAGCTGCTTTAACAACTTAGATTTTTTTCACTTGGAAAATAATATCACACAAAAAATACAAGGGGGTTTTTGGTTTGTTGGATTTTTTATGAAACAGCAGAGTTATTTACCTTATTCCTCCTTCCCCTTGTGCCTCAAAGTACTGTTATTAAAATAGTTTTTATCTTCCAGGTTATGTTTCAGGATCAAATTTTGTGATCGTAGTTTATGTTACTCCCCAAGTAACACATTTTGATCTCATCCTCATCTCAACTCATTCCTTTCTCAGACCTCCTTGATGGGGCAGAGCTGGATTTCCACTCCCTGCCCAAGCAGTACACCCAGCTCCTGTCCCACCAAATGGGCAGAAGAATGACTGTGTTGGGGGGGGTTTCACTCAAAGGCTTTGTAGGTACCTTGTAAGTAGTGTCACCCCACAGGGTGGTTACCAGGCAGTCACTGTGACTGCGTGACTGCATTTGTTTGAGACCATTGCTACAAGGACACGTACCAAGCTTCATTTGTGTGTCTTCCACTTGGATCCGTTCATGGTTTCATATACAGGAATGAATGGGAAAGATACCCTAACACCAAATACCACGACACTGGCACTATCAGTTCAACTGTGTTTGTGGGTTGGGTAAAATGCAATCCTTTGGAACAGTTAAGGCAGTGTGTTTATTTTTTGAAAAATTTTTTTAAATTTTTTTTTTGGCATGGACAAGACCCAAGAGACCAACTGTCATTATCAGATTCTGGCTTGCAGTCAACTGATCCTTTTGTATGTCCACACCAAGCTTTTGCACGAGCTCTGACCGGGCACAGCCCTCAGCTCAGGCTGCTCAAATTGAAGCAAGCACATCTTCATAAAAGGCTGCTCTGTACTAAACACGCAACCACTGCCCAGCGTCACATGGAAGAGAAAGAAACAAATTGTGAGTCTTTCCTCCAGCTCAGTTTTTTATTTGGAAAAGAAGCCATCTCTGCAAAAGCTGAGGGTGAAAAAGCAAACTTGTTGTCAGGTCTTTTACCCAGGCCAACAAGGAGGTTGGTAGCTTGTAGAAGAATTTGGTAACTAGATGATACAGAAGTGAAAGAGCAAATCTACAGCTTTCACCTTGCTACAGAAAACAGCCTGACAAATAACTAGCAGGATATGCAACCTAACTCACCACAAAGACAAACCTGGGAGTTTGCCATCATCATCAGATAAAGCCCTTCAATTTTTGTGCAAAAATTGTGTTAACCTTCATAAATGCCTCCTATCTCATCTCCACATGAAGGCATACACTTCCGTATATCATTACTGCCTCTATAACATGCTAGTGACAACCAAGACGTGGTTATGTTGCCCCAGGGTTTATTGCTTGATTTCTGTTTTTGAAGTTGCTGTATCTGCTCTGAGTACTAATTATGGTTTTGTACTTATGGTTTGAAGAATGATGTTTAAAAAAAAAATAGCAAGCAAGGGCAGAATTGCTAATACAGAAAAGTAGTTATGCTGGTTTGCAATGGGTTTCACTATACAGTTTTGACAAGGCTGATACATGTGTTTCTCAGGCACTAGTCACATTGGGTAGCCATGAATTAAACAGCTACAGATTTGGTTTTTTTTTTTTTTTTGCTTACTCACATTTCTTCCTGTAGTTGTTTAAGAAGTTGAAAAGAAAATCTCAGGAGTGTTATGTTATGTAATAAAAAATCCTTTGCACACACCCAAATGAGCATAGAGAGATGGTGGCAGGAGGGGAAGCCCAATTAATACCCAGCCCTGGCTAGTCACAGGAGCCATGTGCTCACCACAGCCTGATCTTCACAACCTTAGAGGAATACGGAGGCACTACAGCAGGAACCCAAATTAAGAAGAAGAGATTCTACCTAGACCCTTCCTGGGGCTGTCCCAGCAGGGCTTCAGGCCCAGTGTACAGGCATGAAACCCATCAAACTGGATTAACACTAGAATGCCTTTTGGATGGAGGGGAGCTGCTGCCCAGGGGTACACATTGTGAAATACAGGGGTAGAGCAATTTGGAATTGCAGGCAACTTCCTACAGGATGTTAGGGAAGGCATCAGAGGTGGAGAAAGGAATGGATTTTGGTGATTTGGGATGAACAGATGTGGGGAAAATAGAAAGACAAAGGAATATAAAAGATTGGTCACATGTAACCAGTTTACAGGAGCAGGGTGCAGCCTTTACTAATGCCTGGGAATACATTGTTTGCCTCCATGCAGGCTGGGCCTGGAAATGCAGCTGCCTCACCTATCCCAGGCTGCTGGTGATGTATCTTCCCCTAACACAGTACTCTCTTCTGGATTATTATGACTTGCACATAAATTGTTGTCAAATTGTTGTACTCTATACCACAGGTATGTTTCATAAAGTACTCTAATAATCAAGAGGGACCTATATGCAACAAATGATTGTTTCAGCATCTTGCCTTCTCAAGTTCACTCTGACTTTTAAAAAAAATATGCAATGGCTACTATACTAGTAATCCTCTGGAACTTAGATTGAGGCAATTCAGTTGGGGAAAAGAAGAGTCATGAGAGAGTGAATCATCCATTATTCACAGGAAAGAGTAAATGTGTTCATTGTTCACAGGCAAATCCCTGACTAGGATCATGAAGGACCTCCATATCTCTTAACTTTCCATTATCACATATTAAGGGCCATAGCCCTTAAAAGACATAGCCATAGCCCTCCTTCAGAGATGAGGAGAAGGAGACTTTCAATACTGAAAGCAGAGTTGGAGGAGACTCTGCCTGAAGGGAGTGCAGGCTATATAAACAGGAAAGGAAACACAGGCAGGGAGAGGCTGAGTGCCTTTCCCCAGGTCATGAGCCAGAACCTTGAGGGAGCCAGAAATAGCACTCTGGCTTCCTGAGCCCCTCCATCCCACGGCACACCTGGTCTCCCACGCACTTAGCCTGCAGACATCAGTCTCGGCTGGAGACACCCTTTCAGGCATCAGTGCTTCTGGAGAACAGAGCAGCAGCAGCCTCACAAGAGCAACATCTTTACTCTTTCCAAGAGCTCAAGTTTTAGGACAAAGTATTGGGACAGGACATTTTATACAACAGTGATGACATTTTAATATTCTTCACTCCAAATCAGTTGTCTGTCCTTTCCTGGATAGCATTTAAAGGATTTGTTCTTCACTGTAAACTCATAGTTTCTCCTCCCACATACAAGGCTATTTTTAATCACTGGACAGCACCACCACTAAGTCTAGTTACATGTCTGCTAAAAAAAGCTCCCATTTTAATCACTAATAAACCAAAAATCACAGCACAAAAAGAAATCACTCTGCTAGACACACACCAAACACAATACACAGCATTATTGTTTGCCCTTCCGTGCAAACAGTGGAGACATGTCACCCTGGAAGTCATTCTTAGTTAAGAAACTGAAGTACAGAAATACTCATTCTCCTCATATTCCATGGGATAACAACTGCATTGACTGAAATGAGTGCTTGGGGTCCCAGGCCTGTTTACCCACAAGCAAAATTCATCAGGTGAGAATGAGATGTGTATTCGCCCTTGTTGGCCCTTTTCTCCCAGAGGCAGGGCAGTGCTTGGGTTCCTTGAGCAGCTCAGAAAATCAAGAGTGCAGGCAGTGGTGTCTCATTCAAGAGCAGCGTCTGCGTCACTCCCACCCAGCAGCAGTGTATGCACTCACTGCTCTATTCCATACCCCCAGGACTGTCTGGCTGTGTTAATTCAATAAGTAGGTGTTTCAGTTTCCTTGTTTCTACTATAGCAGGATTTGGGGGAAAGTTTGAATTTTAACCCAGGGAAACTGTATAAAAAATTTGTTCTTGAGCCTCTGGGCTGCTTTCTCTTCCTGAGGGAGCATACCCCAGCTAAAAAAAATGCCTCCTTCCTCTCTTCCAGGTTTGAGCTAATTACACATCCATATTATTCAGTATTAGGCAGCACAGGCTGCTACCTCTCTTTGCAGTAATAACAGTCATATAAGAACCAAAAAATGTGACCTTTGTGAATTCACCCTGCCTCACCACAACCACACCAGTGCTACTGGGAACATGCTCTGCCTCGTGCCCATCTCGTGCTATTCTGCTTCTGCCTCCACCCTGTACATTCCCACCCTATGGCTGAAGCTGATTCACTTGTAAAGCTCTGGGAGCAGGCTCCTGTCCACCCGCTTCCCGTGGCCTTTCAGCTCCTTTGACTTTGATGTTCAATTGCCAAAGCTGAGCTCTCCTAGGCACGTAGCAGAAGTGGCACAGCCTAGGTTACCACCTCCCTAGGAGAGCAGGGCAGGGGGAGAGGACAGCAAAGCACACCTCTTTGCCTAGCTCCAGCCTTGCACCAGGCAAGGGAGAAGGGCTCCAGGCATGCCAGGCAGGCTGCAGCCTGGGCAGGAGCAAGGGGAAAGGCTCCTCTCATCCCATTTCTGTTTAGAGATGCGTTACTCCCAGTTGGCAAAACCTTGCTATTCTCCTCGAACACCAGGCTCCTCTGGGGCTGAAGAAGGAAGGGCTAAATGTTTGGATGATGCACGTAGGGCCTGGAGTAAACCAAAGTGAATTAACAACATTACACCTGGGCACTGAGTGCACACGCCGCCTATTACTCGGAGGCTGCGAGCCAAATGCCATTAACCTCCGAGGCAGATCATTATTAGACCATAACACCCAACCTGTCATGTATCATTGTTTCATTAACACAGTTCTGGAAAGCCTCTAATAAAGTCAGGGAAACTGTTGCCTCAAAATTAGCAGAGATTACAAGATCTTCCATGTGGATACCAAAGAGAAGAAAAGGAAGTTTATGACAATCATTTTAAGGGCATTAGAGATAACTGTGATAATTTTGCTTCTGATCTAAAGCCCACTGAAGGCAGTAAACAGGCTCCTATCCTTTTCTTCTGAAACAGTGATTTTATTATTATAAATATGATTCTCCCCCACTCATTTCTTAAATTAAATTAGAGGTTGCCCAGCCCAGAAGAAACCTGTAATGCATATGCCAAAATATTTGCATGGCTGACAAGCTCTGTCTTTGAATCTTCATGAAAGGCATATAATTGTGTTTAATGCAATTTATTTGTCATTAAAGAAATAAGCTTTGATCCAAACGTCTTTGCAACAGAGATCCAAAGAAACTAAGACTCCAGGTCTATTTTAAAGCAATGTGTATTTAACATTCATTCCTTTCCTTATCTGATTAGGAAATTTATTCCCTAGTAGATTATAAAAATATAACAACAACAACAAAAGGTTATACTTATGTAAGTTTATTAATGTCTTATAATGTCTTATGCCTGGGCTAGTTTGCTGTTGGATTATTTATTGTTTTAAGAAGGGCCATTTTCATCCAATTTACACAAAAAAAAAATCTTCAGAACAAAGATTATTGACTACTCCACCCACCTAGCAAGTTTTAGATAGCATCTAACCAAGTAGGTTCCCAGTGTTTCAATGGGTGTCCCAATGGCAGCTGACAGAAACCCCCAGAAATTTAACTGAGAAAAGAAGGACAATGAGAGTTTTTAAAAACTTTAAATAAAACACTTTTATGAATTATTTTAATGACAGTGGCAGCTTGTCTGCATTTAAGCATCTATGCAACATGTGCAGGGCCAATGTGGTCATATTACTTCTGTCCTCAGAGGAGGAACAAGCTACTGGTTTGGAGGTTTTCTCTGTAGGTTTCTTTTTTTCCTTGTTTTTGGTGTAATCCAGATATGAACAAAGCAAATGCTCCACAATGTGATCAGTTGGGGAAAAAAAAAAAAAAAAGAGAGAGAGAGAGAGAGAAAAAAACCCTCACAACAGCCTCCCCTCCAAAAACCAAAAAAAAAACCCAAACAAAACAAGAAACCCCACCAAAAACAAACCACCAAAAAAGAAAACAAAAAAAAAATCAAAATACAAACAAATGAAAAACTACCAAAAAAAGATTAAAAAATAGCAAAACCACCTCTAATAGAAAAAAAAAAAAAAAAACTGAGATATTTTTCCTCTGCCAAATGCCTCCAGGAAATTTTCTGTGGAAGTTAGAATATTCATCTCCCAGAATCTGGCCCCTAGTGAGAAACTGCAGTGTACCAAGCCAAGAGGGGAAAGGGCAAAAAATATGAAAGGAAATTCTACATCAATTGTGAAATAATCCAGGTCATCCAATTTCTTTCTACATCTGTGAAATATTCCTTGAAAGTTACTTAGAAGTCATGATTGCCTAAATACAAAGAGAATCTTTAAAGATTTGACTTTCAAACTGATTCTTATCCACATGAAATTTAGTTATTGAAGTGTTAAAAATCACTGACCCAGACAGTCGATGGGCCCATCTTTTGGCCACCTCACTCCCTGCAGCCTGGGTTAATCTGTTTCTGACCCTGGCAAATACCAGGTGATGAGGGGAAAGAGCAAGACTAGCACAAGCAAGTGGTGACACCTCACTCTGCCAGGATCAGCACAACTCACAGAAGGTCTCTTGTGAGACTCCTTAATCTCCTGAACCCATGTGAAGTTCTTGTACCTCTAGCCTCGGCACAACTGCTTAGATGACATTACAAACCACTTGCTTTAAGTCCTCTTGCTTTAAGTCCCAAACCCACTAAAATTTTTCACATTCCCTGGATCTCTGATTATGAGCAGCAGCAAGAAAATCCCTATTCATCTTCTCCTTCCTGTGGCACCTAAAGACCATCCTTTCTCTGCAGCTTCTTTCCCAAGAAAGGAAGTCCCAAGCCTATTTGCTGTACAGAAGGTGTTAGGTGCCTTTGACAATTACTGTTTCTGTGATCTGAATCTTCTCTAGCTCTGATCTACCTTCCCTGATGTGGATCAGATGCTCTTAGACATTTTCTGTGCTGATGGCTTTTGACTACTCATCCTATTTTGCGAAGCCTTAACACAGGCAACAGTGAAACCAAAAGCCCTTCCAAAGATCAGTGGTGAGGCAGGCTGGGTTTTACACTCATCACTTCCAGAGGGTCTGGTAAACAAATAAATGCATTCTTAAAAACAAACTAGTACCACACTCCCAAATTCTCTCTGCACCAAAAAATTCCAGGAATTCCAGGTTTTCATTTCAAGTCATATGATTTTTTTAGTGAGTCAGATTTTTTAACCAAGCAATTTCTTTTTTAAAGAAGGTAAGACATTCCAAGAGCAGGCCCAATGACATAAACAGATTAGTTTAATCCAATTTCTAATGGTACTGTGCTAGTTTGAATTATTATTATTACTATTATTATGAAGATTCTTTTAGTCCAATCAAAGTGGCATAAAAACTTTCATGCTGTAAAGACAAAGCTACTTTAGAGTGCCAGCACAGTAGAAAGCTCAGTCCCAGTGAAGCTGTCTCTAGAATACGCTTGTTAGTTTAACCCTACATTACAAAGGGCCTAAAATAAAATGTCAGGCTTCTAAATGCAAAAGATCCATTCTGGAAAGTCTGGTTTTTCATATGTTTTTAAAGAATAACCAGCATAAGCCTTTAAGTGTCCCAAGAGGTAAACTTGGGTTTCTGCCCCCTAATGGAAGGACAGAATTATCTGCTTCTGGATACATTTTCCATTCCATTCCCTAGATTCACTGAGCTCTTCAGTCATGTGTGTAAGGAAGTGGAAACATCAGAGTATAAAATGCATGCCCCCTTGTCCCATGGGGACCACTGGCTGGATCTTGCAGGAAGATCCAAAGGCTTGTTGCTGCTGTCAGACCCAGCAGTGGTTCAGGAACAACTGTGCTTGTGGAGAAGTAGGGTCCAGGCTGGCAAGTAAATACAGCTTCACTACAAAAACATCAGTAAGCAAAGTCCCAGCTCCACAGGGTCTGAATTACAACACAGGGACAGCTTCAAGTCCTTGGGATCTCAGCACAAGCTAAGCCAACACTGCATAAACCAGGAAGCTTTCCTTATAACAGAAGAGTACAGTTCCAGGCCTTTGGCATGTTTTTTAGGGAATGGTTGTAGCTGTGATGACAAAAAGCTGTGGAAGCCCAGTCACAGATGAAGAGATGAAGCATTCATAGCATGCATTCTAATAATTTTTGTTTACACAGCTTAGGGAAAAAAAGCCTAACTATAACTAATTCCTTTTCGTGTGGGAATCTGTTCTGGTTTAACTCAAAGGTCATTTCTAAGTCTGTGTGCATTTACAGTGCTAGACAAATATTTGTCAAATATACAGGCTGCTGGTCTCGTTTGAAAGATAAAGGTTATGGAGGGAGGAGGGGAAGGGAAAAAGCCCAACCAATGCAGAACATTGAACTGAATGAACCTTAAGGAAAAGCATCCATCTGCCAGCAAGAGACACATTCCTGCTAGCAAAGACTGCCACCTTTTGGGGAATAGCCTCAGAGGCCGAGCAAAGAGGCTGCTTCACCTTTCTCATAAATTTCCAAGCTTGGTTCTGCATTTGCATGTAAGTTAGAGTCAAATGGCTTTAATTTCTCAACTTCCAGTAAAACTAAAAAAAAGAACATTTACAAGAGGATGTCTGAGCTCTGCTGGTTTTTTCCTTTGTTTCTAAAAAAGTGTGGTATATTTTGTTCAGTCTGTTCATCTCTGCTGCTAGTATTTTCAAATCTTAAAATTACTAATGATACCATCTGAGCCAGCAGATGTCAATCAAATTTCACAGAAGGGGGAAATACCTCAGATCCCAAAATCCCAACTCGCTTCCTGAGAATTAGCAGTTGAGAAAATGAGGTGCATTCAGATTCATGCTTCATCTGGGGAGAGCAAAGGAGGAACTTAGCTAGGACCCTTTTTGGCTGGAAGCAGCCAGTCAGCCTGGATGTGGTTCACCAATAGCCCCTGCAAATACTCTTTTACCCCAGGGCTGACCCCAGACACACAAACACTGGGGTCACTACAGTAGGTAAGCAAGAAGCAAATTAGATCACAGATCAATTGGATTTAAACGTCATTGACTCTGCTACTCTTTGGGTGACTGACTTGTTCATGCACAGGGACAGAGCCCACAGGGAGAAAACTAAATACTTTCCACTCTTCACATGTGTTTTTATGGGTGTTTTTGAAGCACGTGTGAAACATCATCGTTAAAGACACTGACTTAGGATTTTTGGATAGGTTTTATCTGCAGTCTAACATCAAAAGAGATCACTGGGTTTCAAAGAAAAAAAAAAGAAAAAAAAATCTTTTTTAAAGAAAAATAATCTTACTACATCATTGAAGTAGAAGCAGATTATTCCATAATTTCTGCTTCCCTACTTGCCTCATTTAACAGAGAGGGTTTGGGTTTTATTTTGCCTTTTAAAATAAATATCTGCCCAGTTCCAACCCCAATTTGACAGAGACCTCAGGGATTTTAGGCTCTTATAAGAGTCCTGACAATATGCAGGGAAAGGAAATAGCCTGAATACCTCATAGAGGGACAGACTGCAGCCTGAGCTAAGCCAGACCATTAGATACCAGGGGCTGTGCAGGAAACTGTGTGTCACATTTTATCTCACAGCACAATCTGTAGCTGTGCCCCACTCAAACCCCTCTCCTGACCTACCTTTTTCTGGTTTTATAAAAAACAGTCTTTGCACTGACACTGTTTCTCCCTCACTTGCTCTCTCGTACAGGCAACCCTGCAGTCTCAAATCACAGCAGAAATCTTCTGTACAGCCCCTGGGGGCAGTGATGCCAAGGAGTACATTTCACAGGAGTCTGCCCTCCAACTAAACTACCTTCCAACCCTGTAAAACCCTGCCTTCTATCACCATTCTCCACTCAGGAGAATGAAAGGACATTGCCTTTCAGAAGGTCAAAAGCACCAATGTGCTGTCCTGTGTCCCTGTGCTACCAAAGGGAATAAGGCACAAAACTGTGCCTTCATCTGCTCTATCTCCCAGAGCAACCTTTCCCAGCTGCTGTCCCTACTAGGCTGCTCCCTTCCTGCCCTTTCCATCCTGCTCCTTGTCCCCAAGTGGAAGAGGGCATTGGAGGAAGAAGAACTTGGATGCAACTGTACCAGCCCCAGCACATCAGTGGAGTGGGAGCTAAAAGGCACCCTGGTCTTCCTGTGTTGATGATTTTCCTTTCAGCAAGAAAGGGAAGACAAGAGGAAAAATTTAAACACTTGTCTCACATGAAACATGCTGAGAGTTCACTGGTTAGAAACCCCAAGCCCCGGATCTGGAAACATCAGAAGAACTCAAGATATCTCTATATAAACCATTACAAGCTCTCCTAGTCTTCAAAATGCAGTGAGATTGTTAAATGCTACCAACAACTGGTTGACTGCTTATTTCCATTTTGTGTGCTGAAATACCATGGTGGCTACAAGCAACTGAAGCCCATATAAATTCGAAGCCCAAGCCAATTTTTCCAGCAGCTATTCTAGATTGTATCCAATCAGACCAGCACTTGTTCCAATTTTGGTGTTAGCCAGGGTTCAGGAGAACAACTCAACTAAAGGATTTGTTCCACCAGAGCTGAAAGTTTAAAGCATCTTAGGGATGCATTCTCTTAAAACTCCTGCTATTAGAGCGGCTACTTATTCAGCACCTCTGAATGAAGGTTTGAGGCCAAAATAATCTTACACCCCCTACAGGCTCTGGAAGGAACATGCTCCCACCACCATGGCAGAATGTTCTCAGACATCCACTTGTGGGGGTAAAAGAAAAAAAAAATCGGGCACTTTTTTGTCTCAATAGACAGAGGAATTATTATTTTCACAGAAAGAAGACAGAAGATAACTTGTTTCACCGTTGAAAAAAAAAATAGTCTTCACAGAGACAGACATTCAGAATACCCTTTCTAAAGCTGGATAGCTTTGAAGGCTGCTGTGATCTTGGTGAGTCAACAAGTACTAATCAATTAATTTCCTTTTTCTCCTGGGAAAAGATAAAGTGTTTTCTACATTGGAATTGCTGTAGCAAAACCAACAACACACACCAATCCAGTGAGCTGAAGAACAGTGTTCGGAATATGTGGCAGCTTGAGTGAACCTTTGTTCAGCAAAGACAAGATCTGGGGTAATCCCAAACTTCCAGGATTTTATTATGAAGTGCCCTATACTGTGACTGCAGACAACCAAAAAAACTAATTTGGCCCCTTGAAGTCTTTAGCCTGAAAGCAGGTAGGCTCCCTCTGAGAAGAGGCCCAGGAAAACAAGTGAAGTAAAAATAATTGGAGCTGTTGTGGCCTGCTTGAGCTACCTTCAGCCCCCTCTGAACTGCTTCCCTCCTACAAGTCTATCTTCTGCCTATTGGTTTTCTCTCAATGTCAAGGACATGTTGGTTTGCTCAGGAATATGTATCAGAACATTAAGAATCTCTCCTCTGATCTCAGGATATCCCATGAAATTAGGTAAAAAGCAGGCTTCAGGGGAGTATTATAGTAAAGTAAAATAGATTTGCTCCTAGGCCAGCAGAAACATTCACATTTTTATTCTCCCTAAAACAAAAAAGCTACTCACCAAAATTTGTCAAGTCAGGCTTTAACAGCAGGAGAACAGAGTGTTCATAGCCACACTAAGTTTGTGTCATGTTAAATCACCTGGGAAAATTATTTTTTAAAAACCTTGATAGATGAATCAAATATACTTTTTTTTGTTTAGACACCAGAATGAGGCAGGATAAACAGGTCTGAACCAATTTGTCAACATAGTTAAATTTAAATAAATATTTCAGCATTATTTTAGCTAAAGAAAACTTTTAGTCCTTTTACCTTCTTGTTGCCCTGATCACATTACTAAAAAGATGTTACTTGAAACTTTTAAGCAGAAGGCAATTCAAAATCATCATACATGATCAGCTAGAAGATTAAGGACACTGCATACTAACACAGAGCAAGATTTCCTATGGCATTGACATCCTAAATGTCAGTGTTTCTAAAGGAAGAGAAAAAAATTAAAGAAAAAAACCCAACACCTAGAAGACAGTTGTCCACCCGGGCTGAATATAGCAGCAAGTATCTTGAATTATTTTGAAACTTTCTAATGCTTTCTCCAGAAGGATAACCAAGCCCCCACTGCAGGGAAGGAAAAAAAAAAAAAGAAAAAAAAAGAAAACAAAAAAAAGAAGCACTTGATGGCCTCCAAGAGAGGGCAGTCTCAGACTAGGGATGATTCACAGAAAGCATTACAGTTACACCTGTTTTCTGCCACATTTTACTGTGGCAGAAAGAAGTCTGACGTTTAAATGCCACCAAGAATGGTGGTATTTAAAGTTTGGTGTTTAAATACCAAAATTTAAACAAAATCTTGGGTAAAAGTCTTTCAACTTACAAGCTGGCCTGCTGCAAGTTTCAAAGGAAGGAAAATATTTCCAATTTACAGATGCTGTAACATAAGGAACAGTGCTCCACACATGGATTTAGTCCAACAAATATGGCTCATTAATACTCCTCACCTTTAAACACACCATCAATTTTATAGAAGCCAACTCACTTTGTTTCCAAGCTGACCATCAGCAAGGTCATAGTGAGATACAATCACACAGATTCTGCAATACCAAATACCAGCACAGCAAAAATTATTATTTAAAAAATTGTAATTTATGTAACATATCTCCTCAAAGACAAAGGTTCTCTGAGGCTTTTTTGTTTGGTTGCTTTTAAGTCACTAGGAGCTAGCTAGGCTATGCCAGCCCTATTGTCCATTTGTCCTTCTGAGCAGAGGTTTGACTACCTAAACAACTGGAGAGAGAAAACTACACCAGACAAGAGCCATTTCTACTTTTCATCAAAGCCATGGTGTCAGCCCCCAAATACAGACCAGTATCTTCTTTCTTTACAGTGAACAGACTGGTTTCTAGAAAGATGCAAATCTTTCCACTAATTCCCACCACTTCATACACCTCCAAAGCTTTATTCCCATCCTTTTAATACTGATACTTCAGCCAAAGCACCAAGTGGCTGATGGTGCTCTCCAGGTCCTGTGGAGACACCACATGTTGGGTGATTACACTCAGAAGACAAAAATATTAATTCCTAGCTGGAAATAACCCAAGTTGTATAAGCCTTTTACTTCTACTTACAGCAAGGTTGAAGGTAGAGCCAGCTGCTGGCATGCAGGAAGCAGCACACAGAGCTCTGGGCACCAGAGGCAGTGGTGCTTGTGCTGGAGCCATGCAGAGCAGCAGTGCACTGAGGACAGACACAAGCTATCCCTCAGGAGCACTGGAGAAGTGCTTACCAAACTAGGGATGGAGGGACAGCTGTGAGCATGGTACTGCTTCATATTATTAAGTAACAAGACCCTGATTCATGTCCATGAACCACCTGCTAAGACCCTTAGTCTGGCTGCAAACCACCAACACCCGTGAGATTCATCTGCTCCTGCCCTGCAAGTGGCAAAGGTTCACCAGTCAGAGAAACTGGAGTCCAGTGAATTTTGTTCCTTCAACTAGAAGCACCCTCATCATCTCAGAGATGCACCTCATACTTTTCCTCTCTCCCTAAAGCATTCACACCTTTGTTCATGTTAGTGACCAATTCAATGAAGTTCAATTTCATTAATTTCACGAAGATGGTGGAAAGTCACACACCCATGTTTTTACTCCAGCAAGGCTGACCCATGTGGATATCAGGAGTTTCAGACAGCAGTGAAACTTTCAGGGCAGAATACAAAAAAATGAATGCAAAGGGGAGATATCTTAATGAAAATTTAATTTCTTTAGTGTGATTTCAAGGTTGCATAAAAAAACACAAAAGAACCTATTTTCTTGCTTCCCTCACTGCAGAGGTAAAAATCCCCCAAACAAACAAATATTCCTTTGCTGCAACAAACTCCACCTTTGCTGCAAGAGAATACCACCATGGGAAACCCCAAACAACTTTTATCTAAGGTGGTGCCCAGTGTGCAGACCCAAAAGGTTTTGTGTCTGAAATGAGACTTTTACAGCTACAATATGCCATTGGTCTCTACAGTGATAATCCTCTTGAGTGCTTTTGCAAGCCAGAAGAGCTAAGCCAGCTACCACTGAGGTTAACAGAATGATTTTCACTGGTTTCAGAGAAAGTTAGCCTTGGTGCTACATGGTAAGGTCGTTGGATAAAAGCATCAAGGGAAGATTTTAAAATTCTCTGTGCAGTAATAAAGTAACAACACATCTCAGGATATCATGGCTTTTAAGGAGCCAAATTCCCATTTGAAAACCACACATCCAAAGTTTGGTATTTCAAGTCAATTGAAAGGATGTGAGTCCATGAAGTGTTAAGCAATTTGAGTTCCTGAGCTTCAAACAAGCAGGCAATCCCAGAAGTGCAGTTAATTACCCTAACCACAGCACCACAAACACCTTATTTTTCAGAGAAAAGCCAAGAACACAGGTGTTTATGCAGACAGATGCATTTTTGCAGAAAGGCAGTATCTTGCTTTCAAACATGCAACACCTGTCAAAGCCAGCAGTTATACAACCAAGCACAGACAAAAGGATAATTCAAAAACCTTACTGTAATTTAGGTTAAATGGACCTTGGGAAAGAAAAATGGAAGATGACAGAGAGCACTAGGATTTAAGGTGTGAGGCTCTTTGGAGGAACCTGAGTCCAGACCTGGCTATGACCAGTGGCATCCCAGCTTCAAACACTTACCCAGTCAGACTTCAGCTCCCACCACTGAGAAGAAGCAACTTGCATACACAAACCCACACTTTTTACACCTTAGTATTGTATTTTGGAGAGTCATCCTCAGAACTGTAATGCAAGTGGGAACCTAACTCATTCTGTAAGACCTACAAAGAAGTTTATAAAGCTGAAGGCAGCAGGCAGGATCCAAAATATTTTTTTCCAGCAGCAGCCTATGTTAATCTAAAAAGTGGTCTCAGAGGAACTGAAAGCCTCTTCTCCCCACTGCCCCAAACGCAGAGTACCTACATTACACTGAGAAGCTGGCTACTCATGACTGCTAACAAGTGTTGTACTGGCCTTTAAGCCAGTCCCAAATGGCCTTGGGGCAAAAGCATGCAAAAAGTGACGAACCAGCTCTATATTCAACAAGCAGAACAGCACCAAACTCTGCCACAGACAAACTGCTCCCTAAAACCAGTGGGGCAGGAGTCCTAGCAGATGCCTTTGCTGACACCCTCTTTCCTCACCTGTTCCTACCATGCTCAGGGTGACAAGGGGCACCCCTGAGCACCCAGGCCCCGCTGAGCACCTGGGACACTGCTGCAGCTCGGCAGGAAGAGTTTCTTCTCTTCCTATCTCACCTCACCCCTCAGAATGGCAAATTGAAAATCATTCTTAGCAAATTAGTACAGGTTTTCTATCTGAGCAACATTTCTGGGATAGCATTGGTGAAAATAAGAAAAAATTAACATTACACTCTTCAGAACATGAAAACGCACCCACAGCATCCTCCTTCCTGTTACAGAAGAGTTGAAATCACTCACCCTTGCACGGCACTGAAGGTCTCCAAAGTTTCTTTGTGCCTCGCGGCCAAGGCCAGCCGGCGCTTTCCCCCGGACGGCCACTGGCGCTGCCTCAGCCCGCCCCCGGAGGCACAGCCTGCCCTGCCCTGCCCTGCCCTGCCCCGCCAGGCCGGGGCGGGGCTCCCGCCGCGCCCGTCCCGGGACACTCCCGGAGCAGCCGGGGGTCGCTGGCAGAGCTCGGCAGCTGCCGGCTCGGCGAGGTCCCTGTGCTGTCCCGCCTTCCCGGAGCGCCAGCAGGCGCTGGCTGCCCGTGGCTGCGCTTGGCGGGCACGGCGGGAGCCACAGCTCCGGCTGCAGCCCCGGCCGGCCGAGAGCTGCCGCGCTGGGACTGAACGCCGTGGGCCATCTCCTGGAAGCATCTTCCCTTCTGCTGCACTGCCCCTGTCGTCGTCCCCTTTCCTTAGCCTTCCACTGCAGAATTAAAAAAAAAAAAAAAAAAAAAACCCGGAAGGTTTTGATCAGGTTGTTTGTTAAGCTTTGTTTCTAGAGTTAGAAGCTCACCTTGGACTCCAAACGTCCATCCGAGCTCTGCAGTCACCAATTCACTAAGAGTCGTCTGTGCCGGCTTTTGGCAACAAACTCTACAGCCTCCTAAAGCCCCCTCCAGCTTTGAGTTCAGAGAAATTTCTGGCTAGAGGGCCCCAGAACGAAGTTGCTAAATTCGAAAAAAGTTTCAGTTAACTACTAAGTGAGTGCCTTCCTTTTGCTTCCAGATCTGCCCTTTGATTTGCTGCAGCCTATGGGAGAACGCCAAATAAAATATGTGAAATGTAGCCTTGACTGAATTAACAAACTTTTTGTTTTGCCAAGGTCAATAATTCCCAACTTGGGTATTAATAAATCACAAATTAGCTGCCAAAAATGTGGGAATTATTATTATTGTCAGTCATGAATCTGGGGCTCTTCATGTGGCTTACAATATTTTAGCTTAAGGTACAGCCCTGAAAGTTAAAAAGCTTTTTTTACCTGCTGTGGTCTCTTGAAATCAAGCCAGCTGTAAAATACTGCACACTTTCAGGCTTAAAATAGCTGAAACCACCATTTCCTGTGGTTTCACATGAATCCATACACTTGGTGATGAGTGTGCCTACTGTTGTAAAGTAAGGGCACAGGGCATGGCCAGGCAACTCAAAAGGGATGTTTGTCAGCCCAGAAAAGGGCAAGAACTGATCACAGCTCAGAAGGGCCTGAAGCAGTGAGGGAGGATATTGGATTTTTCTGTCCTTTGCTGTATTGCTACTTCTCATGACTTTATCAACAATTATTTTCAACAGCTTTTTGAGCTGCAGGTCCCAGAAGCTAGGAAGCTACACAGAAATTGCCACGTAATAAAAAATATCTTGCTTTCATCATTATGGGAATAATTTTGGAAGTATAGCATGGGTACCCACAATGGCTCAGAAAGAACCTATCAGGGGAAGGTTAACCTATTTTGAGCCTTGATTTTATGATTTGGGGATATATTTAAGACTATTTATTGTTACCTCCTGTGTGCAGTAACTAAAATGCAAGAGGTTCATTTTTCTCCTCCCCAAAAGTTAGCATTGAATGAGTGTTAAAATCATGCTTTTGTGCAAACTCTCTATTCTGAAATTTTCAGTGGTCTTACATCCATGCCTGTGAATTTGAATTTGAATTAATATTAGATGCAAGTTGATATAATCTCTGCTGCTGATGAAAACCCAGGGCTTACCAACAATGAAAATAAGTATTCAAAGTGGATAATGGTATTACAAATCATATTTCTGTACAGGTTATGTACAGAAAATGCTGTCAAATTCAGCAGAAAACAAGACCAGCTTTGCCACCCAGTTGTCTGGGTGACATTCTTATTATTTCAGTGAGAGAAGAACAGAGATTTGAAAGCAGCTTATTATAGGTCTTACTCTTGAGTAATTTTAAAAAATAAAGTCAAATCACTGCCTCCCAGAGAAATATTAAAGCAGTGAGGGGGCCTAAAGTGATTTTCCTGTTTAAAACACAACGCAAAGAGAATGCAGACTGAGACAATGCTTATTTAAATAAAAGACAGTAAGGGATGTACATGAGGATATATGGATGAATTATGCTCTGATGCTAACAACCCTGAAAGGTTGATAAGACTGTACTTACTTTAACCTGACATACCAAATGGTAGATGACTCTACCTTTTCTCAGCTGTAAATATCCTCTTCTGAATGAGTAAAGTTGTATGGAATGGGTCCAGTCATATTCACAATAGAAAATCCCTTTTATTTGGGCTGTATTTGATATCTTCCTTATCAGTATGGAAACTTCAGAAGTCACAATACTTCAGCTACAAAGAAGGTATGCAGTCCCCAGGACTTGCTGGTCTATTCAAAGACAAAGCCTGGAACTGCAGAGGGTGGCACAGCACAGAGGACAATGCTTCTGTCCCAGGGGCACAGACAGCCCAGAGGCAATGCAAGGTGCCTGCCCAGCAAGGGAGTGAACACACAGCAGAAAATTGAATCATCTCCTTTCAGGCTAAGAAACTCAGCTCTGAAATCTCTCAGTGATATTTTTTTTTAAAGGTGAGCCCAAGTCACTGTGTTAATCTAAGGAGATAAAATAGAACACATTCCAAAATGCGTGTTTCTTTTTGGGCATGACATTGTTTGGATAGATGAATGCCCTTGCATGATGCCAAACATGTTGTTGATATGATGTCACTCACTCACAGTTTTCTTGAGGAAATCAGTTCATTTTCCATAACTGGGCTCCTGTGTGTATAACAGCTGAAATCCTCTAGATATGATTGGTGTAGTGAGGAAAAAAATAATTTAAAAGCAGAAAAATAAGGGCAAAGAGAGTATAATAAGCTGCATTTTAAAATAACATTTTTTTCTTATTTTTGTAGTAATGCTAAAGCATCTTCAGGGATGTTCTGGAATAGCATATATCTATGGGCTGACAAAGATGTAGGTTAAGGAAAGGAGTGACTGAAGATGATGTAGGCACAGACTTACAAGGCATACTGGAGCCTATAGGAAAGTGGCTAGGAGCTTACCTCTCATTAATGGTTATCATGTTCCTTGCCTAGATATGAATTTAAAAATTGATACTGAATATGGGCCTGTAGGTAAATCTTCCAAAAATCTCACCTGTAGGCTTTTGAAGAGAGAATTTGTCAGCAATCCCTTGTACAGTTCTCCCTGTGGAGCTGGCTAGGGGCCACCGGGAAGTAGGAACAGTGTATCACACTTCTTTAAAATGTAACATAACCAATATGCTTTTGTAGCTCAAACAAGGATATTTTTCATGGAAATCTACCTTAGGCAGGAGGGGTTGTTACTGCCTCCAGTACAGTCAGAGCACAACTTTTAGGGTGTTGTCTAGTCATTAGCTGGAAGCCAGTCCCATCCTTTTAACAGACCAGAACTAGGCTGACATTTCAGCATGTGAACTGAAAGTCAAACCTCTTATTTCCAGGTTTATAGCACTTGCTGCAATTTATAGAAGTGCTGCAATTTATAGAGGATATAGATTTCATACCTTAGAAAATATTTGGGTTTATAATAAGTCAATCAAATTGTTCATTATTGAGTTTGAGGAAGAGGAGCAGAAGAGGAAGGAAAAAAAGCCAGTTATTATGGTGGCTAACTAATGTCCAAGGACATGGTAGGCAGCAGGCAACATACTCTTCTTCCCAAGTTTTCCATATAGAAAATGTGAAACCAGCTGTCCCAGTTCAAGGGCCAGGACACAACCTCCACAGAGATTCTGCCCTTGGCTGACTTTGTGACTGGTGTGTTTGCACAACAAACTGATGCTTATTGTCGGCAAGGTCACGTTCTGTCACATTTCTGTTTTGACTGATGGGGCAGTATCCAGGCTCCTTGAGGGGACCAAGCTTACCACCTCCATCACAGACTGTCCCACTCAGGCACTGTTTTCTCCCTTATAAATATATCTATATGTTGCAGTGAAGCTTTCTGCCAGAATTTGTGTGCTCCCAGGCTTTCCTTGTGCACAAGAAAATGAGGTTTTTTTCTGGGAGGCAGGTTTATTGTATCAGAAAAAGCACCACGAAAATGGCTATCCCATTTCAGTGCTCCTGAAGAGTTTCTCATCAAGGTGTTGCACTGAATCCCACATATATAATTAACCCAGGAATTTCTGCACTGTTCTCTATTCCCTACTGTAGATATGCCAGCATTTCCATTTCCCATCTGTAAACTGGAACTCCTTGCAGGAACAAGTTCACAGTGACTTTGTGATACAGCAAAAGATGTCTGTAGTAAGGTAACATGAGGCTTTTAACAATCTTACAAAAGATTTTTGTTTTTGTTATTCAGGTATAGGGAGAAATGTTATTAGTCTATATAACCTTACAGAAAATGATCTATCAATTATAGTTTATACCTTATAAATAAACACAGCACCTCAGTTGCTTTTTGCCCTGTTTCATCTATCACACACACTAGTGCAAAGCAAGTATATTTGCTCAGTAGGTGATGTGTGGAGAGCTGGGTGACAGGTACAGTGAAGATAAGAAAGACTAATGGAGTTACTGAGACCATTTCCTGATTGAATCATTTATCAAGCGTTCTGTCAGTTTACAGTTTTTTCAAATCCCATAGCACACTGAAGACAGAATGATACACAGTTCTCTAGAATTCCATCATTAGTTCTAGTTGAATATATTAGTTTTTAATTGCTTTTGGTGCCAATGATCCAATTACCTAGTTAAACTATTGTTCTAGTTACTGAATAATCAGTAAAAGAGCAAGAAGGGATAGAGGGTACATGTGTATTTGCATACTTACCTTATGCTTTCCACACGGTAAATAAGTGTATTTTCTAAGAAGACACTGAAATGGAGCTATGGCAGTCTCTTTGCTTTAATTAGTTAGCTTCCCTGAATTCCTTATGGAGAATGCAGATATCATAATGCCTTAAATGCTTTCTAATTATGTATTTGTTCAGCAAGTCTCAAGACATCCTCATGAATTTCTTTCCTCATCAATCTTCAAGAACTGCAAAAAGGATTTTCATCTCTGTCCAGGGATCAAACCTTGCAGTGCAGTCAGGAAATCAATTTGGTTTTGCTGAATGACTTAATTGGCAAATGGGAGACATAGGATACTGTTTGGCAGACATTATAGTAAACCTCCTGCAGTAAATAGGTACTTACAATATCCCTCATTCTCCCCTACTCAATTTTAAACATGCTCTTGTCCTTGATTTACTGATTTAAAATATGTCTTCATATTCAAACCAGAGAAGAAGCTAATAGAATTTCTTCTTTTACCCAAAGGTGAGTCTGCTACTTCCACTTACAAATTATGGTCTCTTTTGCTCTGTTTCACTTTTCTCTCTCCAAACTTGCTGTCACTTTGCCAGCAGAGCTGAAGCTAACACATAGCAGGACAGTATACTGTTGCAATCACTTCTGCTGCAGTTATTGCCAATTTTTACTTTCATTTCCTTTTTTCTATAAATTTTCCATAGTTGCAAGGGCACAGTAGGGTACATAACAGCTGGGACAACTGCAAAAGTTCAGAGAGTTAGAGATGTTCATGCTTCTGTAGCAAATGTCTCTTCACTGTGTATTTCAGTATCTGAAGATAATTTCTCTGTAAAGCCCGATGCATCTCACATGAGCATCTCTGCTGAAGGCCAAATTTAGAGAACGATGTCAGTAATAAGGGATTGTGAGTAGGTACAAAGAATTCCAAAGGAATTCCAGAAGTTGAATTTTTGGTATTCAGCTACTGAAAAATTCCTACAAAATATTTAATATATGGGCAAATCAGCAAATGGTGTTGTATGTAGACACCAGATGGTTCAGACCACTCAGGTTAGACAACCTTCCAATACACTGGATCAAAGCACTGTTATTTGGAAAAAAGGGGATAGAGCTGGCAAAATATTTCCTTATACTGCAGCTTTTAGGCTGTTAAAGTAGCCAGGTTGTCTTCCTTAGATGCCTCTTAGGAAATAAAACATTAGCTGCTCTGCAGGACACACACTATTGCTATAGACTGTTTTGTAGTTGAGTTAATTTGTGGTTAAAAAATTAATCAATAACATTATTAATGGTATGGTAAGAGGAGTTATCTCCTCTTTACATATGGGGAATTGAGCCACTGGCTAAAACAAATGACATATGCAAGCTTAATCTTTAATCTTACACCCTGCATATGCAACCATCCTTCTTTGCTCATATTTTCTCCTTCCAACTGCAGCAGTAGATAAAATAAAATTCCTCTAAGAAAGGAAACAAGTATCAAAATTCTCATATGTGCATTGCGTTTTAAAAGCAGACAAAGGCTAAGGTGCCTCCTCTATTTAGTTTTTGATCAATCCCCATGAACTTTTAAAAATTATTCTAGCCAACTGTGCTTCACTGTTCCTTTTAGTGAATTTTGATGACCACTCAGAATACACATTTCAATTTCCTGAAGATAAGCACAAATGTATGTACATACACCCTGGCTGTACATAGATAATAAAGACAATACTACTTAAAGTGTACAGAGAGAAAGTCATCTAATTTTACCAAGAAACACATGATTTTGTTTTTTCTACAGCTTATCTGATAAACTCAGGATCTGTTCCTTTGCCTGCACAGGGATACTTCACATTCATGAGCTGATTTATTACAGTTTCTTTTCTTTGTGCACCAAGAAAAGAGCTCTTCAATGTTGTACAAATAGTGAAAAACTATTTACCTGTAAAATCTGATTACCACATACAAACCTACTTACATATCTACATATATTACTATTTTGAGATGTTTGTATGTCATGAAGGACAGAACAGGAAGAACATACAGTCCTGTGACCCATTAGGGCACATTAATTTTCTGAGTGATAGTTTCATTGAATGATATTGGTGTTTTAGTAATTTGTGAAGATATTAAAACCCAGGGATCAGATTATCATCTAGACTAGTTTAGCAAACTTCATTTTCTTCCATGACATTCCATTGTTTTTCATCATCCAGGAATTCCACCTAGAATATTTCACAAAAATTCTGAGGCACTGTAGATAAAGCAGTGTTCTTTTGCCCAAAAAATAATGACATACCCAAATCTAAGTAACTTCTTATATCAGTTGTTTATGGGATGACAGAATTGTTTCATTATGCCTACATTTTGGAGCTTCCTTAATTTCACTCTTTACTTTGTACTCATTAAAATTCTAACTACACTTCAGAAAAGCTAATTTCTTGAAGTCTGGGACCAACCCTACTCACTTTGGTGAAAAGGTGCAGCGTGGCTTCTCCCGTGACAGGTATTGAAACAATGCTGTCAAGATGTCTAAGCTTGAAAGAGACTTGAAAGATGAGAGTAGAAGGCTGTGCATGTCATGTCTGACTCCTCTGAGTAAGCAAAGAAAGCCAACATGTGTCAATAGCCAGCTCAAAAGCCTCACCAGTTTGTTTTTCCTGAAATTGTATACTAACATCTGCAATTATCACAGGTGATATTAGAAATTACCTCTTAAAAAACCATAAAATTATTTGCAAAACCTGAGCTGCATGTGAAACACTTGCTGCATGTTTCACTGCAGTCAGTGTATCAATCACTGAAGCATTAATGAAATTTTTGTTTCCAAGCCTATTGCTCCATTTTCTAAGCCCCAAGTTTTGTTCAGGCTCTGGATCCTTGATAGAGTCTGAGCCAAGAAAAGGCCAATCACATCTTTTCTTCTCCTGGCTGTGGGCCAACACTATAGAAATTATTCCTCCTATTGCTTACACCTACGTGAGTTTCACAACTGCCTGCAGCTCTGTTGAAATATAGGATCCCTTCAGAGACTGGCAGCTGACAAAATGTTATTTCTTCCTGTGTAAGTGTTGGTTGGGTGTTTCACATTTGAGGTACTTTCTACTTTTCTCTCTAGAACCAAATCTTACTGCATTTGTTATAGACATAGAAGCTGGCAAATCTCATTTTTTTTGAATATTCAGGATATGTGAGTTCAGATGAAACAATTCACTAAAATTTAGAAGACTTAGCATCTACAACGTAGCTACTTGAGGAGCCATCTCCAGCACTCTTGAGAACAGAGTGGTGCCACACATGCTGTTAGCAACTGGACCCTTGCTCAAGCCTGAGATACCACCACAGAGCTGACACCAGGATTTATTTGGATACCTGCTCTTATTGTCCTCCTACTCTGGGAACTGGCTCACGATGACAGCTGTACTTAGAAGAACCCCCACACTAATACTACTCACATTAAATGTCAGCCTAGTTACTCAGCCTGCTCCAGCTCATGCTACGTGGTCAGAACTGCCTCAGAATGACATTAACACTTGAGATGTGTTACTCAGTTACCAGCAATTCTTCTCCAAAAAAAGAGTTGTTACTTTAAAGAGAAAAAAATCACTTCTCAAGCTATCAAAACTACAACATCCCTTTATATTTGGATATGAAATACTGTGAACATCTTCCATTTCTTCTCTTTTTTCTAATATATATTTGTATACACATCTGTCACATAAGCATTGAGGGTGGTGCTTTCCTCTTTATGACTAACTTTACTGAACACTAATATATCTGTCTTGATACACATATATCTCTTATCCCAGAACATTACCATATAAACCAAGGTCAGATGATTCAGTTAAAAGCCAGATTGTTCCTGGCACAGCTCTACTCCTGTAAACAGAGCACATTACTTATTTATCTAGCTGCTTTTTTTTTTTTTTTTAAACAAAGCAGAATTCCAATGGAAGAGCATTGGAAGCACAAAGTACTTCTCAGTCCACTGGGTGGAAATTGATAATTCAGGACACATATATAAATAGCAATTTGGGAGATGATGCTTGGCATTTTAGAGAAGCAAGGCAAAAAAGAAGGCATGAGAATCCATGCAGGACAAAGATACAAAAGAAGAAACAAGTCCAACACTTGGACTGAATAAAGAAAGCAAGCTAACAAATAGCTTTAAATGGCACTCACTCCTAAAAAACAAAGCAAGTTAATATCACCCAGACTCAACTCCCTCATGGAAAAGCCCCAGAAACAAAGAACAATGGATGACTCAGAAAGAAGCAAAAGAGCAATGAAATATTAACTGAACATAGACACTCTTGATGTGAAAGGCAATGTCTGTCTTCAGTCTGCATTTGTGTGTATTGCACAGGGAGGAAGGCAGCACTGCACCATCCCAGGGCACGCATCCCCTTGGCAGACTGTAACCCTGCTAACATCACGTCTCACAGCTCCCTTTACATTCTCCTGGCAAGTTAGACATGTCCTAGAGAGCATCTGTCTTTTGAGGATTTTCATTTACTGAAAAATTTAATAAGCAACACAAGATTACCCACCCAGCCTTTCCAGATGGCTCGAGATCTTCCTTCTTAGTCCTGAGTATAATTCCTACCGGCACAACTCATCTTTGTCATTGAGGCTATCAGCCTCCTGTTTCCTTACATATTTTCTGTCAGCTAAAATCTCCAGAGAAACTTCCTAAGCATCTCCTTTTTCAAGAAGCAGATCACAGTTTGCCCTTCAATACTTCTCTAAGACAACTAACAGATGTTCTTTTAATGTTAACTGGGACATCTCCACCTGGTAAGCACATGGCCCCATTCCTCAGCTTCTCTGCTGCTGTCCCAAGCAGCCATCTCTTTAAATGGCAATTGTGGGATCGTGCAGAGGGAAAGGTTGTAACATAACCTACACAGCATAAATCAAGGAACGGTTCTGGTCATCCAACACAGTCAAGCCTCTTTTACACCCACTTTAAAAGACAATACTTATAAGCAATGACAGCCTTATATAATGAAGAAGAAGAGTGCTGTATGACCCTAAAGTGACCTGCTGCAGTTGTCATTCCTGCTGCCAGATAAACTACTGTGGCAACATAATAACAGCAAAGAAAATGCATCAGCCTGTAAGGCTTGGCAAACCATTCTGGAGTGAGTCCAGGAATGACAAATGGGTTTGCAGAGCCAGATGTAGCAGCATGAAGTGACTAGGCTGTATGGACAAAGACATAACAAACTTGAGGGAAGTGTCCATCACCAATACAGTTACAAATAATTGTCATGTTGGGAGATGGAGCACACACGCTGAATACTGTCACAATCTGTGTCTCCAGTTAAATAGCAACTAGGCAGCTTTGGAGTAGATACAGATATGTAACTGGACAGAAACAGCCTATAGGAGACTTTCCTCCATTACTGAGCTTGCTGCAAAAGCACTCTACATTGAAAAGTTCTGGTGCTCCGTGAGTGTGAATTTTATGCCTAATTATAGCATATATCGACTAGATGGCCACATAACATATAATCAGTATCCAGAAACAAGTAACAGCATCACTAACTTACTCTTGGACACAATTTATCCTGCCTTGCCCCATCACCAGTGGAGAAGCTAAAAGAGCAGTATCTTATCCAGATAATGAAAAGGAAACCAAGAAATAAACAGCTGTGGTGAGAGAGCAGAGAATACCTGCTGCAGCCCTGCACTGCATGGCCACAAAATCTTGCTGCAGATTGTGTCTGCAGAGAAGCTGAACAGAAGTCAGCAATATGCCTTAACAGGGGAGGAGGGTCAATGGTGTGCTAGGCTGCACTAGTGAAAGTGTAGTCAGGAGGTCGAAGGAAGTGCCTGTTTTCTCTGCTCAGGGCTTTTGAGATGACATCCAGAGTACTGTACCTAGTCTGAGCTCCCCAGGGCACAAAAGGACACTGTGAAACTGAAGGAGGTCCAGTGGAGGTATCCTAAAATGACTCAAGAACTGCAATACTTGAATTAGATGTCTGTGTTTGTTCAACCTACAGAAGAAACATCTGATTTGGTGGTGCAAGTTCACATATTGCACTGAGAAGACAATTTAGAGGAGTGAAGAATACAGTAAGTTATAAAAGAGGGCTTTCTTTTTCTGTGGATATGCCTTTTCTCTCATGGAAGGAGAAAAACATACCCAGAAACTCAGTGTTTAAAGAGTCAGATATTAAAATATCATTATTTTTTTTAACTTCTCTTTTTTTTCACGGAGAAAGAGGAAGAAGAAAGTACATTTATGTTATTGTGAAAATTGGAAAACCTAAAGACTATTTTGAAAATATTATAAAAATGTCTTTTTCCATAGTATTGTGAACATCAACAATACATGTTTTCCTTTATGTAAACCACAGCATTCTCCAGAAATCAACTGACTGGGAATGAAAGTAAATATTTTGCACCCATAAGAACTCTTGATTTTAGCAACATTTTAGTGATAAATGCCTGTTTAGATCATAGACATATGATGTGTTTGTATTATGCTTGAGCTCTATTATGAGAGCAGAGATGAGGTTAAAGGTTTCAAGTCAATAGATACCAGCACAATGACATATAATAGCTATGCTGTATGACCATCAGGTTCTCTGCTAGCAGTGGTAAGAGGAAACAAAAAAAGAAAATAGAAGGAAGAGATTTTGAAGCAGAGTTATAGCTGTTTGACACTCAATATCTAAAGGAAGATGAAAAAGAAAAGAAATTATGCTCAAAAGAAAATATCTATAAAAGAGAAAGTAACCTGTGCCAGCTCTTAAGAATGGATGATGAATTTACTATTAGCTCAAATAAGCTCATTGCTATGAACAGTGTCCAAGCCTTTCAGTCATTATCTCTACAGTCTGATGTTTTCCAAAAATGGAAAAGCAGTGTGAATAGGTCACTGGATTGACCTGTAGGTATCCCATTAGGATAGTACATGGAAAATATGTCTAAATGAGCATTTGTCAAAGCTGATTAAAGAGCTTTTTCTGCCAAACAATCTGAAAGAACATCTTTGAAGCATGAAGTTTACAGAATATTATGGAGGATGTGGTGGGATTCAGAAACAAAAAACCCAAAACCTCTAAACATAAAAGGTGTTTGAGGAGGAAATGGAGAAGACATGTTGATAGTCAGCCCACAAATCTGTAATTGAGGATGGGAAAAGGAAGGCTGGGCAGGACACAGAAGGAATTATCATCTCCAGCTCAGTTGTGAAATGCTTCTGCATTTTGCTAACATCTCCTTCCTTCAGAAATTACTCTTCAGAATCCCCTTAGCCTGTTTTAAATTAGATCAGGAAATATGCCAATAGTGCAAACATATTCACAGACAAAGCCAAAACAGTCCTTGGAAAGCTGAAGTAGATGAGGAAGATTATTAAAGCATGATGAAAGTATGATAAGTTCTGCCCTGAAGAATGAAGGTGAAAAGTTCAGAAGAAAAAAAGATTAAAACAGAAAAATATATCCAGACTGCTGAGAATAATTGACTTGATGGACGACTTCAGTTTTTTACCTATCTCCTAAGGAAAGTTATCCCATCAAAGTGACCACCTGACATGCATTGTTCAGGGTCTTATGCCATTACATCCTCAGGTCCTCATCCCCTCTTGCTTCATAGGGCATCAAAACTCTAATTCCTGTGGACATGGGCCTATCATGTGTTTTGTCTACTTTCCACAAAATAGGACCATAAAAGCTGCCATCCATTTTGACAATCCTAACATCTACTAACACAGGGATTAGACTGCTCACTTGGAGTGATGTGGACATCTAAATTCATATCTCCACTCCAAGCCAAATGAAGGATTCAAATAAATTCAAATTCTACATTTCAGTTTTTCGAACAATGTCACAGCTTGAAACCCACAGCTCCAGCAAACATGAATCCTGTGAAGAGAGCAAAAAGCTGCCTATGAAGAAACAAAAAAATAAAGTCTATTCCTCCACTTAGCATTTTCAGATGGTTATCTTGAAGGTCAGGATACTTGACCAGTAAGTTTTGAATTCCATTGAGCTACGGTTGAATGCTATAGTTGCTATGTTTCTTCACGGTGAGTCTGATTGCTGGTTATATTCACATTTCAATTCTATGCACATTGTGATGGTGCTACATGAGTACTTTCATCTGCTCTTTGAAATAGCTTTGACATTAATATTTTTTTTTGTTTCATTTCTTTTTGGAGATCCATGAAGTTATCCAACAATG
The DNA here is from genome assembly GCF_022539315.1 of Serinus canaria. Lineage (NCBI taxonomy): Eukaryota > Metazoa > Chordata > Aves > Passeriformes > Fringillidae > Serinus > Serinus canaria. Next base: position 27,233,503 of record NC_066316.1, read on the forward strand.
AGTATATCTGTCAAAGCCCAAGCTTTTATAGTTTTCCCTGTGGAAAACAACAGGCTTTAAGTAGTTTGAGCACCCTCATCTGTTCTTTCTTTCAATTCTGTGTATTTAGCAGTGTAAACTCATGCTCTTCCAGGATTTCTTTTTACCCAATGTCTATTACAATAGAAAATTGTCTGCCTGTCAGATTTTTTCCTGTCTCAGTTCCTTTGAAGAACAGTTCTTATGATTATTCCTTTTTGTTCAGTTCTTAAAGTCTGTTTCTCTTCATATTCTACAAAAGAAACACAGATCATCTTTTCTTCTTTTGATGTTCTCAGTCGTCTTCATTAAAACTGTTCATAAGAAATGGAGAATCTAGCATGGGGCAGAATAACCAGATATTTCAAAAGTACATTTGTGCTTAGCTGTTCAGTTCACAGGGAGGAGAGAAATGGCATGAAGAAATCAATATCTTAGAAACACACAGGGAAACTCACTTTAAAACATAGGTAAATGGAGAATGTCTATCTAATGGTGACAACACTTCAGGGTTTGCTGCAGGCCTGTTATTATAGTCTGACTAAGATTCAAGCTGCTTCCCATTTTTCCACCTCCTTCTCCTCTCATCAGGGGTGACAGCATCATCTTCCTACTCACTAAGCATGAGCAAGGCACCATCCTTCCTCATCCTGTCTCCCATATTCCCTTATATCTTGCCTCTGTTTAAATCTTACTACTCCTTTCTCCACAGCTTTGCAAAGACCACCATATTTTGCCTGAGAGACTGCCAAACTGTTTGTCCATGGGCCTATAACCATATTTCTTGACTATACTCACCTCCACTTTCCCAGCTCTTTTGCCTCTAGTCTTTTCACCACTTTGTCTATGCCAGATGTTTTTACTACTTTTCACTTTACCCAGCTCCACCTAGCTTTCTTTTTGCCATCTTACTACTTTAAACATAAGTTTTCTTAAGGCTTTAAAGATTGCTACAAGGAAACATCATAGATCTCCTTTGATACAAAAATGACAATGCTAGCCCATGTTATTTTTCTAACAAACACATCTGAAAATAACTTTCCTGGTCTGTCATGACTGATATGTAACATAATATGAAAATCCCTTTCAGAACTCAGGAAAGCTTCACTAGCACATTCTTCAATTTCCTTCTTAAGTCTTTTCTTCTCCAGGTCTTTCAGTTAATCACAAATATTTTGGAGGGTGAACTAAGACCACCCTATAGCATACAGAATCACACAGATAAAAAGGCATCTCCCACCACAGAAAACAGAAAACAGGAGATGGGCAGGAGAGAAATAAGGAAAGGTGGGTTAGAAATGACAGCTTTAAATCAGGTGTCAGGTAAACTGCATCCTGACCTGGATCTACTCCAAGCTGCATATATATAAGGAAACTCAACATCATCCAGTCTTCCAAGCCAGAGAGACAAAGGGCTCTGCAACCTCACAGGGAGAATCCTGGTGCAGTGGGTGGGCAGCAAGGGCAGCACAATGGCCAGTGAGGTCAGCACAGCCATCCCATACCCCAGGCACTGAGCTTGGACACGCTGAGCTGGCCTCAGACTGGCTTCCTGGAGTCCTCTGCAGGGAGAACGAGAGGCTTGAGAGACTGAGGTGATCATATGTGAGCCCAGCATTAGTTTCTCTCATTTTGTATGTAACTGCTCAAAGGTAATACAAATGCTGTCTAGTTTCATGTTGACTCACTCTTTTCATGTGGACTTTGAACTACAGCAGAATTTAACACCTGTAACAGGAAGAGTTTACCTCTTCTCTTTGAGCTTTTCTTAGGAAATTTTTTGTCCAGGTTTCCTGCACCTGCTAAGTAAAGAGATGTTCAGATAACATCCACAGGCTTACTTCAACTGATGCCATTTTGAAAGGGCACAGAATTATGCAAGCTTACATGTGATGATGACTGTACCCTTAAGTCCTTTCTTTAAAGCTTTATATGCAGCTCAAACTAGAAACCTCCAGTCCTGAAAACAGCAAGAAAGACTTTAAAGGTTTAGTCATGATGATACAGAGCCCAGAAGACAGAATGGAATGCAAAGCAAAAGAGTCCATGTGATATAACAGGACTCAGAAGTGAGGTAAGCTTCAAAAGATGAGGTGAGACAGTAAACAGTCTAGTTTTCTCTCTCTTTTTTTTTTTTTTTTTTTTTTTTTTTTTAACTTGTAAGTACAAGTGACCTTTGCTTTGAGAAAAGAAAGGCAAGCATGCCACAGATCCTGACAGATGTTTGTACCATCACTTAGAACTCAGTCCCACATTGCTGGTCTGGCATTTGGCACAGATGACAGGGGAAGACATTTCAAGCAAGAGAAGGGACACGAGCCTTTTAAATGGATAAATAAGTTCATGAAAATGACAGTCAATAAACTAGTTAACATTGACAAGCTTTAGAGATGCTAAAATATAAAAAAAAGCAAAAAATTTCTATCTTATTCTCTCTTTCCTTTACTGGGTCCCCTCTGTCTTTTTTCATTCTGATGTCAGAGATCTGGCTCTTCAGTCTCTGCTTGTCAGGAGGAAGCCATGCTGAGGGTTAAGACTCCCTTTTTCCTCTAGTCCAGCAGAACTGAAGGAAGTTTCCTGTAACTCCCCCCTATCCTCAGCTCTGATATCTGACTAAAGGAAGCAAATCCATTTTTCCCTTCCTTGCCCCAAACTGTCACTCTTCACAGATGCCTGCTGTCTCATCAGTGTCCTCCAAGAGGCAGTTTCTTCTGTAATTCCCTTCTCAGCCAGCTTGCTGTGTGGTAACTTGAATATGCTGTTATACCCTCTGCAAGGAGGAGAGGCCCACAGCCCATTCTCTCCTACACTCCCTCTGGAGCAATTTCATACAGTCACTTATCTTTCCAGAATTCCTTGCTGTAACTGCCTGCCTGGAGTGTATAGCCCCAAATCCCTTTGGTTAGAGGGGTATATAAGCAAGGCATGGCAGAGGTTGGAACCTACATCACAGAGGTCACATTTTTTTCTAAGGCAAGGGAATACTCATTCAGTAAGCTCTAAAATACTCTGTGACTGAATAAATTCTGAAGGAACTGAAGAGGAGATTAGAGGACCAAATCCCAGGCAAGGGAAAACAAGCAGTTGTGATGGTTAATAGACACAAGGACAGCTCATAGGAAAAGAATAATGAGACATGGAGCATGATGTAACAGAAACAAGCCAGATGGCAGTACAGCTGTGGGGAAACTCAGCTAGCTCTGAAATGAGTCTTCAGTTATTCAGACTGCTGACTGCAGACCCGAGCCACTGACTGCAAAACAAGCTCTGCTTGTCTCAAGCAAGTGGCAGTTTGTTAACAATTACCCAATTGAAAGCAAAGTGGAGCAGGTGATAGTAAGAACTCTGCTATGGCACATCTGATGAAGAGCCATTCAAGAATGTCCACAGCCTCTCTTTCTTTCTATGACACAGATTTTGAGATACTTTAGAAAGTAGAAATATAACTTAGCTTGTAAATAAATCAACAGCTAATAACTTTACTTGCTACTGGATTATCCAGTTGACATCAGTTCCAGGAAATCTTTTGAAATCATGCAATACCTGCATGGATGACTCAGTGTGAAAACAGGAAAACAAATACAGAAATAGTTTGAAAAAAAATAGTATTTTTGGAATTTCTGATATCTGTGAATGCTTCTAGTCTACCAATGACAAAAGCTACAAAGGCAAAAACTTAACACTAGTCTAGGTCAATTCTCATGTGAATCAGAATAATTATTCAGAAACACCAGTGCTCTTAAATAACTAACTTTTTTGCTAGAATTTAGCAGCTACCAGCTACCCAATATACAGCATGGTGCTGTTCTTACAGTAACAAGTGTTAAATGGAGCAGTGTTTCAGTTTTAGAACAGTGTGCTGAATGTATGTCCCAGAAGTCTCTTCTGGGGAAATGGACTATGCAACCAAATTCCAGTCTCCAAAGAAGTGAAAAATGAGAAGTAGCAATGATTTCAAGTAACTTTGCACACAAGTTCCTAGAAACTGTGCAAACTCTGCAATTACCTGAAAGGAGGTTATAGTGAGGTGGGGGTCAGTCTCCTGAGTAACAAGTGATAGGACAAGAGAAAATGGCTTTGAGATGTGCCAGGGGAGGTTTAGATTGGATATTAGGAAAACATTCTTTAGCAAAAAGGTTGTGAAGGATTTGAACAGGCTGCCCAGAGAAGTGGTTGTGTCCCCATCACCAGAGGTGTTTTAAAGACATGTAGATGAGACTCTTGGGGACATGGTTTAGTGGTGAACTTGGCAGTGCTGGATTAATGGTTAGACTCAATAATCTTAGAAATCTTTTCCAACCTAAATTATTCTGTGATCCTATGATTTTATTATTTAAGTAATCCTCTAGGATTTTAAGAAAAAATCTGCAGCTGATATAAAAATATATAGAATATTGCTGTTTCTGCCTCTGATACCGGAGAAGAACTTCAAGCACAAGAAAGGCAGAATTCAGTGCCAGAATATTCAGAGACATTTAATATTCATCAACAAACACCAGCTGAATGGCTTCCCTAAGTAATGCCATTAGTCTGCAATTCACTGACATTCTCCCATGCGGTTCAAATGGTTTTCAGTGGATCATGACAAGTGTCACTGACAAGTGCTTGCCCTTGAAATATTCATGGCTGAATGTCATTCAGTTGGGAGGTCAACTGTCTGCCGCTGTATGAGCAGTGCTGAGGAATGCAGAAAGAAGGCACTGGTTTTCCCCACCTGATGAAATCCTCCCACATGTATTATCATCAATTTTTGCTCTTTTTGCCTTGCAGCCTATTGAAACACCACAGGACATTGATGTGTCCCAAAAGCAGAGTGCTTTGTTATTTGCATAGCTTCATCATCACACTCCTGATCCACACGGAATATGAACTGCTGTTCATTTTCATTGAGAAGTGTCAGCTGTTTGTTATTGTATTGACTCTGTTATACATAATTTAGAAATCTCTGGAATTATTTACTTGCTATTAGATCTTCCTCTCCAATATCATCCTTCACCAAAATTTCTGATTGCAATCCACACTGTTCAGATGTAAGGATGAACGACACCTTACAAGAAGGATTAGCCATGTGATATGAGCTGTGTGTTGTTTTTTTATGGCATTTCACTTCTGAAGAACTCATTCCATCCTTCAGATGGCCTATAAGCCCAGTAAAATATGTCACCGATTATAAACTGCTTTAAAAAAAAAAAAACAAAACAAAACAAAACAAAACAAAAAAAAAACCCAAAAAACTAACTAAGTAGGTATACGAATGGATGAAGTGAATATCTACTACAGCATTTTGTCAGCTTCTTGGGAGCTAACAAACTGTCTTCTGTGATGCTATGTGCAATACCATCTTAAATACCCCGAGCAAACCTGATCTGACTTTACCATGAGAGGTTATTCCAGAGTATAAGAGCTACTGCCAGGAACATCTGACATGGTGCTTCTCTCTCCATAATTCCATGTTTTCTCTTCCCGCTATTACTCTTAAAGAAAGCCACCACCAAAGAAAAAGGGAACCCTTACTTTTTAAAAATAATGGCATGTTCTTATGTTGTGCTCCCTTGAAACAACACTGACCAGTTTTATCAGTTACATTAAACAGATTTCTGTCTGACTGCTAAGCAAGGGAAAAAAAAAAAAAACAAAATATTAGGGGAGCAAAGAACAGACTTGGGAAGAAAATACTAGGAAAGATTTAAAGGAAGACTGAAGTTCTCAGGTAAAGCCTTAACATACTGCTGGGATCACCAGAGCATAGCATGGTTATTCAGAGAGCTGAACCAGTTCACCGAGACACTGCATTATTTTTACACTGATTAGGGCCAACTGAAGGGTATACAAGGGATTACAAGGCATGGCTGCATACAATATCTGTGAACAAAACCAAGGAAGTCAGTTCTAGTCTTGTCTTTGTAATGCAGCCTGAATTAGACAAAATCCCTACTGTGAGCCTAAAAACAATTTAGAAAGAGAATATTCATGTCTCTCTCTAGTCATAAATCAGAGTGCTCATTTTTAAAAGTTCTCTATGATCCTCAGTTTGGCACGACTATAAACTATTTAGATTATGCAAGCTTAGACTTTGCCTCAAAATGAACGAGCAAAAAGAAGAAACATATATCAAAACCTCATTCCCCACTTCTGAACTCAATTTGGTAAATAGAACCAGCCATAAATCCTGAAAATGTTCTTGACTAGCTCTTTTTCATTAAACTTTATCACCCATGCAAGTCGGGGTTATCAGCTGACACACACACATACTAATAAAGAGGAAGAACTTGTACAGCCACTGGAATGTGAATTAGGAATGTTATGCTTGATTTAGAGTTTGATGCAGAAGAAACAGATTTTACATCTGCATTACTGGCTCAATGCTGTTGCTTTGCAGCTAGGTTGGCATTTTTCACTTCAGGAAGAAGAAAGTTATTGCCATACTGCAATTTCAGTCCACTAATTTTCTATTGCAAGGGGACACTTAGACACCCACTGTTCAATAGCATCACCCCTTTCACCATAAATCATCTCTCTCGCTCCTGTTGTGGGAGTCTTTGTGGCTTACATGATCTCTACAATCTTTTTCTCTAACACCTCTATGAATTTCTGTTCTATCCAACCGTTCACCGTTTACAAAAACCCCTCTCCTGAGGATAAATATTTCATAATCTGTAGCTCTCTTAGAAACCTAGAAGAAAAGGGAATACTAGGCATGGTTTCCTGGTTCATGGTTTCATGGTTTTTCTGATCTCCACACACACATTGTCTTTTGAAAAAATAAATAAAATCAAGCCCAAACAAATTACTTTATTGAGAGAATAACCTCAATTTCAATATAAGGCCCTAAAGAAGATTACTGATTTTGTTGAAGATCTTCAGGATCTGAAATCCTGAAGAACTTCTTAACAGGTGTAAGAAGTACCTCTAGCTGATCTACAGGACTATGGAGGGCAGTGAGGAATTTTACCTTTAGTTAAAGAGTGAAGATATACACTGCCAGTTTTAGCTATGGCCTGCAGCCCTATCTCCATCTTAGTCCCTTTTATGGATCTATTGTCACACAGACTTCTCATGAAATAATTCCACTGAGGAGGGTTTGTTTTATAATGTCACTGAAAAAATTGTGTTTTTACGCAGAAACTGCCATCAGAGCTATCCCATGGAAAGCTTCATACCTGCATGTGTTTCTCAGTGTATACAATAACCATACTATTATCTACAATTATAAAAAAGAGATACCAGTCCTATGACTTCTGAATTACAGCTGAAACACAATTTGTGGTGGGATAAAGGATAGGCATCTTGCACTGAGCAGCAAGCAGTAGCAAGAATTCTTAGCTATTTTCAAGATCAGAAAATTCTGAGGACACAATAAAGAACACTGAAAAAAGCTTAAAGATTTTGCTACAACAGAAAGCCAGAGCTGTCTCTCGACAAACTCCTGCCTGTTATCAAACACCTTAGCTATTAGATTAATTTCTTGTATGGTGAGATGCATGCAGAATACTTCCTTTCTCTCTGCAGGGTGAAAACTTGAGTGGGCTGACCAGCCTTAAACCAACAGATTTCTGTAATTATCTTGGCAAGACAAAGAAAAATGTCAACTGTTTGGAAAGAAAAGTTAGAACATGATTGCCCCTGCAGAAAACCAGAAACTAACCAATTTAATCTCACCAAGCAGGTCTTCCTGGAGTGCATTGTTAACATACCCTAAAGTATTGATAAACTGTGACAGTTTTATAATTCTCTCCCAAACACAAAACATTGTCCAGCCATTCAGGACAAGCTCTGAGATAACTGTTTTCAAAATATCCATCCATTAAAGTCTAAATTTAGATTCCCCAATACACAGCAGGAACATGACCAGGGCTAGGCACAGGCCTTCCTATTTTCTTCAGATCTGGGGCAGAAAGGATCCAGTCTGGTCTCTGGCATGATTCAAAGCGACTTTCTGTCTTCTTACAATTAGAGCCTGCTTCACTGAGCCAGTGGCCTTTGTGGAATTGTCTCTGTCCTACTTCCTTATTCTAAGAGATGTCACCTTTGTGGGTGAATAAGGTTGATTATCTTCCCTCAATAGAGCACTATTTTTAAATTAATTTTTTTTTAGGGAACCCTGTTAATTATCCATGCAGACTGATGGCAGCTGAAGCAGACCCAAGAGTCAGGTCTTATACGCATTACTAAGGATTCCTTTCAGGACAGGAAACCAGCTTGTTACTCTTCCTTTTTTGATTCACTTTCCTGGGTGATGAAATGAGCTAAATCGCAGGTGCTGGCACATCTAGTGGAAGTGTGCCAGAACAGGGAAAGTGGATGAAAACAGCTACATAAAAGAAGAAATTTAAAGAAGCAGCAGCACCATGAGGACAGGGAAGAAGCAAGCAGCAGATTTAGGGTGACAGGCATGATGATGCTATAAGAAAAGAGGAAACAACATGCAGTTCAGCGTACATAAGTTATGCATAACCATAAAATGATAATTGAAACAGCCATCATTAGAATGCCTAAGAGGTGAAGCATTTCCTATGGGATATAAAGGTAAAAAAGCAAGAAAAATAAGTGGCAACCATTTTTAAATACTTTACACCATTGCAAGTAAAATGATTTTTTTTTGTATTTTCCAGATGCCACTTTTTTGAGAGCTTACTTGGTATATGGGGAGACGTCTGTGTATGAAGTCCATGTAACAGTGACTTACTTAATGCGTCTGATACAAAATCCATTTTGGAACCTATTTTATCTATTGAGACACACTATAAACGTCTTTATTTTGCTCAATACACCTCCTTGAGCTCAGTGGAATACGGAGCCTTCTGGGCGAACAAACAGCTGCTCTGATGTGAAAATTCTGTGCGTTTCCTAAGAATTTTGGGAACAGTAAGATAAGCTTTCTAGCCAGGACTCTGCTTTCCCGGTGAAACGTGACCAGTTTTTCCGCTCCCGGGGCGGGGGAGGGAGGCAGGTGTCGTCGGACGGAGCCGGGGGGCAGGACGGGGGGGGCACCTCACACGTGCACCCAGAGCAGCCGCGGAGGGCGGAAGGTGCCGGCGGCCGGAGCCAAAGAGAGGACAGTCGTCGGCACACAGAGCCCGATTTAATCGCCCGGAGGCGCCGCCGGCCCGGCTCCGCCGACGTGACCGGCGCGGCGCGGTGGCGGCTCCGCTACGTGCGGCCCCGATCGCCGCTTCCCGGGGCCGCCGCGCCGCCCCCCCGGCTACGTGAGCGCCGGCAGCGCCCGCGGCGGGGAGAGGGAGCCGGAGCCGGAGCCGGAGCCGGTCCGCCCGGCGGAACCGGGGCACCGCACAGCGCTGGGAGACGCGGTCTGTACGCCAGGAGCAATGCTGGCCTGCGGAAACTGAGGTCATAGAACTGGGATGAGTCCCCAGTCTGTACATTTCGGGGATGAAGAATCGCAGTTTATGCTAGAGACTGAGGATTCATCAATTTGGAAGTGACTGAGAAGGTGGGAGGCGGACTATGATCTGCCCTGGTTGCAGCCGTGAGAAAAAGGATACTGTGTCCCGTTCTGGACTCCTCAGGATGAGAGAGACGTGGAGCTCCCAGAAAGGGTCCAGTGGAGGGCCACAAAGATGATGAGGAGTCTGGAGCATCTCTCTGTTAAGTCTCGAGAAGACTAAGAAGGGATCTTTTAAGTGCATATAAATATCTCAAAGGCAGGTGCCGAAAGGGTGGGGCCAGACTCTTTTTGGTGGTGCCCAGCAACAGGACGAGGAGCAGTGGCCATAAACTAAAACACAGGAAGTTCCACCTCAACACAAGGGAGAATTTCTTTACGTTGAGGGTGTCAGAGCACTGGAACAGGCTGTCCAGGGAGATTGTGCCATCTTCCTCTCTGGAGACATTCAAAATCCACCTGGACACATTCCTGTGTAACCTGTTCTAGGTGACCCTGCCTTGGTAGAGTCATTGGACTAAGATGATCTCCAGAAATTACTTCAAACCCCAACAATTCTCTGATTCTGTGAAATGTGATCCTAGGTGCTCCCAGTGTGAAATGCCACAGCACAAGTGGGAATATTCAGTAGGCCACAGCTGAGATGCTACCTGCAATTCTGGTTCAGTCATCTGATTCTGGCCACGCACACTCAAATACAGGTGAACTGGGATTGCATACCTGCTGAGAAGACTTAAAATCAAGATAAGGAGGATGGAATCTTTTGCAAAACAAAAGGAGAGGGAAGAGTACTGAATACTTACCTAGCTGGAGCTCTATCGGTTCATGACAAGTTTTATATATATGTATATTTGCAGTGGCAGGAAAGCTGGACTTGAGCAGGGTGTCATTTCCAGTCTTCTGGTAGATGGGCCAGGAGTGTCTAGATACCTCAGTGATAAATCATGCAAATAAGTAAATACACAAACAGTAATGACATTCCTAATGTACTTATGCAGGGGCCTCCAACAGCTGTGCAAATGTGAATGCCAGACACATATCTATCACTCAGCAAAAAGATAAGCAGGAATTACTGGCTTCATATTGAGCTGGGAACACTGATATATAGGGAGGCTGAGTATCTGGTATGAGTCTATTCCACAGGTTTTCTTGTCAGTAACGACAAAGCTCCATTGGGCTGAACTAGCAACACACAGAAGATCTGGAGTGCAAATACTCTGCCTGCTGGAAGAACTATCCACTGCTTAAAATGGGATGAGGGGCCTGTCAGTTTCTGGGGAGTGGCCTATGTTGTACTATAATGCTGTATTCGTTATATCCTGGGGATAATGGAAAATAATCAGAAGCTTCTCTGTCAATTAAAGCAACCTTGAAGTGGCTCTATATTTTGCTTGGGCACATCACAATAATGGAACAGTGTTCCCCCTAAGTGAAAGAACCCTGTAACTGAAAAAAATAACCAAAACTGAGTAAGAGACAGAACTGAAAGAAACCACAGTAACCCTAAATTCTCTTTTACCACAGTAAATGCAAGTCCTCATTTACATTCAACCAGCAATAAAAATTGCTTTGCATCAGCTGTCCTTCACTGGCCCATACTTCCCATATACTTGTCCACATTCTCAGCATAAGCCTGTAACTACAGGCAATCTAGAAAAAGCAGATGCTTTCCTTTGCTAAACTTGGCCCATAACGAAAACACAAAACAAAACCAACCAGCTAGAAAACCTCAGGGACGGGCTTTTAAGAATTCATCAAAGTAAAAGTGTTGGACTACCTGTGTAGGCACTGGCCTCATAACAAAGACCAGCTCTCAAAATACACATCAGCAGTAAGAAAAAAAGTGAGGTCTCTCCCTGGTCTCATTCAGTCCTTCATGTCCCGCGCCCCAGCCCAGTGGTCTCAGGCAAAGCTAAAACACAAATCCTTTCATCTAGAAACTGTCATTCTCCCATTATGCCTGAATTCTTGGCTGAAAAAAAACTGCAGAGAGCAATAGGTTCTCTGCTGTTTTCCCTTTTCCCACACAGGTTATATTTCTGTTCCTTGAATACCCAGCTTCTTCCCTGAAGCATTAGAGGAGCCCAGCAGAGCTCCAGCACTTTAACTTTCTAGCACTTCTGATAGCCACAGCACTCTACTCAGTGGGAAGCTGAACCTAAACTTCCTCCATGATGCTGGGTAAACCTTGGGAGTATCTCCCAGCTCTTTCATTGGTTTGATTCAGGGTTTGTACAAGTGAATTCCTTTTTTTCAGTTTGCTCCACTGGAAAAATAATGGTTCATTTTAGTCTCATGATGTTTGAATGTCTCCTGAGTCAGGAAAGGCTGTCAGTCAACCAGAGAGAAGACATTCCCCATGGAATGTCATCTGTTTACATAAGTTTTATTTCAGGTGAGTTATTGGACAGCTTCAGCTTGTAACTTTTAATCCTATCTAGTTATGTTCCTGCAAACAAATCTCCACATTTCCTTTGCCTGGGAAATGAAATAAGTTTTTTTAAAATGGCATTAAGCAACCTGTTTCCTACAGCAGACATCATTTTTCCTTTCTGTGAGGCATTTGTCATGACACAGCATATATAGCAGAAAAAAATTCTGGGCTGGACTCTGTAGCATTGCTGTTGAGTCACTTACACCTTTGCTAGCAGCCACCAAGTGAAATGGTTGTGGAAACCTTTTTCTGGATCTGTATAAATGCTGTCAAATGCAAAGCACTGGAGCATTGTATATTGTATTCTTTCTCACATATTCTAGACTTCACATTTTGGCACAAACATATAATTTCTCTACATTTCTAGGCAGTAGTCATATTTGTATTTAGGCCTGCATCAAACAATTCTATAAACTCATGTGAGACCAAAGCTTGTCCTAAATAACTAAGAATGACAGGTAGGAAAAACTATTTATTTTAAATTTATGAATGCTGGATAAAGCTATAAAATTGCTGTACTGTGGAAAGGTTAATATTGTAGTGAATCAGCAATTTTCTATCACAGCTGGTGTCATATAACTCCCTGAAAAGGGAAAAATGCCTATGTGAGTCACTGCCATTAATAGCCTTCCATTTAAAAAGGACTGAAGAACTGTCCTAGAAGAAATGTATGACTGCCCTTGCACACAGTGGTCTGTAAGAGCTGGAGATGTGTCATGGAAAAATCCCGGAAAAAAAGAAGGAACAAAAAGCAGGAAGTAGCTTTTGAAAACAAGGATGTTAAGAGTTCAGGGAACTCAAAGGAGCCCACTTTGACCAAGGGAAGTCTTTTGACCATTGTACTATGAGAAGGAAAAGGTACCAAGTTGTGAGGGAAGGAGATGGGGTTTGGAGTATACACAGACATTAAGCAGCAGAATACCTCTTGGGAAGAGGCAGGAGAGAAAAACATGAAGCTGACCAGATTCTTCATGTCACAAAAGAAGTACATGCGTGAAAAAGATGAGGCATGGGAATATGGCACTTATGGAGAGATGCAAGAACTCAGAACATCTGCACTGAAATCTTTCCACAGAAACTAAAAGGCATGTTGTCTCCCTCATTGGTGGAATTGGGTTTTTACCAAGAAATCTGAAAAGCTGTGGATCTTTGGTTTGCTATTGTATCAATTCCAAGAGCTTCCTTTCTTCTGTCTTCCAGCTTCCTGCATATTTAATCTCACTGTATTAGGATGACTGTACTAAATTACCTGGTCTTGGCCAATGGTCCCACTTCCAAAATACTCTCCAGGCAGAGTAGCATTAGAGCCAAGCTACAGTCATCAAAATTTGTGTGTCCACAACCACCTACTGTGGCTGCATCTCCCTACAGAAAGCAGAAAAACTTCTGGGCTGTGATAGGAACCTAGAAAACAAGGTAAAATGGTCATAGGGAAAGGAGCATCTTCATGCTAACCTTTGAGACGATGATTTTCAGTTGTGAGTTTGCACTCAAGTAGAAGAGAGCACAATTTATGAATCTGTTTCTTCAGTATTGACATGGGGCTGAAAGGACCATAGCTACACGCTGTAGCAGCAGAAACTTCTGTTTTCTCTTCCCTTTGTGAGGAAAACTGAGCAAGCAGAGGGGGGAAATGGCCCTGCTTTGGTTCCCCTGTGCAACCTTCAAACCCCAATGAAGACTTGCTAAGCAGTATCTCAGGTTTTTTGTGCTGATACACTGAGGACTGGCAGGCAGTTCAGTGCCTTGTTCTCCTAGTAGTGGCAATGGGAAGGAAGAAGAGGCACTACTGCTTATTTAAGTGCTTTGTATGGACTGGCAGGGCTGTACCTTTTTTTAGTGATCACAGGGATAAGAGCATCTCAAAGGTTTGGGAGAAAGATGGTATCAGAGACTTACAAGTGGGGAACAACAAAGCAACAAACAATGGTGCAGCTGCCCTTGGTTTTTCATTATCTCCACACTGGCCTTAGATGCAAAAAGAAACCATGAGAACTGAGCCATCAAATAAAAATGCTCATTGATGTAAATTAAAGCACAATTAATCACAGGTGAAAATTATGCTTTTTAACTGTCCAGACAGCACTGCTATTGATGCCTAAGCACTTCTTGTGTAAGAGCAATAACGTCCCAATGTGTTTGATTAAAGAAGGAATGTTTGCCAATAACAATAGACACCAAAACTGAAGCAAAAAGTTTTAAATGGTCACATAATATTTTCAGATATGAGGGCCATGTTAAACTGTGACTTAAAATTGGCAACAGCTATTTCTTAAGGACTCTGTCTCTTGGTGACATTACTCATTTACTCAGTCTTTCGCTGTTGACTTTCCCTGTCTAAGCAGAGAGAAGCTTACAGGCTTTTCTTTTCAGCTATGAAATGTAAACATTTTAATGGAGGCAGAAATTGTGGTTAACATGCTACATGCTTGAAATTACATTAGAAGTCTCATGACTTACCTGAAAGTAGCTGACAGGAAGCAGAAAAAAATGAGAGCTCCCTCAAGGTATTAAATATCTATCTCTATACCAAAGGTATGCTTCTGTATAAAAGTTATTCAGGCATGAGGTCTCAGAAGAAAAAGCCAAGTGATGCCTCTTCACAGTTCAGGAGAAAGCCTAGAAGTAAGTAGTAATCCAGTAATAAGGACCTCACCTGAGAGACTGAGGAAACAGCCTAATCTAGAGAAGGGACGACTTGTGTCTTCCATCTCTTAGGTGAGTGTCCTAATCCACAGGCAATAGATGATTCTAGGATTGGAGTTTCTCATTCTGTAGCAACTTCTGTTGTGAATCAGATAGTAAATATGGAATTGAGAAAGTCAGAAGGAATCAGGCCTCAGAGTTAGCTGACAAGAGTAGTCTTCTAGGAAGTCTGAAACTTATGACACTCAGGCCTTCTGGACTATGGATGTAATCTTGCACAAAGCTCTCTTGTAAGCAGGTGAGTGCTCTGGCTACCATGCCTAGACTTCCCAGATTCACCTGGAACATACTCATCCTGTCCCATTAATATTGCAATATTGCAAAGGGGATTTGGTTCATCTGCACCTGCATCCTAATGGTCTGTTTTCCCTCTGACCTAGTTACTAGACCTAAAACTTTGATTGTCTAGGTCAAGCTCAGATGCATGCAAAATTGGAAAATCTAAAAAAAAATCTATGGTATTAAAAAAAACCAAACAAAACCTTGCTTTTGGAAAGTTCATGGTTTCTTTTGATACAAAATGAAGAAATACCTTCAAGACTTCAAAAATTTTAATGGCCTTTTAATGGAAAATTATTTCCTTACAGTTATAGTGCTGTTGTGGATAACTGTAACAGAAACACTGAGAGCGGTATGAATGCAAATTGAGTGTGGAAATTCTGGAAGGGACCCAGCCACCACATTCCCAGCCACCATCTTCCTAGGAAAAATCAGGAGCACCCCAGGACCTCTGTGACATTATTGCAGTGAATTAAGCCTGCTAGTCCTAGGACTCTGATCCAAGCATGTCTGCATACACCCATTTTTCAGTCATCTTGGGAACATTCATCTCCTCCTTTGCCTTAAGAAAACATTCTGGCCTACTCTGGCCAGCAAATTTGTGCATCCATTCTCTATGCTGTCCCTCAGAACTCCAAAAGCAAAAGTTTAGGTGCTTGACTGAAGTGAATCTAAAAGAAGACAACTCTAATAATCCAATGGATGACTAAGGACTGTCTTAATGCAATCAATGAATAATGTGTTCAGTCCTAACTCTTTGTCATGCACAACAACCAGTAGATGGAGCTTATTTACCAGCACTGGAAGAACCAAAGAATCTCAATTCCAGCCTTTTTTGGATGGTAAATAGCAGCAAGTCACACTGATGACAAATTTATTGTACTGTGCCTTACAGTGCACATCTTAATGTACAGCACTGGCCTTGGTTGTGTCATTTTGTCAGTCCTTGAGTTTAAGAGACAACCCCTTGTGCCATGGATCTCAAGGTCCCCAATACAACTGGAAAAAGAATTACTAGATTAATGTACCTTAAAATGTCCTTACTTACACACTCAACAAAAAATCTGTAAAAGATGAAATGTATATATAGACTAATACATCTAAGCACTTGTGTGCAAAATTTTAAAAAATGTGGTTTTTAAATGCAATGTTGTTTCCCTCTTACCATAGTTTTCTGCCTTTCAAGAACCCTTTCTTTCTAAATTTTCTAATTCCATTTCAAAAAGGAACTTGTATAAGAAAATATATTAAAAAGAGAAAATGCAAAACAATTAGCACATTTCAACCATCTCATCTAAGAATGCTGCAGATTTTACTTAGGCATTTCCTGCCTTGAAATCTCTTTTGGCATTATCACACAGAGGTGAGTAATCTGCTGACAGCACTTCCTGCTCCAAGGGTCCCTCTGGGCTATGAAGAATTGGTTTAGGACTGACACATTGGCTTTTCTCCCAGCTCCAGCACCCAGGGAAGATGAGAAGCCCAGCCAGTAGTCACTAAGCTCAGGGTAGTCTCTGCTTCACAGCACCTTAAGAGGGGCAACGCAAATGACCCCAGCCCTGGGGAGGCTCCAGCTGACACTTAGAATTGTTGTGGCCCCTGCAGGACTCCAGAGTGTGACCCCAAAGGTAATCGGACAATTTTGCTCCCATGCCTGCAATCATTCACCTCTTGCCTGCAGTGAACAAACTGAGTAACATCGTAAAACTCTTTAGGTTCCTCTTCAGCATAGGCTATAGAAGCCAAATTTCTTCCTTTTTATTTTTTTCCCTGTGAAAACTGGATATACAAATCAAAACCAGTACTGCTGGCTCTTACGGATTCTATTGTAAGTCACAGCCACCAGTCAAGCAATTACACAGTAAACACTCTCAAATTTCCAGCTCTCATAGTGATGAAAAACCCCAGAACAAGAAGCCCAGAAGCCCAGAGACCAGATATTAATTTTAAATGCTCTAAGGCTCTTAAAAAGAAAAATTTCATGAGATTTGAGCCAATCATGATGCTAGAATCTGAGTCATGATTTTTGAATGTTTAGCACAGGTGGGGAAATCACTGGTTTTGTAGCACTAAAAAATGGTGGAACAGTCCTGAATAAGAGTGGAGCACAAGGAGCCTCCTAGGAGCAGCCAGGACAATGAAGGACAGCACAGACAGCAGAGGTTCCAACACTTTGTAGATTTTGCAGCCCCTACGACAGGTTAGGCACTTACTTACAGAGGGTTTTGAGAGTGGCAACATCACGTCCACCTCATAGCAACAGCACATCAGGGAGAAATTCATCTTTACTCCCTTGAAATTCCTTGGCTGGTTCATTGGTATCCAAGCAAAGTTTGCTTGATGCATCAAAAAATATACTGCTTGCTTGACTGATGTATCAACTACAAGCTCTTTTAATGACTTTCAAATATGGTGCCTCATTTTCTAAAATAAAACAGTTTCCAAAGTTTTGATTAGAGACAGTTTAAAAGTTTTAACTTATGAATATTGAACCAGAAATTCCTGAGGATTAGAAGTATAGTCTTAGAGATCCATCACTTTCTGCATTACATATAGGTACTCTCTGGACATATCCAGCTAGAATATCCCAAAGCACACTCTTGAAATTGACACAGTAACAGACTGTCTTTGATTTTCACAAGTTTGTTGTCTGGGGTTATTTAACCACTGGCATATAGCTTTGATATGTAAAGTTACCTGTTACCTACTACAATTTTACCAAGGAAAGAACTTTGGTTACTTTGAGGGTCTCAATAGCTGCCAGTCACTAAAGTAAAAATTAGATGAGAACAAACATCAGAAAAACCCTCTCCTTTGTCAAAAGAATGGCATTTTCTCTAAATATGCTGTGTTTTGAATCCTTATAAGTTTTCCATTATTTCAAAACCAAAAAATCCTTGAATTGCAAACAAAGCAAATGAAAATTGTCAAAAGAACCTTGGAAGAAATGTGTATCCCTCTTTTCATGTGATTATGAGTGCTCACTGTCAAGGACCAGGAGTTCCTCAGCCAGGCAGTGCTCAAAGTAATCAGATCCTTTTAGGCATCTCAGTAGGCTTTAGCAGTAGAATTGTTTAGCCACTGCAAAAGAAATATTAACTATGTGGGAGATAGTGTTGTGTGGAAAATCACACAGTGAAAGGCCAGTGTTCACAAAGGAGACAGAGAGCCCTGCAAGAATCAACTTTATTCATATAAAGGGAGGGAGGCCACTAGGCCATAGCCCCGTGGGGCCTCTCCCAAGTTTTTGGAGGATGCAACTTCCTTTTATCCTACATTCCCACCTGCATGTTGCCCCTCATTTCCCTGTTGGCTAAGGCACAAGGAAGATACAGCCACATGCTACATTTTCCCCTTCAATATGTATCCCCCCCATCATGCATTCTATGATCATTAAAAATTGTTCTAAGCCAACCCTGGGCAGAGAAGTTAATACTCATAAGTCTCCTAAGTCTGTGGATTTCCCCCCAAAGTTCAGAAGTTCAGCCTGTGCTCAGTTCTGCAACAAACTTGTGCAGCTTGATTTTCATACAGACACCAACATCCATTCTTCTAGAACCTAACAGGTTCTTTCAGATCAAGTCACTTGTAAAGATATGAACACCCATTTCTCCTGTCAGTGTCCTAATGACTCCCTATTTCATGCTTTGTCACAAGAGGAAGGAGATGATCCTGGCAATTTTTCTTTGATTGAGGCATAGATACTTTCTTGGAAAAGTAGTACCTCTAGAAAATTGTCCCAAAAGGAGCTGGCACTCTCTTCCATCTTTATTAACGGCCATAGATAAATTACAGATTGTGTTTTTGTTGCTTGACTTCAGAGACAATTTTCACTGTGGCTGACCGTAGTTGATGTAGTTTAGATAGGAAAAAAGATAGTGGTACTGATGTGATTTTAGCTTGATGTGGTATCTCTAGATCAGGTTTTAAAATCTGTGTCTGAGGTTCTTCAGTAACCTGAAGAGGACGAGAGATTTCAGAAATGGATGCTTTGTCCTCTTGGTTAGCATGAGTTAGTGAGAAGCCTCATTGCAGAGAGTGCTTTGAAGCTGGAATCATTACTCTGAGCATGAAAATCTGTTGAGAACTTTCCTCTGCCAGCAGAGGTCACGACAATTTTTCCTTGCACGTGGAAATCTTGTTTGCTGTTCATTTGCTAATTCTCTAGCATCTGAACATATGTAGTGCTGGTATCCATCTCCAGAAAAGTGTTGATTTCCTGGGATTCTCCAGTGTCAGCCGCCTCCTGCTAGGGATTTTTACATTTACTTAGAGGACAGATTTCATACCTGCCATGTGAGGTGAACTCTGCCTGCCTCTGCCTGCCCATATTTGTGAGGTTGCTGATGTTCAGTAGTTGCTCTTTTTAGTCTAAAAATGCCTGAGAAATCAAGGCCACTTCCTCACAGTCAGGTAGTCCTTGCTCCAAAGAGCTTATGAAGCAGAAACTTTAGAGAGAGAAAAAAGAAGTTTTTTTCCCTGTTCTTGCTGACTGACAGAGTTTGGCTGACATGATACCCTGCTGTGATACAGGCAGAGGGGAGCAAGAAGCATAAAGCACAAATGTGGCTCTAGCACATGTAACTTCTTTATTGTGGGCAACCCCAAGAGTGACCCTGCCCTTCAGCACTGAGTGTGGCAGGACATTCACTGTTAATCACCTATGTGCCTATCAACAGATGGGGGTGAGAAACAGAAGATGGAAAGGAAGGCATGGATACAAAGACAAGGTAAAGAACAAAGTGGACTGCTGCAGAGCAGCAGCATCTTATTAAGTACTTCTGCACTTTCAGGGACACCAGGAGACACAAGTTGGTGGCCTGTTTGTGTTATAAAATGTGCACGGTACATCTAGGAAGTGACATTGTTGAAGTTACCACTACAGGAGCACTGTAGTTACTACTACTTTACCATCACGTATATACTCATAAAACCCAAAAATATGGATGCCTTATAATTTACCAATATTTCTTTTTGGTCAAGTTTGACAACTGTATTAGGATGAGGGCTAGGAATCCCGATGTTTCTGTCAGAAAGAAAATCTGCTCACATACAAGTGAAGCCATCTGCCTTTTGTGAAATTCCAGTGCAAACTCCAGTTTGTAAATTGTGTAGTTGAATTTACACAAGATGCCAACATAACCTTGATATACTGCTCTGTGACATCTACCTTGCTCAATGTTTTTTCAAATCACTGTGGGGAATGCTGAGAACACTGCAGCAAAAGGGAATAATGTCAGGAAAACTGCCTGGGTTTTGAAGGAACCCAGTACAGTATTAGGGAAACACTGGGAATAAAATGACTTTTCTGTCCTTTGGTGTGATTAGGCACATAAATGCTCTGGGTTTAAAGGCACATTGGTAACTCAAATGTTCTGGTATTTGAAGCTGTAGAATATATGTCAGTTTAAATCCAGATAGCCAGGGATTAATATCAAGGCTTATTTTAATACAGAAGCCACACAGGATTAAAGGAACTACTTGCCTTTCTTCTCATACAGAGAGGGTGAAAATAACTCCTGAAGAGCTCAAGATTTATGCACCATTTAAGTCCTGTTCTGATGCTGCTAAGTAGAGCATTGTGATGTATGTCTGCATAAAGGTGACCTTAGCACAGCAGGAGTACCCCAAGGTGTTTATCTGGCCCCTTCCAGGACATGTGAGAGAACTGAAACTCTTCTTAAAGGCAGATTTATAGAACCAGTCAGAACCTGATTAAACCAACAATTCTCCAAGGGTTTTCTGGTAAAACCCTCAACATAAGTGTTTTATTTAAATATTTATTGAATTCTGTACTGTGTCTCATAAAAGGCATTTCTATTATTTAAATGTCTTCTACATGACAACTTTTAAATCCTGCTTCTAATCTAACCCCTTTAATCAAGTTCTCTTTATTTTAAATTATACCACTACACTGGGATTGTACAGTTTATTGCTGATTTATAGCCTAAACCATTGGCTTTCGACAGTTTTCCAAAATAAGACCCAGGATGCCAGAGACTGGAAGGATGGAGTTCCTGCTGGAGCCTGCCTGCCAGCAGATGTATAGCAGTCTTCCATGGATACATGAGATTAAACTCCCTTTAAGGTCAATAGCACTGTTCCCCTGTGCTATTGAAACAAAATCTCAGTTTCAAAGAATTTAAATTCATATCTATCAATTATGATGCTCTAGTCTGATTTCTTTCACACAACTGACCAAAGTAACCCAGGGATTCCTATTTAAAGTCCAGAGCTCTCTGAAAAGTAGTCAAGCTTCTTGGAAGATATCCTTTCTTGTCACAGAAACTATGAACAACAAGGAAATCAGTAAACCCAATTATCCTTCACTGTTAAAAACATGCAGATACATGCACAAATTGTAGCAAGAGTTTCAGATATTCATAACACACTAGATCACTCCTAGCTTTTTTGAGTCATCCTTCCCACCTTCCCATGGGGTTTATTGCCAATCTTTACATACACAAAGGCAAGCTCCTCTGATTTTTTTTTTTTTTTTTTACTCCTTATGGAAATTGTACTTTGACCAGGAATCATGACACTGAAGAAAAGCACAGAATCTAGATTCTCTGAGTTCTGTGACTCTGTGGGAGCAGGAAAAGGATACTCGTTGCTATGAATGACAATGTGGGGCATTCAAGCTACCCTTCCAGTCACTGCTGCCTTCTACATTTATGGGTCCAGAGAACCTAGAGTCCATGGGGAAGCAAGCAGGAAGGAAAACACCACACATGTTAAATCCCCAGCCTTTTCTATAAGCATAGAAAACAGTCACAGACTAGCTCCTGACAACAGAATGCAGGATCAGTGCATTGCTGTCAGTCTGAGGGATGGATAAATGTCACAATTAAATATTCACAGAAGAGCTGTAATGATTTAGCTAAAAAATATTGCATCACATTTCTTTAGTTCAACAAGTGCATCAGTGTGTACCTACATACTTTGCACCAGGATCAGGATCAGGAAGGTTTAAAGGGAACACAGAGTTAAACAGGTGCAATATCATCCCTCTAATGAAACTGATCCATTTCCTCTGTGTAATGAACTGTTTTTCAGACTCCACTGCCTTGTCTGCAGCACCACTTATACTGACAAGAAAAGGGTACCTTACCAAATCAGCGGGGGGAATATTTCTTATCAGATCAAAAATTCCCAAGGCAAATCTAATAATGACTTAATGCCTTTCCTGTTTGGTTTTTTATTTATAAATCAATCCAGGAAATGGCAGGGACTATAGGTCAGTATGATTGATCTCCATACATCTATGCGTATGGGTGGTAATTGCTTATTTGACATGTGTGTGTGTCCATCAGGTTTCTTTGCCAAGCAAATTCCTCTGTGTAAATAATCTTGTCAAATGACACAGGGGCAAATTCTGTCCAGCCTGTACTTTATATGCAAGCTACTTTATATTGCTTTATATAGCAATTCTAGGACTCTGTATCTGTAGATCCCAGTGAAGTGAAATCTTGTCCAAGAGTTCACATGACTACTACCATCTTACCAGGTACTGTGAAGGTCCTTGCTGCATCGTCCTGTAAAACAGTGCTGGAGCAACTCTGGGATGCTGCAGCACCTGGATGTCCTGCTACTGGAACAGCAGACTCCTACCCAGCTCAGTAAGCTACAGTCCTCCGAGGCTGCCAGCCTGAAGAGGCAGAGAGCACTCAGAAGATGCAGTATTTCACAGACTCACCCCTGGAGCACGGCAGGGATCAATTATGCGTGTGACACACACACATAATGTGCCACCGCTGCAATTGCTCTTCGGTTCACTGTTAGGGAAGGTGTTAAGCTGTGGAAAACAAAAGGCAGGAGGAGGTGAAAATTGATTGAAGGTCTATTTTATTTCTTTTGCTAGATGGCCCACCAAACATACAATGCCAAAAAGGTCTAATTCCTGGCCTTTGCTCCTTCAGACCTCTGAGACATGGGCTGCATGGAGGAGTACATGCCCCACAGATAGCCAGCCAGCTGCGAATAAGCAGAGATCTTATTTGTTTAAGATCTCTGCCTTCCTAAGTAGCCCCAGTGTCCTGTGAGCCCTTTAAGATCTCTGCCTTCCTAAGTAGCCCCAGTGTCCTGTGAGCCCCTTAAGATCTCCCTTCCTAAGTAGCCCCAGTGTCCTGTGGACAATGGAGTGCAAATTCTTGTCCTGCAGTCTCTCTTTAGCCCCAGGAACAGGGAGTCCAATGCATCTGCAAGATTTGAGGTAATCAGAGGCCACAATGCCATGCACAGACACATGAGAGGAGCTGGGACCTGTCACAGTCCATTTGGTTGTCAGCTCTATTCTGATATATACAAGAAATATTATCCCTTGCTTTGTAAGAATAAGCTTATTTGCTCAGGATTTGTATTTGAGGCATGATTCTAACGCTGTCTGCCTTGGTTATTCAGCAGGAAATCTGCAGTGTCTCACTGAAATTATAGCAAGTCCCATATTTGCTCTGTATATGTTATGTAAGAGTTACTATTCTGGGCTATGCTAAATTTAAAAGAAAAATCTATCAGGGACTCCCACCAGCAACTTGGGCATTGAAATGTTCAGGAGAATCTCCTTCTTTGATTAGGCAGATTGTGAGCAGAAAAGCAGAGTTTGAAGCTTAATTTACATCCCAGTCCAAGTCAAAAGAGAAAATTGTAAGCCCTAGACAAATTGTCAATGATACTGTAATTTAATTTACCCCCAGAATAAAATTTCAGTTACAGTGACACACAGCATTTATAAGGGGGCATATCCTGAGGTCCCTTACCAATAGATTAAATTCCTTTTCTAGACTGGTTTGGGAGGGTCTGGTGTACAAGTGATACAAACCATGGATAGCCTATAGTCAAGCCATCTAGGCTTACTAGAACCTTGTGAAAATAAGCTCTCTTCACTCCTGAATGTTCATGGCTTAGGTGGGGCTTACACACAGACCTTGTACTGCTTTACCTCCTAGAAGTGATTTTTAACTACTTTTAAGTAGTTAAAATGTCAAGTGAATGCCTTAGAATTTTTGATAGATTGCTTGTTGCTTTCACCCTACCCCCATTTTACTAAATAGCAACCGTAATTGGATAACTTCTTAATTTACCAGTTCTAAGAAAATTAAGGGGGGAAAAAAGAGATAAACACAAGGAGCTACATGTTCAAACACTTACTGGCACCTAAATGTATGGCATAAACCTGTAGAAACCTAGATGTTTTGATCAATGTTTGTAACATAATGAATATATACTGTCTCTGAAAACTTTTCATTTAATGACATAGAACAGGCTTGAATAACTCTTTTTGGAAAGCTTTAGCAAGAAGGCAGGTAAAGTGAGACTCCCCAAAGGATGATGTTCGATGTGACAAACAGGTCAATAACTAAAACCATTACTGATCCCACTCTGCTCTCTATCCTACTCCAGGCAATCTCATTCAGTTCAAATCCAGCTCCAAAGGCTATGTAAGACCTCAAAAGGTGCACGAGGTTTCTGTCCAGCGTTTCCTGAGGTGCTCCTTGCATGCCAGAGGCGGAAGCCTGTTCCAACCCGGGCTAAGTCAGTTTGCTCCACCAGCACCACGGTGACACTCCCGACGGCCACCTGCATTTGAGGAATGATGGAGCTGGCCAACAGGTTATTTCCCCAAATACTCGCTTCCAATACTCGCTTCTACATTTTACCATTAAACACCTTATCATGGTGAAAGATAGGCCCATGAGGATTTTAAAAGTCGGTGAAGCTGTGTTTTTAGCTCTCATTTAGGAGTTGAGTGCATGATCACTGTGAACAGGAACTCTGCGTATTTATCACCCTGATTTTTTATATGTTTGGCAACTGGTGTGTTGCAGTGTGAGCAGCAGTTCTTTGCCGCTGATCAGTTTCCACCGGGAAGGTGCCTTCCCATACGCTGGGAAGGAGCTGGGGCTCACTGAGACACCCGAAAAATCCCCATTTCCACCCAGCACAGAGAGGCATCTCAGGTAGGCTACTTGAAACTGCTGCTGCTCGCTGTGCCGAGAATCAGGCGGCCCTACAACACTAGGAAACGCTTGTATTTCTCCCCATGACGAGAATGACAACGCACCCCTCAGCCGCCGCCGCTCCCGGGCCGGCGGTGCCGCGTCCCCCCCGCCCGGTGCCGCCGCCAGCCCTCAGGGGCCACAAGATGGCGCCGCGCGCGGCTCCCAACATGGCGGGCGCGGGCGCGGGCGGCGGCGGGGCTGGAGGCGGTGCGATGCCGGGCAGTGCTCGTTTTGCTGAGGGGAAACGCGGGACCTCGGGTGTGACAGCACTGCCCTTGGCCTCCAGTGCTACGGAGGGGAAAACGCGGGGCCTCGGGTGTGACAGCCCAGCCCTTGGCCTCCAGTGCTACGGAGGGGAAAACGCGGGGCCTCGGGTGTGACAGCCCAGCCCTTGGCCTCAAGTGCTACGGAGGACACACACTGCGCTTGCTGGGGATGAAGGCTCAACCTCCCAAGCACACTCCAAAGAACTATAAGACCCTTGCTTATCATCAAGTAGTAATACTTGACACACGTGTGGCAGACATGCACACTTCTTTTTGTCCGCAGATTTTAAGGTTTTGATTTTCCTTTGTTTAAGAAACAAAGTCATCACACGAAGATCTTCAGCAAAGGCTTGTACCGGGTCAGGGACAAGCAGGGCAGGAGCAGCAGGGCGCTGAGCTGCTGGTCCTTCTGGGAATGCTCGTGCTTCAGCTGGGATACTCCAAATAACCACTGCTCTGTGCAGCCAGAGCTTTTCAAGCAAAGACCTTCATGGAGCTGGAAGCGAAGGTGACTGAAACCCCCTGTGTATCAAAAACAAAGAAATCGCAGCCAGTTCTGGTGTGCTGTCAACATTAACGAGGCTGAGTGAGCTATTGCTGCTCCAAAACATCACCTCTGCTCTCATAGGTGAGAATGATCGTACCACATTTCAGTCCAGCACCAGGCTAAAGAGAAGAAGGCTTAGAAGCGAGTAGTTCTACAGAGAATTCTTACTTTTTATCTTTTGGAAAACTGTGAAGCTGTATGGAAAATTTCAGGTCTGTAGTCCATGAATAGCTGCAAAAGGCAACCACATTAGTGAGAAAACTCTAAACTATACAAAAATCTCTGCACTTTTAGAACACTTCACAGTGGCGTAACTTGTAATGGGGATCAGTGCCAACTCTGGGATTATAATTCAGGACTTTTACTTCTCAGCCAGTCTGGTTCCTGTGTAACAGTGCTGTGATAGAAAATTATCCCATGGAGCCAGTTGCACCTTTGGAAATTTGTAAAAGGTGGGCTTCCCCTTCCTGCTGAAGTGGTGTTCAGCTGTTGAGAGAGTATCATACTGTGTTTTCCTCCCAGGGTCCTTCTGGGAATTGTATAATTCAGAATCTATGCCAGAAGGAGTGGATGGACTTAGGAGTTCACTCAGTATCTCTGGAAAATCTTCATAAAGTTATATATTCTTCCTGGATGTTCAATCCTCCTGTGAAATCACGCTGCCAGAGCATCCAGAGTGGCTTCTGGGACAGCATCAGGGCAGAGATGGCCTTCTCGTGGCTCCAGCATCTTTCACAGATCCCTAGAGGACATCAGAGCTTGCAGCAGCTCCACTTCTGCAGGGTAAACCTGTGAGGATTCATGGAGGCATTTCTTCCCTCTGCTGTGCCTCCTGCAGATTTTTCCTTGGGAAGGGATGATCTAAGCCCACGTGATTTGGGATTCAATGTTTTTACCCTAACAACAACCATAGTGCACTTCCCAAGCGGAGCTGAAGAGTTTTGCTTTTCTGCCACTGTGGAGCAGCTGTAAATAGTCTGTGCAAAGTACATCTCTGTGCCAAAATTCGGGCTTCTCCTTTAAGTAACTTACAAACTAGACTTCTGGAAATGCCTTCTGCTTATTTAAGTGCCAGCACTGCCCTTCTCACTGGGGGAGGAGGGGAGAGAGCCGAAATATGAGGTCATGCTCTAGTCATGTGACTGCTGCAGCATCTGTCAACTGTGATACAAATACTAAGCCATAACTGTGCATTTATGACATTCAAACCTGCTCAGCAAAGCCTCTCCTCCTGTCTGGTGCCTTTGTCCTTTCTCTACTTCGGGATCATCTTAAAAGTTGCCTAAGCAAACTTGCACCACAAATCACAAAGCATATATTTTGGTGGTCTTCTTGTACTGAATATTGCATTGTACCACAAAAATCACATTCTAATTAATTCCTTTCCCTGCAAAAAGCTTCAGGGCAGTCTCTTGGGTGGGACTGTTTGGAGTGGCAAATTTAACCACTGTGTTTCAGGAGAGCACTGAGCCTGTTAGGCTGAACAGCAGTGAATGCAGTCCCCTGCCTGGAAAAAATGGGGTTTGAGACCTTTTCCAAACTATCTGCAAGATTCTCACCTCAGCTGCAGTGTGGCTGTGGAGGTTATGCAATCACTGGATAAAGTAGTTCGGGATTTGGGGTTTTTTTTTTTCAGTGACTGTATTATGACTACAGGGATAGCCAGATCCATTGTGGGTTACGTCAGGAGGTGCAGCAGCTCACCACTGTTTTCTCTCTCTCTCTCTTTCTCTGCAGCCTGCCTTCTGTATTGCAGACTCAGAAGCATTGCCAGCACAGCATGGGCACATTCCCATTGTTTATAAGTTTCCATTTTTATTTGGTGAGCCATGGCGGAGAAGAATAAATACAGATTGTGTACTGGGTAACCCCTGAATTATTAGAACCACAGGATTTAATTTAATTTAATTTAAATTTGATGCATTTAGTTGCATAGGATCCAGCAATATCCAACAGTATTTGTTGCGAGTAGTAAATTTGTCAGAACTGTACAAGGCCCTATAGATTAGCCCCTGTATGACACAGATTACTTCCTATGTTAGCCAAATGTAGATTTTTTAGGAAAAATATAAGAACATTATGCCAAATCAGAATTCAGCTATCTCAGCAACTTTACATCAACAGAGGCCAAGGTCAATGCTTAGGGAACATTTATCTCAGAAGAGTGTTTTTTCTCCCAGAACATTGTAGCTCGTTTTGGCAAAGTTGAACAGTTTCCTGAGTCAGATGTGGCATTTGGATCATCATATTTAATAGCCAAGGGCGGAATCATCCTTCACAAATCTTTCCAATCTTTTTAAAGCACGCTTACCCATTTTTGTGGCTACAACTGGTGGTTATGAGTCACAGCAGCATTAAGCACCATGTTAAAGCAATTGTTTTCTGATTGTTTAAAACCTGCTGCCTGGTAATTTCCTTACTTTTCAGTTCACATTTATCTCATCTGTTAAGCACCATAAAACCACTGGTCACATTTGATGAGTTATAAGCTGATTAATTATTCTCTCCACGCTCAGTAGAGAATCAGAGAGAAAAGTAAGCAAGCTATTGAAGTGGTGGGAAGAAGGACTGTGATCCTTGCTGGCAGCATTTGGGCTGTCTCTGACAGCTAGAGGTGATGTGGGAGAAGAGCTGTAGCTACCCTACAAAAGCCATCACATACCCCAGAAGAAATCTGGTGAAAGGGGAATGCAGAACCTCTAAGGCTCTTGTAGCTGTTCATTGGAAAAGGTGAACAAAGGAGAAAAAAAAATCACTAACAATTCCTCTCAAAGCTTTGAGTCCCTTCTGCTGCTGCAGAAAGAAACCAGGCACTCAGCTCTATGCTCCTGCCCATATTCCCTCAGTTGAAGAAGATGCTTACCCAGGTGACAGTGAGTGTGAGGCTAAGGCAGCCTTAAGATGACAAGTAGATGAATTCTAAAGATGGATTTAGATGGATTCTAAAGCATCCTGAGGATGTGTTGGCCAATAATGCTTCAAATTGAAAATCACAATCTCTGGGAAATTTGTGATCCATGAATAAGTTTTACAGAGCTTACAAAAATTGGCAGAGGCTAATGCTGGCAATGGAGAAGTTACATGGACCTTGAATGCAATTTGCTAGCAGAATCCTTAGTGACTAACCCAGCTCTGACACAAGTATCAATAACAGCAAGAGTGAAACCATCCTTTAGACATATCCAAATTTGAACTGGCCTTATCCCATGCCTTAGTGTTAAAATTAACAGCTGTGCTATGAGCATGATGTTTGCAACCAAGTAGGAACGAGACTTTTATCACACCCCTTAACAGAAAATGGAATTGTAGGTCTGACATTGACACATGAGAAAATTCAAGGGAAGACACCAGTAGAAGATAAGGGCAGGCTTCTCTTTCACTCCTAGGTATGTAATGAGTTAAGAAGTGCTGTCAGGCCCAGACAAGCCAAAGGCTGCAAGTTCTGACTGTCAGCTGTAGCAGTTTGGTGTGCACTCTGCACTCTCCTTGTCTGCTGGTAGCTTCTGACTCTTGCATTTGGCATCACTGCAGGAGTTGGGCTTTTCTCAGACTGAAATCTCCTTGAAGACAGCAATTTCTTACTGTAGGCCATAGTATGACAGAGCCTCTAACTGCAGCAGGAGATGTCTTACTATGAGTGTCTTTGTTTGTATACATCATATTTTGCATTTGATAAATAAGTTCTGCAATGGGAAAGATTTCCAGATGCAAGAAATTCTCTGAGAGCTTCCTTAATAGAAAAAGCATTTGATGCTTGAAAGAGCATAGTAACAAGTTGGCACAGCATCTAAGCCTTTTATAACAGTTTAATTCACACCCTCTCTCCAAATGTAAATTAATCCAGATTGGGAAATGTTGAAAATCTGAAGCAATGTATGTAATTTGGTACTAGCATAGGGGTGGGGAAGGAAGAATAAGAGAAAACGTCTTGCTCAAATCCTTCTGTGAGCATTAAGCCAATGTTTTTAAGCTGCCTGGCCTTGAGACTAATAGCACTGCTGACTCCAACAATCAGAAACTGAGCATCAGCCCCAAACTTCCCTCCCTGGACCTGCTGAAAAATTCTCTAGTATTTTAAACTTTACAGTTCAGTTTTCCACCTCCTTTTCAAAATTAAGAGGGCAAAATTTTTAATGAAACCAAACTAAGTTTGGATAATATTACTTCAGAGCATCTATTTTGAGGAAAAAAACCCTTCTAATAAAAACAGAAAAATATGATTCTTGCAAAAGAAGTGCTTGCTGTGCATGTGTAGGAAAAACACACAGATACAGACTGAATCATGTTTGGAAACACTTTTGTTCAGTTGCATGGCTATTCTGTAACAAGGCTCCATTTTTTAAAACAAAATTTTCCCCTCTAATTATTGATTTTTAAAAACCAGTCCAGTTCCCATTAAAATGTTCCTGGGCACACCCTAGCAGAGCAAAGGCTGGCATCCTGCAGTCAGTCAGACAGGTAGCAGGGCACTTGCATAAAAGCTGCCATTAGCATAAGCACTCCCTAGCTGGTTCTGCTTTTAGCACTTAGCCCTTCTCCGTGCTCCTTGGAAAGGATGGGTGTATCAAGCCCCAAAGCTGGGAACCCTCTGGGGGATGAGTGTTTGTGGAGGTGATGCAAAGGAGATGGAAGGTGTTTTGGTTACTGCAGATTCCTGTGTGAGAAAGGCATGACCTCAGGAACAGGACTCTCTCGCTGCAAGAGAAGTAAATTCATGGAGAGAGAAGTCTTTGTGTAATTATGGAGATGGCAGCACCTTTGCATGCAAACCACAAAGCTGACTTCCACATAACTATGCTACATCCAGCTCACTGCCAGGAAAGGACCTGAGGTGGTGATGTTATCTCTTATTTCAGAGTACAGGTTGTTCAAAATTAAGGGTGTTCATAAACACAGCAGTGTTACTGTCTAAGAAGGAAGGTGGCCTGTATAAGTTTCCTCTGATGACTTTATAATGTGCAGTTATTTCTGCAAATGCTTATGTCCCTATGTCTGTCTCTTTGGATTTCTTGTGGTCAGTAAGACACATTCTAGAGACCCACACACAGGAAGTGGCAGCATCTTTATCTCTTCCAGCCAGAGGATAACTCAAAGTGCAGTTCCATGTCTGAAAACAAGAAGGAAAATTTTCTGCTGGCTTTTAGGATAACATGAAGCTGGATGGTGAGTAAGGGAACTGGGATTTGTCTGGTGCCAACAGACAATTCTAGAACAACTCAACCAGCTTGAAATTAAAAATATTTACAGCCATTACTCCCAGGATTTTGGCAGCCATTCTAGTGAACAGATGATCATATTACTTATTTCTGGGAAAGGAAGGGGGCACACATTGTAACATGTGAGGAGGTGGCCAGTTTCCTTTAGGAATTTGTGAATTCAAAAGCAAGCCTGTTTTGATCTTGGAAGAAACAGCTCTCTGAATATATTTTGCATGGCTTTAATCACACCTAATCACTGGTTGCCACAGAAATCTTCCTCAGGGAGAGTGTTGGAGTTCTTTGTGCTTGAATACCTTTTTTTCCTCTCCTGCACTGCTCAACTGCACAAAGACTATGTAAAATTTATTTCTAAAGCAAGATTTGCTTTGTTTGGATTAATCCACTGTCCAAATTCAGATATCACAGGAGCTGATGCAACTGGGCTGACTCATGCCACTGCTGAATTCTTTTCAAAATCTATTACTATAAGCTGAAGTCTACATCAGCTTTTATCTCCTTGAGCTCTTGATATTGCCCAACATAAACCACCACTTTTTGATGACGGTTTCATGCCTGGAAGGAGTGGTGAGTTTGGTGGCAGGTGTGCTCCTGCACATTCCTAAATATTCATGAACATCTCCTGAGGTATTTCACCATTCTTAAGTTGGCATGATAATGCCAGTTTTCCCATGGAAAACATTTCTTCATGTTATTTTTTGAAAATTTCAAATGCTTGAATTGACTTCAAAAGATTTTTTTCTTTGCCCTTTCCACCACAGTGTTTTGCAGCCATCCTGGAAGAAGAGTTTTCCGGTTGTGGAAATGAAAGGTCAAGAAGGTTTCAGTTACCCTTGAAAGACAGCTGTGGTGTACAAGTTTACATCAGAGGACTGAAGGGGTCAGAGGTGTGCATCCCCTGTTTCCACTGACACCGCTGGTCCTTCCTCTCTACTCTTCTGTCTGCATGACTCTTTTGCCACAGCATTTCCATCCTTTCACAGAGCTCTGGAACTGAAAAATTCAGTAATAAGT
This sequence comes from Serinus canaria, assembly GCF_022539315.1. Lineage (NCBI taxonomy): Eukaryota > Metazoa > Chordata > Aves > Passeriformes > Fringillidae > Serinus > Serinus canaria. The sequence goes on from NC_066316.1 coordinate 27,265,384, forward strand.
TTGTGGCTGAGTTTTGACAGAACTTGAACTAAAGGGTTAGATTATCTGGAGTCCTAGGTCAAGACTATTAAGCTTTGCTCTATCTATACACAGCTTGGATCTGTTTTAAAGGGTGTTCATGTACCTCACAAAGAGCTCACTCATATACTTCTAAAAACCCAGCTGTGAAATGTGCCAGAGAGATCTACCAAGTATTTTGTGATAAGTATCCTTTATTTTTTTTTTACTGAAGAGATAGAAGCTGAGCTCAGTTAAAAACTGGTGCAGTGTTTTATGCTTCAAACAGTTATACATACATTTGTAAAAGCTGGTTTCTCTGTATATACCTGTAAAAGGAGGCAGCTCATCCTTAGCTCAGTGCTTCTGACTCTCATTAAAAACAGACTCCATGAGATCAGTAAATAAAATAGCAAAATGGTGGTGAACAGCATTCACCTGGTATAAGAGTCAGTCATCAGAAAAGTGTTCAAACCAAATTACCATCCCCCACAGAGAAAAAAACCCAACCTAGTCTACCAATGCATCTAGTCCTTACCAGAAACTTTAGAACTCTTCAGAATTTTTTTCTCATCCTGAATCACAGATTGACACATTGCAAAGATGCTCTCTAAATATATTTTAAGAATCAAGGAAATAGTGAATATCAGATTTTTAAAGCATCTTTCCTTTTTACTGACTGACAAAACCCCTTAATTAATGCCGAGTTAGGATTTCTTGGCAGTAGTTGGAGCTCTTATAAAATATCAGCTTCAGCAAAATTCAGACTTTTTGAAGCCAGGATATACAGAGTTTAGGTCAACATTCAAGCAACCTTTATTTTTCCCTCCTGGGAGCTGGCAATGGGAACAGGGAACTGGCAGTATTTGCTGAGCTGATTAATGCTGTGTGGAAGGGTAGAAAACTTAGTAAACTATGATAGCAGGGGAAATGGGAGTCCATGCCTTCAGATGGGGCCTCAGCCCCACAGTGTTCATCACTCCTGTGGATGGGACCAAAAGTGTAAAGTAAAGTAGGAAAAATATTCAGTGGGCTAAATAATACATGTGTGACTAAATGGTGAGTCGGGGGAAAAGACAAAATTTAATTGTCATGGAATTTTTATCTAGGAAATTGGGTCAGAGCATGCATGTAAAAGAAGTGTCACTTTGAATACAGTCCACTTTTCCAAAGACAAGAGGTGCCTGAGCTATAGTAGTTATATACTATGTTCTCTGAAAATCACTCACTGAAAAGGTGAATTATTTCCATTACAGGTGTATAAAGTTTGAATTGAATATTGCTTTATTACCCACTGTATTTTCTGGTTTCTCAGAAGTTCAAATTATGCTGATATTGACTTCATGGAAGCAACTGAGAAGCTTTAACCATATGTCAGCAAAATTTTCCAGCAAAGTAATGTTTTTAGTAAAGACTTTTTTTTTTTTTAGATCTTGGAAGTTCTTTAGGTGCTTGTTGTTAATATTGCAGAAACAGCACTAATGAAATCAAATAAACATGTGACTCTGAAGCCCTGTTCTCTCTGTCATTAGAGAGGAAGGAGGTTGCCACCACTGAATCTTAGTATGTGAATTTATCAACACCATAATGAGAGAATCCTCAGAAATTATGGTTCTTTTATTCCAATACATACCTAAAAAGAAAATTATGAGTCTCTTCTCCCTCCCCTCCATTTCCCATCAGGATATATAAAACTCTGCCTGAGAAAATTTCCAGTATATTCTTTTCTTCCAGTCCTATTAAACCATTAGATTTCTAGAAGCTATTAGCACCTAAGGTGTTTCTAAATGCTTCACAGTGAGCTGCTTACAGCCCAAGCTCCCCTGCATATGCTAGATTGTGTTCTCAGGTCTGTTTTTAATGCCCTCCAGCTTTTTCCACATGCCAGATTACATGACAAGTTGTTAAAGAGGACAGCCAAAGAAGGACCTATCTTTCCCTACCAGTGCAAGGCGCATCTGGGTCCTAAAGCAGGAGTGGGGGTACTGTGGGGTTGCCTGCCTTTCCACTTTTTTCTCTTGTTCTCCACCCCCATTTCCCAGTATCCTATCTACTACCATACCAAAGGTGTTTGTATCACCATTTGGCTTTACAATTGAATCTTACTGATACAGAAGATTAACTCATTTAGGGACTTGCTTCTGTCTGTCAAGCAGATCTAGAATCAGATTCAGAGAACCTGTTGGAAGAAGTCCAAACTTCACGAAAATTCAAACTTGAATCCAGACTTTATCAAAAGTTGGGGAAAATCCAGATGTCAGTTTTAGGGTCAGATTCATTTATAACAAGTGGAATTTAAAAGATATTTTTTAATGCACATATACCTAGAGCTGGAAGATTTGTTGGTTGCTTAGTTGTTTTTTGCACAAAGGAGAATCTTAGCAGATTTACCAGAATTAATAAATAATAATTACTGGTAAGAATCAAGGGAAATAATTTATTTTTGGATTAGTGCAGCTCAATAAAAATGAAATTTGGAACACATAGGCCTTGCAATGCCTTGCAATGATGACATTTATCCTAGTAAATTGAACAAAGTCAAAGTATATTATCAAATGTTAAGGCTCAGTTGCCAGGACTGTGACATCCCTAGAACATTCTTTGGGGTAGTTTTGAGTGGAGCAACAGCATGATTCTCCCAGGGAACTTACCAATGCCGTGTAGGAATCAATTTTAACTTTCCAGATCCAGATATTCTGGGCATTAGTTTTGTTTCAAAACACAGGAAGGAGTCAATATTCCTTTCTCAAATCCTGTCCCATTCATGTAACAATACCTCTTCTGGTCTCTGGCAGTGAACCAAGGTTTAAGATTTTATTTCATTCTCCTTTATTTCATTCTACACCAGGGTACATCATAGCCATGCCAGACTATATAGTCTTGAGTGCTGGGATGAGTCAGGGATGAATCAGAGGTGGCTATTTCGTAGCACCTGGGAAAGGGATGCTCTGATGCTGTGGGGGTGTACGGAGCCATAGAGGTGGCATCAGCTGAGGAGGTTAAATGCTTAGTGCTCTCTTCTGTGCCTGGAAATTGTGGTGACTTGTGCAAAAAGCCCCATCATGATGCAGATTTTATTTCCAACAAAATGTCTGGTGAACTGCAAGGCATTGTTATCAGGTTGGCCTGAGGAAAAGAATTGCTGCTTCTTGACACTTAGCCCAGTGCTAAGTAGCTGAGTAGAAATTTAATTCTGCTCAGGTTCCTTCACTGAATATGAAACAGCACCTAGAAAGCTCTGGCATAATTTATTTTTTATTTTAATAGTCTATCTTGAAATGCAAGATTTGTCAAGAGACCTGTGGGAGGCAGGTGCCCTAATATCACCAAGTTTCCAACAGATTTATTCTCTCTGGTGCTTTAAATCCTTGTGTAGAAAATGGAATTTTATGTTGGCCTGAATAAAACACAAGATTAACTTAAGGCATGGCCCTGGATCTGTGGACTTCTCATATTTGAAATTTTGTACCCTCTCAGAAGCTATCTGAACCAGACACTTTTGTTTCTTTGTTTGGTTGGCTGTTTCTTTCTTCTTTTTCTTAATATCTTTTTTAACCCTGCCAGTAGTATGAGGAGGACATAAGCTGTTCAGAGGATTAAAGTTCACTTTTATGAATATTTTTGAGATTTGTCTTTGTTCTATTAGCAATGCAATCTAAAAATTTTGCAGTCCTTAAAAAAAACCCCAAAACTTCTGCAAGAAAAATGAAGCTGATGGAAGTGTATAATGATGGCACCTTTTTATTTATGTTACACCATATGTTAACAGAATGCCAACTTAAATTGAAACACAGTGATTTAGAAATTAAAATGTTTAACACTGAAAAAATAAAAATTGAATGCTTTGAGGCTGTCAGAACATTTGTATGGCTTCCTTAAAACATTTTCATGGAATTGACATGACTTCAAAAGGTATTCTTCTCAAAGGATCTGATTTTTCAGAGAAGATATTTCCACTGATGTGTTTTCTTTGACCACTTTTAAGCTCCTGTACTAGAGATATTAAGAAAAAAATGATTGTGACACTTTGCAGTGGGAAGTGCAAATCTATTTTTGAAACATTGTATCTCATTCCCAGCAATGCATTCTAGTTTTGGTCTCGGTGCTACTATTTCATGTTTGATATTTTGCTACTATGTTGCTTTTGTGAGAACTCCCATCTCAGTTGCATCCATGCAAAAAAAAAAAAAAAAAGAAAGGAAATGTTAATAAAGAATCACAAGCTGCAGCAGAATAGCAGAATCAGACCAGTCCTGTGCTTGAGCTTTCCAGGTAGGGGAGTGAGCTAGGGTGCTCCCTGAAGAGAACAAGTGGTGTTTCCCCTGTTTGCAACCTTCACCCCCATTCAGAGAAGGGGACCACTACAGGAACAGTAAAGAGCCAGTGTGCTCTAGCAGATGACCTAAAATGTGTCATCCTGTCATTCTGCTCTCACTTAGTGCTTGCCCTTGCTTGGAGATATCACCATGTTCTTGAAAAACATGAGGAAGGCAAACTCGCAGCTGTGACCCTTTAAATTGAGAGGAAATTAGAGTGGAAACTGACATTCAGAAGGAATTAGATCTGCAACTATCAAATTGCCTATCCTTTTTTGGCACATTAGAAATATGTGATTTGTTTCCTCTGTATTAGCTGAGATACAGATACATTCTCAGCATTACCTACCTAATCTTGGGCTGAAAAAACTGTAATGATTCATAAACTGTAAAAGTGGTGTTCTCACCACTTATAAAAAGAGTAAATTATTCTGACTAAAAACCAGGCTTCTGTTATATTAACTCAGGTATAACCTTCTGCTTAGGGACATCTCTGCTTGAGGATGAGAGATTGATTGGTCTGAAAGACAATATGGTGCAAACGGGGCGTTCAGATGGCATCGCCCTTTCCACTGACTTTCCTAAAGACTTAACACTCCTTGTAAGTCTAGAAGGCTTTTTAGAGATCTAGAGAACCATGGCTCCAATCTTCACAGGCAGGGATGCCTAGAAAGAAATTAATCCACTGATGGACTTTGTGGGAGTAATTTGGGTGTTTTTCATACATCGCTTTGAGCTTTGATTGGGACTTGGCATTCTTAGGAGTCCTTCCTCAAATATGGCTGTTTCCATGAAGTCATTTCACCCAGCATGGAAAGATGTACACCTCTGTGATGAGATGCATGGCCATGTGCTAGTGATGCACAACACCCCTGTGACAAAGCAAGGCACTGCAGTTTATCTGGCAGCTGAACAGGGGACTTGGGACAGAGACTTGTTGGCAGCACAGCTGATGAAAGTAACAATATGGTGTAAAGTAAATTTCTAGGTTAAATTCATAGACATGCTAATCATGGACATAGACACATCCATATTTTCAAAGTGTCTTGATTACCTGATTAATACCACTTATTCCCTGGTTCCATAGACCAAACAGGTCTTTTGCTGCTTGTACTAAGGCTTGGCTCCATTCCTTTCTCTTCTATGATCCCTGCTGCTGGTAACAAAGAGATGAAGGATTTTTTTGATCCTGCTTCATTGTCCTGTGCCATGTTCTCTCTTGAAAAGTCTGTGTTCCCCAGAAATTTCTTCCCAGAAATGTTCAGCTGTACAATCGTTATAAAGTTTCACTAGACTTGTGTCCTCATAGACTTCCCATCATTTATTAGACCTTCTCCTCTACACACTTTCCCCCATTACTGACCTGAATAATTTGGAACAGAACCTCTTTTTAAAAGTAATCTAGTTACATTTCTTCCTCCCAATGAGTGCTCAGCCTCATGTGCATATAGAGATCTTACAGAAATCCTACAAAGCAAAATTTTAATTCCTTAAATGATAAAATGGGCTGTTTAGTACTCATATGTGATACTTAAGTAACCATTCAGCACATAGCCTAGAACTAGTCAGAACGTGACTCTTTTGTGAAAAATTAGATGGAACTGTTTTCTCATTTCCTATCAACTTTATAGCAAACAATGAGGAATAAAAATGCATTTTAAGTATCACTAAGATGATAAGAATTTCTTTTCAACATTTCATACTGGTTTATTTTACCTTATGAAAGAAGTTAGGGGAAAATAGAGCTAGATTGTCTTTATAATAGAGATATTTACAATAATATTTGTTATAGGCAATTATTTTAACACTGTATTTGTACTGCTGAAAAATGAAAGCATATTAGCCAGAACAGATTGTTAATCTATGTGGAAGAAGGATGTGATAAGGTATCTGTTGTGCCGATACAGCTGAATTGAAAACCTCCACTGAGGCAGTTGGTTGACACTGAGCAGATTCTAACACATTCTTGAGGAGCTGCTGAAAGCCAGAGAAGTTCAAGACAATAAACAAATTCCCAGGAACTTTTGAAATGTGTATTCTCCTTAGAGCAGCACCCTCCTTATCCCACTGCTGTGGGTGCTGGCTGGAAAATGACATCTGCAAAGGGTGAAAAACTAACCAAGTAATTATGCTGTGGATGAAACCAACAGTCCTGCACCTCTATGGGTGATTCCATAGAGCCATTTCACTCTTGTTAGATATCTTGTTAGGTTTTTCAAGGTCCCAATCCTTCAGCTATGTGATTTCCTGGCTGTACAACCAGCCAAACAAGTGAGGAGAGAGCCAAGGTGAATGTTTCAGTTTGCCAGTTCTGTATCTTCATCTTCTCTAAATATTTCGTGCAGAGTAATTGGCTATGCATTGTCTGAGCAAGATGGAGGACTGGGTGAAAATCATTTGGCTGAGATTGTGCAAGTTCAAAATTATGTTTACAGGATTTGGGAAGCAACACTAGCAATTAAGCAAGCAGCAGAATGGAGGAAGTATACTTCCCATTGATTGTGCAGACTGCAGCCTGGGCTACTCTTGCTCAAGAATGTAAGTGTTGGGTACTCCTAAATGTATTAATTGGCAAGCAAAGGGGAAGTGGATGTCACCTGGGCCACTGAGTATCTGCATGATTTCAAGTCCCTCATGGATACCTGGAAACCCCTAAAGCAGTTTTCCTGGATGTGGTGCCATAACCCATCCTGAAACAGCTGCTCCTGCAGGACATATCTGCTCACTAGGAAAAGTTGTTGTGTGGGAGACCTGTGTACTGAGTCCTGTGCTGGCTGCCAGTTGACTGACTACTCAGTAAATCCAGCTTTCTTTTATAGCTGGCATTTTCCAAGGGCTGAGGAAATACCTCCTGGGACAGCTTCTGTCTCTTCATGGGTTTGATGCTCTTTGGATGAATTGTGATGAGATTGCACCGGAGCAAGAAGTCTTGGATGTCCTGCTCACACCCTCTGTGGTCTGAAGGCATGAAAGCTTGATTGACTAAGCTGAAAAACTTGCAAAGTTTTGCAAGTTATTTGTATAACTTTTTGCAAAAGTTATACAAATAACTTTTGTATTTTGTCCTGGTTTGGAAATGTGTTTCATTGAATATTCAGATTAGCTTTGTGCAATGTGGGATTTGCATTTATTTTCTCCCTGAAGCAGGTCAGATCAAATAGAAACACAAACTACACAACACAGAGGTCTCCTCGTGGCTTGCACTGTTGTGTGCCGTTTTTGTTGTAATTGGATAGGGCTTATAGAATAAATCTGGAAAAAATTGTAAACTAAAAAAGGCAATGGTTTCTGTCTGACTGTAGATGTATTTCACACCATTTGAAAATGTGAAGTTGGAAACAGCTTGCTAAGGTGACAGCCTAGTGCCACTGAACAGTGGGACTTTTACCACTGACACTAGTGGGAGCATGATTTCACTCATTTTTCATGCAACATCTCTTTCTAGGTCTTGTCCTCTGGTCCTTTAGCCTTGCAAACGGGTACTCAAGCCTGTCCAAATGACACACGTTGGTGTTCTTAAATCTGTTCCCACTACTGAATTTAGATCCAAAGACAACAAACTCAGTGCAGAACAAAATCGTTTCTCATCACGTTGATTATTTTCCCAATTTCCGGCACAGTTAGGGGCTAATACCAGAGGATGCTACCCGAGTTTCCTTTGTACACTCAGGGCGACGGTGGGGGATCGCCACAGAATGACCGCGGCCCCGCTGCTTGCGCGGGGCAGGGGGTGCCCGCAGCGCCCAAGTAACTTGCGGGGCGGGGAAGCGCCGGCTGCTGCCGTGCATGCGTGTGCGGGCAGCGGGGCCGGGGCGAGGGCCGCTCTCGCACAGCGGCCCCGGCCCTGCAGCCCGGCCGCCCGGCCGCCCCCGCGCGGAGCGCCCCTCCCGCCTGCCCGGCCCCGCGCCCAGGCGGGCGCTCCGTGCGCGGCGCGGCGCGGCCGGGGGAAGGCGGCTCCCGCCGGGCCCAGCGCGGCGGCGGATGGCGGGGGGGCCGCGCCCGGCGGGGGCCGGCGGGGGCGCCCGCTGAGCGGCGGCGGCGGCGGCGATGCCGAGGGGCCCGGCTCGGCGGGGCGCGCCCGCGGGGCCATGAGGGCGGGCTCCGGCCATGGCCCATGGCAGCGCGGCGGTCATGCTGAAGTGCGTGGTGGTGGGGGACGGCGCCGTGGGCAAGACGTGCCTGCTGATGAGCTACGCCAACGACGCCTTCCCCGAGGAGTACGTGCCCACCGTCTTCGACCACTACGCAGGTGAGCGGGCGGGGGGTCCCGCTACTGCCGGGGGCGGCAGCCGCTCTCTCCCGTCCCTTCTCCCTCCATCCCCTGGCCTTGCCCTGCCGGGGGGGCCGACAGAGGGGTCGGCCGGGCTTGCCCCCCCTCACCCGCTGTGTTTTTCCCCCCTCGCAGTCAGCGTTACCGTCGGGGGCAAGCAGTACCTGCTGGGGCTGTACGACACCGCCGGCCAGGTGAGTGCCGAGCGCTGCCCGCGGATCCCGGCCCCGTCCCCCCGTCCGCCGGCGATCCCGGCGCTGAAGTTATTCGCAGGGCTGTGGTCCGGGCTGGGCGGTTCAGAGGAGGGTTGGCGGGGGTGGGGGGCGATTGATAAAATCCAGCTTTGAAAGAAAGCCATCGATCCAACCTCGATTCCCGAGGGCGGGCAGGCGGAGATGGGCTTTATTTTTAGCGGTGCTGAGGCCGAGGCGCCACGGCATCGCCCGGCGCTGGGGTGGGGGGATGCCCGGCGCCTGCAGGGCAGCGCTCCGGGCCGGGTATCGCCGCCGGCCAGACCCCCTTCCTCGGGGTGCCGACCCTCCCGCCGGCTTTCGGCGTGGGAAATGTGCCCCGTTCAGCGCAGAAGGCACACACTGCCTCAGCCGCCTCGGGTCGGATGGAGAGCTAGGCTGCCGCAGCTTGCTTTGGTTGTGGTTTTACAGCACTCAAATAGCTACAAAGAGTTGCTCGAACTAAAGGTGGAAAATAACAACATGTAATTCTCAGCCACTTCCTTTGAGATAACCTGGGTTTCTTTTGCTGTCCCAGTCAACTCAAGTGATTGATTTGGTGAAGATCATTACAGCCAGTTGTAATGAAAGATGCTGTGATGTCAGCATGGCTCTTAAGTAACTTTAATGATGGATAAAATACTGGCTGTTTGGAAGGGTCACTGGTCAAGTGGTTTCGAAAGGGCTTCATGATTCAAATCAGCTCTTCCTTAGCTTAACTTGCATGGCACCAGCCACGAGCCAAGGACGGTCTCTAGGGTTAGAGTACTTTCTGGCTTATTTGAAACTGTTTGTGAAGAGCCTGACCCCAGGAGGTGCAGGGCATATACAGAAACGCAGCATGGGTTTCTCTAAAGTTGTGTATTCCCTATATTAAACTTCTTCTTGCAGTGTGAGCATGTGCTTTGGTCTCACATGACCTCAGACATGCTTCCTTGTTGTAAAGAGCAACTCGTAAGACAATCTCACTGAAGTCGCATAGACTGAAGCTGTAATTTTTAACCATGTTGTTCCTATACTTAATTGAACAACTGCTGCCTGAATTAGTGTACCTTTTTAGATCTGTATATAGCCTTGAGCTAGGGAATCAACATTTAACCAGTTTTATATCTTTGTTAGGCCTGAAATCAGTAAAAAAATTAATTCCATGAGAATTGTAGGAAACAGCGCCATTTCCAGAAAGCTGATACCCTGAAGGATGAGACTCTTCCCACAAAGACTGACTTCATGCTTGTCATCTCCCTGATATAAACACAAGCTAGTCAAATTTATACCAGCTAAGTGCATTTCTTACTACTATCATAGTCCTGGTTTTGAATAATAATTAGTTCAGAATACGGCTTTAAAATGTTGCTTAAGTAGGTTGCAAAGTGAGGATCTAGTGCTCAGACAAAGCATTTGGTTAGTGTGCAACTTTTTTTTTTTTTTTATAGTGAGCATTGGAAAGTGTGAAAGTGAGCCTAGCACTTCTGTACATATGCACGGTTAATTTGGGGGTGCTTGTTCTGGGCTTGTTGCTATAAATGTGAGTATGTGTTAGCTCTGTGTAACCTCAACTAAGATGGCTTTGTGGTATCCCACTCTGCCTGAATGTGCTGACTGCCAACACAGGTGACCTTTGGTCTCCTCAAAAGTCAGTAGGGTAAACTGGCCAGTTTACAACAAACAGCAAATTAGGGTGTTGTTACACTAAGAAAAACTTTTCAGTGTGAAACTGTATATAGAGAAAGTTGAGGTAAGGTTTTTTCCCCAATTTTTGAAAAGCTGAAATCTTCATTTTGAATTCCAGGGCAGTTTTTGAGGCACCTAGAAATAGATCTTGTTGGCCTGATTCAAAGGACCCTCAGTTGACACTGGGTGTTTTAATGAGGCTACCTTTACAGATATATCTGGTCTTGGCAAAACTCCTCTTTTAGTCAGACCTGTGGTACTAATAAAGTCTTTACCACTATCCCCATTCCACTTCAGCACATTTGGGGAACAGGTGTATGTCAGAGACTGCCCACAGGAGCCCCATCCCAGCCTCCAGTACAACTAAAGAAGGGAGTCTGTATCAAGATGCCAGTCCAGCCACTTCATTCAGTTAAAAGCTGCTTTGTCAGAGCAGCTGACAAGCCTGTCTTCCCAAAGGTACACAATAATAGAAAGCTTACATTAAAACTTAAATTTATATAGTAAAGAGCAGAAAATACATGAGTTGATGATGTCTTCTCTGTGTTGGGGAAACAGCATGCTGTACCTGGTACCATGCCTGCTTCCAGATTTCTGTATGGATTGAGTACATTGCTGCCCAAAGCTGGGATTTCTATGCCAGCATACATCTGTGCTTTTGTCTCTAATTCTGTCACTCCCAAATAATTTTACTGTAAAATACTGGCCTGATAGTATAGTTTTATGAAACTTGACTGTATGTGATCACTGTGGTATCTAAGCAGTTCACAATCATCAGCAGGTTTATACTTCCAGCCCTGGACAAAGTAAGTCGGTCCAATCTACAGATCTCAATTCAGGGGGAAGAGGAGTGAAAGGGGTTAATGAAAGTTACTCCAAATCCATGCAGAAAGCTGTTAGCAGAAGAAAGATTAAAGACAAGATTTTGATTCATAGCTGGTACACAACAGGCTCATCACCCTGAAATACTGACTTATCAGTGTGTGGGTCTCTTTAACTTGCGTGGTTATGTATTTAGCAACTTGTGACAGACTTTGCTTTGGCAGAGGAGTTGCAAGCTTTTGAGTTCATCCAGTACTCCTTTCTAGCTTGCTTCTTCACAACATGCACAGGATCACATGTAGTAACTATAAGGATGACATAAGGCCTCATATCTTCATGAGTTTAAAGTAGATTGAAAACAAACCTATTAAAATCCCATTTTTCCTCTGGTAATATATATAGCAAGGAAAAATGCCACTAGTGGTTCACAAAGTTCAGTTTACACACAGGCCTTTGAGTGTTTGTGAGTTCAAGAAGGCTTTTCTCTGTCTGAAAATACTGAGGCCCTGGCTCAGCAGAAAATAGCCAGTACAGCTGCTGGGCTGTGGAGGCACAGAGACCCATTTGGGTTTGCAGCTGTGGAGGCAGCCTCCCATATGAGGGAGGTGGGTGGGAATTCAGTGCCATTCCTCCCAGAAGTGGAGCTAGCAGCTCCTTTTAGCATGCACTGGGTGGGTTTAGAGCAGGTCTTGGTTTCCCCAGAAGATGAGAGCTGTGGGACCTACCTACACTGAAGACACATCAAAACACTGAAGTTTAAACATGAGGTGCTTGTGATGCTGATGTTTGGAGGCCTCTGGCTTTGCAGCAGCCTCTTCTGGGAGACTGTGTGTCAATCCTGCTCTTCATTGAACAGGGGTGCATAGCAAAATCAGTTTGGGAAGAGAACCATGGCTTCATCAGGGGTCTATTAAGATCACCATGTTGGAGAGGTTTTGAACTACTGGCAAGTGATTATCATTTTGCTCTTCCAAGATATCAGAAGTAATACTGCCAGCTCTCAAGATGTTAACATTTTTGGAGGAATGTCCTAAGCACTAACAAAGAGGTGCCACATGTCCCTTTGCCATGTCCCAGGTGGTCAGAATAAGTGGTAGGACACACAGGAGTTGGGGATTTTGTTCTATATTCAAGGCTGTTGTTTAAAATTACAGTTGGAGTCTATCCTTCTGCTGGTTCCTTTTGCTGTAGGATTTTAATTCATAGTGTCCCTTTCTTCCAGTGTGTGTTGACCACATACAGGGGGAAGCCCTGCTCTGCTCCTGTGTCTTTGCTGTAAAGGATGGTTGGGATCTAGAGGAAGTATGGGGGAGGCTGCAGTAGCAGAGCCTGTACTGCTTGTGTTGCTCTGGGAAGAGATGCTGAGGCATGGCATGAGTGTTTGGTACAGACTTGGCACCAAGCCAGCAGCTGGGCAGAGCAGGCTATGGTGAATTATGAGGCACTACACTGCAGTGCCTCATAATAACATTTATATCCCTCAGCATCACTTACTGTTGATACTAGAGGGGCCTGGTCAGACAAAGCTGAGTGAACTGTGTTCCTTGGCTCTCTGCTTTTATATCTCTGCCTTAAACACCCTAAGTGAGAGTCTGATAAAATGAAGCTCTTGGTGCTTTCTCACCTGTCCCCACAACAGTACCAGAAAACATGGTATTCACAAGCACAGAACAAGCCACTTCTTTGCACATCTCAGCTCAGATGGTCACACTGGTTACAGCCACAGCCACCTTAATTCATATAAACTGATTTTTTGGTTGTAACAGAATCTCTGACGCTAAAGGAATTTTATATTTCAGTTGGTCAGACTGCTGAAGTGTATAAAGCTAACTCAGTTATTAGGGAGATGAGTGTCTGCATTAAGGAGAGGTGTAAAAACAGATGGTTATAAATGTGAAGGTGTCTGCATGTGAGGTGGGTTTTAAAATGGATAGTTCCCAAACCTGTGGTAGTTGCTATAAATAAATAGCAGTAATCTTTATACTCCTTGCTGGCTCTTTGTCTTGGCTTTGGTAAGTAAGCCCTGGTCTAGCCCTAGGTGCCACGCCAGTATCTTACTGAGAAGAGAGGCAGCTGCTGGTCTGTTGTGACATAGAAATGTCCCTCCTCAGAGCACACTGCTCCTTCTGAGTTGCCCCTACCAGGCAGCCGTAGCTGCAAATGTCAGCCTGGAGTGAAGCAGTCTCACACAATGCAAAGCCTGCCACCCTTTACTGCAGAGGTGTAAACACCGAGACCTCCAACATGATTTTGGCAGATCTAAACGTGAAATGTTAGCAACTAACATCCTGTCCTCTTTCTGCCCCCTCTGTGCCTCCCTCCTCCCACATGCATTTTGCCTCGCTCCCTTTACATGTCCCAGCCGAGCTGGCAGCTGGCACTGGGGAGGGAGCTGTGAGCTCATGAGCTCACTCCCAGCCCAGCGTGCTGGCCTATGAATAGCTCAGCCTCCGCTGAAGCTGCTCTGTGCCTCAGGATGTTGCCAGCCACGTAGATTTAACAACTGGATGTATGCAGATAAAATAAAAACATGCCTAGTTTCTCCCTTTGGAATTTAAGTTTTTCAGTGTAAGAGGAGGTGAAGTGCCTGAGCTAACAATCTCTGTGTTTAGAGCTCTCTAGATAAGGGTTTAAGCAAAGACAGGCTTTCTCTTTAAAAGGAAAAGGACTTATACCTTCAGATTGGTTATTAAAAATGGCCTTGCAACAATAATACTCTCAGTGCAAAGCCTGCATCTAAATGCCTCTTCGTGAGCTGTGACTCATGCTTTGAAAGCACGGCAGCTTTCCTAGAAGGATAGGTAAGCACTGTTATCAGCAGATGGGGAGTTGCAGAATGGGAGATGGTGTTCTGGGTTCCCAGAAGCATCCACTAGATAGATGTTGGAAACTCAAGACAGTTACATTTCATTTTCAGAGTGCCAAAGCCCTGCAGTACTTCTGAATTGTGACACTGAGTTAGGTTCAAACCAAATCTAAGGGATGCATTTGAAAATGTAGATCCAGAATATCTTTGCCACTTTAACAGCAAGTTAATGGCAGACCAAAATAAAGAACAGAAAGCAAACCAAGTTTGACAGGTTCTCTGAAACTTCAGCTTTTGATATATTAAAAGCACATTTTTATGAAGACTACTGACCTAGGATGGACCCTTGCTAAACACTGATTACATGGTCAAGTAAAAAGCCCTTTTTTCCCAGGTTAAGAGTCAGTAGATATCCTTTAGTTTTTGACAGAGAGCTGCCTGAATTTTACTAATTTTTAATTTCTTTGAGGCACAGTGACATCTTACAATGCTTTCTAAACATGACCAGCTAAAAAGGCAACACTAAATACAAATAGTTACTGCTCTTCCAGCACAATGTTATTGAATATCCTCTTACTTCCCAAGTTCATTTTAAGATGGTGTGTGCACCTGGACTCAGCTGAGTATCATATAATCTACAGCTGTGCTGCAGGAGGCAGGAGTGATGGAATGGGACAACTGGGTAAGGTAGCATGACTCGTGGAGTTTTTCTCATGGAGAACATATGAGACCCTGGGAATTTTTGTCAGGTCCATACTCAAGACTTCTCCATTGAAATCTGTTTTCTTTACAAAGAACTCGCCATATTTTGGTAAATAGGAGAAGTATAAAAAAACGCAGTTTTCATTTACAGCCTAACTCCTGATTCAGCCTCCAAACTACATCTTAAAAGAAAGTAAACACAATTAGATGCAGTACTGTCTCCATAGCACGGACCTGCAATGTAAAAGGGTGTGATAGGGTCTAATCCAAAGCTCTGTGTTAGCTGGCACCCTACTGCTGATTTCAGTTCCTTTATTAAGAACACATGGACAAAGTGGATGTAAAACCTGCTTCAGCAAGGATTTGTTAGCCCTGGGCATTCAAAATGATGAGCCAGCTCTTCCTACCCACATACAGCACTACCCAAAAATCTAGGAAATTAAAATGGTTTTGCCCTTTGCTGCATGTGGATTTTCTTTAAATCTTTGGCTTTCATCTATCTTCATGTATCAACCTTTATCTGTATATGTGGGGTACTAGAAATTAATTGTTCATTTAAAGGTGAAAAGGATGTGCTTTTTCTTTATAGAGACTCTAGGAACCTGGTAATTAAGAAATAATATAAAGCACACTGATTCAAAATCCTGCAGTTCTATTGTGAATTATAAACTTCAGCATCTCATAAATGGATGCTTTGGGGCAGAACTTCAGGACTTTTTTTTAAGCCTCCAAATGAGCACTCGCATTTCTAACAAAATTGCTCCTCCCTTAATGAGAAAAAATGCAAAATAAGGACACAGAGGAGAAGAACTGTGTCTTTTTACTGCTCTGTTCTGTGGTTTCATAAGCAGCCTATTTGTTTGAATTGGTGATTGGGTGAGTTGTGTTAAGAAAAATGTGAGTGCTACGTGACACTTTCAGCAGTTCTGAAGAGGTTGTGTCATTTGACACTTTACAGTTACTGTCCCCAGTCTGTTTTAATCCTGCTCCATGCTGCATCTGTGCTGTGGCACGTGTGCAATAATTCTTTGCTATGCCAGGCACTCGCTGGTGTGCACATAAAAATGCAGGTGGCAGCATTATTCTCCAGAGCAAAGCAACATCTGTCAGCATCCTAGGTGAGTATATTGCTCCACATGAATAAAACACAGATTCAGAGTACCTCAGGCAGCTTGTGCTCTAAATTAGATGAACACTTTAAGATCATCATTAGGATCAGGACTTAGTGCTATTTCCTTGTTGGTGAGGTTTCCAGTTGGGATTCAGTGTTGGAGTCAAGAAGGGATGAATGCCAGGTGTGACCTGGGATGTGTCTTTAGTTATGATCAGCAGATAGGCCAGCCACAGGCAGTGAGATGGCTTAAAACCTCCTCACCTAAGAAAAACTGCCTGCGGTTTTTCTTTCAATTGCCTTGACATCTGCTGATGTTCTCATCTTCAGTGGGAGCTGTTAGCCCTAGCAAATGAATTTGATATAAAAAAATGTGCAGAAGACTTAGGAACTCCTTTCATTCCAGAAACTCTTTCACTGTGATGTGTTCATTCAAGGTGCACATGATGGCCCTGGCACTCTCCTGAGTTGTGTGATGGGAGCTAATCTTGAGGAGGCAGCAAAGCTGTAATCTTCTATGTATTCCTCAACACTGGACTGAAGAATGTGCTTTTGGGTTTTATTTGTAAAAGGTGAAAGGGAATGGGACACCTAACTGATCAGTCTTGTTTGTCTGATCAGTCTTTATACAGGTAGCAAATTAAAAGACATATCTGATACTATATGGATAACTGTATTAAACCAACTCTACTCTGTAGGCTGTTTTGCTTGTGACAACATGTCATATTCTTCTGTGAAAATAAAGTCAGAGAACCTATCTTTCCAAAGAGCAGGTTCTGCAGAGGATCTCCTGTGGATCTGTCCGGATCTCCTGTGTCAGGGTGCATTTTGTTTTTTAACTTTATTTGCTGTATCTTTATTTGCTGTATCTTTATTTGCTGTATCTTTATTTATTTGAAATAATGGAAAATCCTGATTGGTCATGGCTGCAGACACAACTGGGGTGAATTCCTTTCCTGGGGAAAATGGAAATCCAGTGAGGGAAAAATGCTGTTCATAAAGTCACTGACAGTGGGAAAGAAATGCAGAGCAGGACTGAGATTTCTTATGGGCAAGGAGCGAAAGGGTTTGTCCATGCCAGCTACTCTGCCATTTTTTAGGAGCTCATAGTGGGTAGACAACAGGTTTGAGTGAAGGTGTTCAAGTGAAACTGTGCCTGCAGTCAGCTGAATACCTGTTCTGTTGATACAGATGCTAAAATAATAAGCCCTATAGAGAAAATTCAGGGACTTTCACTTTTAGAAAACCAACCAGCAAGTTGAAATTCTCATGGTGATGGACAGAAGGGAGTGTGCTATTGAGACCATCTAGGAAAGTAGTTTAGCATCACCACATGGCAAGATGTAGCATTTGAACAGTACTGAATCCCATATTAAGGCTAGGATCAAATCTGATCACTTAAAAGCAATTTTGCTTATAATCAAAGAAATATGCTGTCCTTCCTGTCTCTAATGATCTAAAATCCATATTAACTAGGCTCCTTCTTCCAGCTAGTTATTTGTGTCTATCCAGAAAAGCTTTTCAGAGATGTAAGCTGCTGCCCAGTTCTCAAATATGCCAGGAGGAAAGTTTTGTAATTTAAAAAAAAAGGTAATTCACAAACCCTGGGCTTTTTCAATGTATAATTCATATGTCCTTTGAACAGTCCTCCTCACAGGAATTCAGAAATGGATTTAGATCAGTTTACTTCATTTTTAGAATACAATGGAAGAGCACTTACTCTGCATACTTGCAGCCTTTTCTATAAATTAAAAATAGATGCTGGGCCCAAACCAACAGCTTTTTGCACTCTCTGGGAAACCTGTGCTAACAAACCACAACAGGACAATTCTTCTTTCTTTAGCAATGCAAGCTGCATCCTCAGAAGCCTGTGAAAAGACAGAGGGTCTGTAGTGCACTTTTCCCCTGCAGCCAGGGAATAATCACAGCATCTTTCTTGTTTTGCATGTTCAAAAGCTTGGGGCTACAGATGTAGGCAACTGAAAAATCAAATGCAGTCATCAGCGCAGCAGAGCTTGGGTTGTGGAACTGGCTAAGCAGACGTTTTATAACAATGCACTGCCAGTCCAAACTGCAGCTTTATGCCAAATGGTCCTGCACTAGTGGTGCCTTGTGAGCGGCAGTGCCAGGAAACCAGCATCCTGAGGGACACTCCACCCTCCTTCCTTGCAAAGGGTTACAGTGCTACACAGCCCAGCCTGAAAATTCTGAAGAGCGTTTTTTAGCCAGGGAAGCAATTTATGCTTGGCATGGGGCAGTACAGGCCACTTCCCTCGCTCTCCTCCCCCACCAAGTGTCTTGTAGAATCAGAAACCACAGGGTGATTCAGCGCAGTGAAGTCTGTTTCCTGGTGTACTTTTGCAGTAAGCAGTTGCTTTCAAAACCTTTCCATAGAGGCTTTGCCTGGTGCTTATGACAAAGCTGCAGATCAGCCTTTAATTCCAAATAATTTGGGGGAGATGGTGAGATGTCCAGAGGTAGCTGTGCGTTGTTACTAAGTCCACATTTATGTACATCAGTCATTATGGTTTACTTGTTATGCTTTCCAAAATATTACATGAAACAGAAACTTATTTTCAGGGAGGAAAACTGAAAAATGCAGTCTTGAAGGACAGGTTTGAAATGCATTTCAAAAACTGAAATATGGCAATTCATAATGAGAGAGGACTTCTCACTCTTGTTACTGTGAAGTGGTTAAAACAGACTTTTACCAGGGATTTTACTCTGCAAAACTCTGCCTCACTGCACCCTCTGAGCAGTAGTGATTACCCTTTGCTGCATGAAGGTTGGATTCCTCTAGCAACCCTGCCTGATGTCTATTTTTGGCTTCCCCTCTAAAAACAGATGGTTGGGAGTGAGAACCTCTCCTTACGATTGCTGTTGTAAGCTGTGAAAGCAACAGATGGTTGCTAACACAGAGATCACAAACACAGAGGTTTTGAGCTCCGGTTTTTCTTCCAGTGGTGCAAGCTTTATTTTGTTTCCACTCATCCACTTTATACCTCTTGGAACAGAAATAGGTTTATCAAGGATATGTCAGTATGACAACTGAAGATGCATTGTAAAAATTTCATTCCTAAACTGCAAAAGACATGAAATAATTCATTACTTTGCTTCTGTCAGACACTGAGTGTGGATTAAAACATGACACATCCTAGGCCCTTGTGTCAGTGTTAATGATATACCATAATTTGCTTTCTCCTATTTTCTTAAAAACACTAGCAAAGAAATAAAAACCAACCAGACAGATCTAGGTTAGCATTGTAATCACGACTTGCAATGGCAGATCTGAGAGACCTGGACTTCCTCAAAGGTCTTGGTCAAGGCTTGGGAAGGTATTGGCTGCAAAGGACTAATTGCCTTTCATCTCTCCGGAGCAGCCATCTAATACCATTCCAGATGAGCAGGAGGCCTGCTGTGGTCTCACACTGCTAACAGAGGGGCATCTCTGCAGACAGACTCTGTCTCTGTGTCCATCACTTCAATCTGAGCTGGGAGGAGCGTGATACCATAAACTGGGGGAGCTACAAGGTTTCTAAGTACAGAACCTCTGTATGTCTGTGCCTCACACCTCAGTGTTCTAATAAATATAAGGAAAGTGCTTTTTGTGGGTCAAGAAGGTTGTCCAGAAATTTTTATACTCCACTTTGTCTGAGTTTATTATTTTTTTTTAAATATCCCACTGCACATAAGCTGTGTACATCAAAGGCTTTTGGAGTGCTTTGCAAAGACTAATGCATTATTAAGCTAGCAAACCCCTACAGATGGGAGGATGCAAACAGAGAGAGGATAATGATTTGCTCAGGACTACATACTGTGTCAGTGGCAGAATTCAGAATACAGTTTCTTTTCTTTAGCTGTGTCTCAGCTGATATCCATAGAACTGGGCAAAAGTATCAGTTCAAAATCAAGTGCATGACTTGAAACGGGACAAATGGGACATTGTGTTCTGCTTTTGGTCTGAGCAAACTCAGGAAATGAAGAATATTATAATGCTGCAGTACCATTCTTCAGTCTGCATACAAAAAGTTTCTCAAGACCTCTGTTTCTGGACAGGTAAATGTTGGAAATAGCCAGATTTTGGACATGTTAGAGCAAATCCTCTTCACCATCCAAAAAACGTATTCAAATACAAGGCAGCAGAAAATCTCAGGCAGATTATTAGATACTATAACATGGAAAAGGAGACCTAAAGGATAGATTTTAAGGAACCATGATAAAGGCAATGCTAGACATACCTTCAGCCTACCATAAGAAGACACGGCAACTTTAAAGCCTGAATTTCCATTCTCCACTTTAAAAACAAAACCCCCTTCTGTACATGAGAAGCCAAGTCCTTAGCTTCTTCATCTCATTTTCTTCTTTATGTCTGTTGTGTACTGGCAGCTGTCCTGGGATTCCACAGGGATACTAGGGAAATTATGAACAGCCCTGCTGCAGTGTCATGTCTTTTAGAGGGATCACAGCTCCACAGAACATTAATTAAGTCAACATTCTTGTGTCCAGTTTTGTTTGAAGTTACTACAGCCCTCATCTTTTCTGTATTCACCTGCTTCAGCAAACAATTTTTTTTTAAACTCTAGGGTATGCTGGAGAATGAGCTGTTTCACTATTATAGCCTCAAGTTTTTGAGACTTATACTGACTATTTCAATCCTTAGGGGCCTTCTTGCCCATCTTATTCACATTCTTAAAATATTCTTGCTAATATCCTTAAATATTTTTAAAGTCTAAATATATATGCAGTGCCTCCCCCAATCAGATTGTCAAATTAGTCTAATTGCTGTATAGTGTGGTATGTACATGCACTCAAATTGGAATTTATGTTGACTGGCTAGTATAATCAATTTTGCTGTTGCAATTCATTTTAGAATAAACCACATTTATTTCCTTTACACTAGATTCAGGAAATACATTATAGTTGAAGCAAGAAGATTTTTCCAGGCTTTTTTA
Source organism: Serinus canaria (assembly GCF_022539315.1). Taxonomy (NCBI): domain Eukaryota; kingdom Metazoa; phylum Chordata; class Aves; order Passeriformes; family Fringillidae; genus Serinus; species Serinus canaria. The sequence continues at coordinate 27,286,261 of NC_066316.1, forward strand.
ACATTCAGTCTAAATTAATTTGGTATTTCAGACTCTTCTACCAATTGTAGCAGTTGTACTAGCCCATCATACATCAGAGAAGGTTTACAGGTTTTATTGCTGTTTCTGAGGGGGCTGTTGGGAGGCAGAAGAAGTCTTTAAACGCAGATGGCCTACTAGATGCTGGCAAAATTTAAGCAGGGTTTCTCCCAGGAGGACTCAGGACCAGCCCAATCATGTGGTGGGAGGCTTTGTTAGGACTACTGCCACTATTAGTATCAATGCACACCTGATGTTCAAGGTTTAAAGGAGAGCCTAGGAGCACTGTCATGTTTCAAGCAGCAGGGCTGGTGGGTATAGCCAAATTCTCTGATAATTTAAGGAAGCTTAAATGCAGTGAAGCCACTGCAGCAAATAGCGCACACATCTTTGGCTGTGGTACATGATATATCCAATCACATTGTACTTGCCTTCTGTTTAACTCTTCATTACACTTGCCCACAGCTGGCCCAGTGCAAGTGAGACAGGGTATAAATCAAAAGGCACACAAACAAATGCAGGAGCAGGAAAGGAATTCAGACCCGAGACTGGCTTTAAGAAAATGATTCATATTTGCTATGAATAAAAGGTCCATCTGTAATTTGAAATGGATTAACTAAAGAACTATTTTAAGGTTAATGGACTAACAGTAATTTCTGGTGAGAGTGAAATGCTTTCTCCATTCCAGCATTTAGTGCAGGCAGTATTCCTGCACTAAATGCTGGAATGGAGAAAGCATTCCTGGATATTATCCTAATCCAGACAGATTTTTAGAAAATGTAGAGTATAGGGATGGCAGCTCTTTGGTGGTAGGAACAAATTACAGCTTTTAGATTTTTTAAAAATACAACTTATTCACTAATACCCCACATATGATTTAGAGCTGAATTTCAGAGGAACTGATGGGTCCACTGTGTGTTCTTTCATGCAGATTTTGTACTCCAGGGAACAGAGTAATTGGTAGTTGAGAAGCTTCTTTTAGGATTTTAATCTCCACCCCAGAAAACAGAGTGCAACCCTGAGCAGGATCTAGCTATATTCAGTAGTAGAAGTGAAACATAAAATACATACCTAAAAAAACTAACTGAATGTTAAAAGAGTTTCAACTTCCTGTGTTGGGGTTTTGAAGTTATTTCTGCTTTCTATGATGAATGTCCACAGATTTGGAAGAGACATGGTCACTGTTTCTTTCTTCTGAATCAGGGAAAGAGCCTGACACTGGCAGGGAAAAGGCCTGAGAAATGTTGTAGCTTCAAAGTGGTGTCAGTTTCTGTGGCTGTGAAATTGGGAAGCCATGTCAACAATTAAGCATGCTCTAGCTAATTGACAAGCCTGTTTACAAAACTAGAGTGGATACACAAAATGGCACAAGAATATGACAAGGAATTATCACCTCCTTGCTACTGCAGAATTTCTGCCTGTGCTTGTTTCTCCTCCAGTTCATGAGAATAACAGCTCTCTTCCCACAGCTGCTGACTTCCAAATGGAAAAATGAGCTAAGCAGAAACTGTCCTGAGGATGTTCTCACAGTTTTTCTGAAATTCTAGTGACCATGTTTAAATCTAACCAATCAATGAAGGACGTTTCTGAGGGTGTGATTATAGGTTAATAATCTGGTAATGTGGCTGTTCCCAAGGAAACAAAAATTTAATTTTCTGTCTCATTTCAAACATGGACTTGAATTACATTTCTGTCCCTATGTTTAATGAATGAATCATTGCAATATTTGTGAGATTTAATTAAGATGGGGAGTTTACACGGGAAAGAGGGAAACTGCTGCAGCAGCACTAATAAACTGATGTTTACTGTGGAAGGTATAACTCCAGCATTTGTTAGTGTCTCTGCAATGCTTGGCCTCAGTCTTAGTTATCTATGTTGCAAAAACCACCAAAATTCTATAGCAGGAATGGTAAGGCATTGGTTCACTGCCAAAGACCAAAGGAAGCCTTGCAGAGAGAAGCTGGGGCATGTTCCCTCTGACTGTTAGCTAAAATATGGGGCAAAAATCCATTTTCTCCCTTGCTAGAGAGAGAACTCTGATTTACTAGAGGGGCAATGCTCCTAGGTACTTGTCTTGCCACAGTATTGTATACCCTGGCACTAGGACTTCTGATTTTAAATGCTGGGGCTCTAAATGTCCTAAATAATTTTTTCACACTAACTCCTCTCCCACACTCCCAACAAATAAATAAACAAAGGCATTAATATTCCATAGTGTTCTTGATTCTGAATTTCTGTTCTATCTGATCCTTTGCTGGGCTTGCTAGTAGAAAGCACAGTCTAGACAAAAGAGGTCCCTTCTGATCCTTCCTACTGCCCTGAACACTAGGAACAGGACTGTAAGGTTTCTAAGAAACAAAATTTTATGGAGGGCTTTAAAGATCACCTCTGTGTATGATCCAAAATAGAACATTTAAGTGCATCGAACAGCCTTAATCTAGTCTAGCTTTGTATAACCTGGATGACTCTACAGCAGTCACACCTGCTCATTTCTCTACAAATACTAATCTTTGATCTGCAAGGATGTTTGAACCATAAGCCTTTTGTTTTTTTTCCTGAAGTGAAAACTTTTTGAATGGTAATCTTCTGTATATTCTCACAGAGAAGTAAGTTTCTATCAGTATTAACACATTTTTCAAAATATTTATATTCACATATAGTTATCTTTATATATAAATTTTGCTCCAACAGTGACACTAACTAACTTGGAATAGTTTTAAACATTCAGAAAGTCTGCCTCAAGAGCCTTCATGAAATACAAATACAGTTTCTGAATATGACTGTTAAAATACAGGCAACAATTTAATATTGCAGATAACAGAATTTTTCTTCCTTAGGAAGACTATGATCGTCTGAGACCTTTATCTTACCCTATGACCGATGTCTTCCTTATCTGCTTCTCAGTGGTAAACCCTGCTTCATTTCAAAACGTGAAGGAAGAGTGGGTACCAGAGTTGAAGGAATATGCACCTAATGTTCCCTTTTTACTAGTAGGAACACAGGTATATTTGGTTCTGTTCTACTTTTATTTAAACAATTAGGATCGTTGTATGGTGCCTTTTCTCTGGGCTGGAAGTTGAGGCCCAACAGGACCTGAGCAGCACCTCCTTCTGCCTCTGGAGGAACAACCCTTACAGGTGGCAGAAAAACACAGATACGTGTTGCTCTCCAATGAGCTATCTCCATTTTGTTAAAAAACCAAAATGTCCATTGTAAACACGGTGGCAAGATGGGCTGCATGTCTCCACGTGACTTTCTAAAAAGTCACAGGACTTATTGAATAAAATTGTCTGCTCATGCCCATGATACTGGAATTACTTGGGTTTACAACTATTAGTCACATGCAGTATTTGCTGAAGCAAAGGAAAAGGGGAGACATGAGACAGTTTTCTCTTGCTTCTTGTGGGCAGTGCACTGGGCTTCATTTATGAAGTGACCCACATGTTGGTGTTACCTATGGGTTAATCTTTCTGCCACTGCATTTGGTATTCTAAGATGATCACATCTAATTGAAGTGCTGAATTACAGAATAAATGTTTCTTCCTTCTAGATTAAAGGTTCACAACTTAAATTGAGGGCTCTTGAATCAGGAAGGGTCCACAATCTGAATCATGACATGATTCCATTTTTATAGAGATAATATTCCATTGAATGATTCTCCTTTAAAAAGAGGTTATCATATTGCCTGCTGACTTTTGTTTAGAGAAAGCATTCCAGCATGACTTCAATCTTTCTTGCTAGATTGATCTCCGTGATGACCCAAAAACTCTGGCAAGACTGAATGATATGAAAGAGAAGCCCGTATCTGTGGAGCAAGGACAGAAGTTAGCAAAAGAGGTAAACTGGATACTTCTAAATGAAACCAAATAACACAGAATAACAACAAAACACCCCTATTTCTACTTGAATTTGTCTTCCTTTACCACTTTTTGCATATTTTTTAGCAGTCCACATGTGAAATCTTGTGACTGCTTACCAGTTACCAACACTTACTTACATTAATGAGTAGACCTATGTAATTACACTTTCTTATCAGTAATAGTTCTAATTTTCAGTGTAGACAATTGTAAAAGCTATATAAGTATTACTCAAAGATAATTAAAATCCACAGACTGGTTGAGGTTGGAAGGGACCTCTCCCGCTCAAGCAAAATGTTGGATGCATCTTTTAGACATATTTTGAGAATGTGATACTACCACTGTAACTACTGTGTGGATAAGGCTCATCAGGACACTTACAGAGCCTTTATTTTTGAAACAAAAATGAGTAATTATTTCTTGCTCTTTAACTATCAACCATATCTTAGGCCTCCACTGCCAATCTAAAGAACTTCTTTCCCACAGAAACCAACCAACTTAAATACCTTCCAGATCTTTGGACAGAAGACAAACATAATTTTCTCCTACGGGGGGGTGCACATTCAGATAACTTTTTTTAGATTGCAGCCAAACATTGTAATGTTGCTTTGGGGTGGGGGAGGAAGCAGAAATGCCCAGATGGAACTGAACAGCTGAGACATACTGCTATTGAATTAACTTATTTTCTTGACAGATAGGAGCCTACTGTTACGTGGAGTGTTCAGCTTTAACACAGAAAGGACTGAAGACTGTTTTTGATGAAGCTATTATAGCCATTCTAACTCCAAAGAAACACACAGTGAAGAAGAGAATAGGCTCAAGATGCATAAACTGCTGTTTGATCACGTGAGAGACATTTGACAATGGCCAGGCTTACTGTGAAATTCTACTGATTTTAAATACAATGCATTAAGTACATAGTGAATTTGTTCCAGGTTTGAAAGTTAAACCTACGTTTCTGCCTTCTACAACCAGTGAAATCCAGAGGAATAAAACCAAACTCAATGGACTTGTAATAAGAAGACACCACATTTGTTACAAATATTTTATTTAGACTGGAAGGTACAATCTCTCAGGGTTACACAGTCTAGAGGAAGCAAAAATTGCACCATGCTGAAATGGCATCTATGTGATCTTACTGAGTGGAGATGCTTGGCCTGAAATACTCTAACTGAATTTGGACAGTCTTCTGCTTTTACTATATATATATATATATATATATATTAAAAAAACCCCAACTTTTGCACAGTCTGTATGAAATCTGCACAAAGAAATACCTTGTCTCTTTTTGCTCCAGTTATCTGCTTTTGTATGTAAGCTGCTTCCGGTTCCAGTGTATCCACAGAGGTGCAATAATCAGACCAGCCATATAGCCAAAGGTAGCTCCGAGGGAACAGGAAATGGGCCATACCTGAGGGGAGAACACAAGGCAAAAGCAGACAATGAGGAAAATGTCTGTGGTTTTTTGTACTTCATGAGCACAAAGTCTAGGTACTGAAAGACAGTAGTCTTATTCTACTTTAAAGCTTGATGTGCTTTCCTAAAAATGCCAAAAGCGTAACAATCATCGTCATGAACACTAAATGCTGTTGTACAGTTTTTAATTAATATGCATTAAAATGTAAGCAGGCTTCTGGCTATTGCAGACTTTAGTTTGATAGTCCAAAAACTATGTGGAAAAAACCACCCCTTAGAAGTATCTCTGTCTCCGGAAGCATTCAGCTGACCTGACTTCCTACTCTGCTGTACACATTTGGATACCTACAGATTTCTCAGCAACTTCTCCTTTCAATCTCTCATGGAAACTTTCAGGTGTGTATAGAGGAATTAGTATTCAAATAAGGCCAGAGACTGAGATAGATAGAGGTTTTTTTGGCTTTTTTTCTTGAAAAGCATGTGAAAGGATAAATTTCCCTCTGGCTGGCAGTAGGGAAGGAACACAAATTTGGAAGCTGACTGAACATCTTGCACCCAGATTATCAAACTTGTAGAAAAACAGTTATGTCAAACAGAGCTTTAATTATATGCTCTATTTTCAACTATAAGAAAAGGAAGCCAACTCAATAGATCTGACTCACTTTAACAAACCATCTTGTACTGAGCCAGAGTAGTAATAGAATTCTTCTCTGCTCTTTTTTTTTTAATTGGTATTGATTTGCAGAGAGGAATGGCCAAACCAAGACTTAACCTGTTTGTCATCAGATGTAGCTTATAGTACCAGTCCACTACATACTGCATTTGATGAAAGTCTCAACTAAGGCAGTAATTTATTTATTTTAGAATAAACAGAATTCCCAGGCCTCTTTAAAATTCTCCTTTGCTTTTTATTTTTTTTTATGCAAGGACAGGTTTGCAGTTCCTGCTCTACAGTGCATATTCCTAAAGCAAGTAGGGACTGGACTCTCCTATTTTTTGTTTTTTTAAATTAAGGGGAATATTTCCCCCCTCCCTATAGTACTTGAGACTGAGAAATGCACTAGACAATAGAGGAAATATCCCAATCTCCAGCCTTCTTTTCTACTTCACTTTGACTTGCAATTCATGAATATCAAATGAACTTACTCTTAATGGTACTGGTTCCTCCTTTCATTCATTGTCCTAGCTCTGATTCTTCCCTTTACTTCATTATCACTTAAAAGAATATATTTATTCACATCCTTTGATCATGGGAATTTTAACTACGAATAAGAGTAATGTATTTTGTCCTCTGCTCTTTCATCTTCAATCTCCTCAGTTGTTTCATCTTCACATTCCTTAGCATTTACAGCTTTATATGTTATTTGGAGGTCTTAAGGAGTGTAGCAAAGATGATTATTAAACAAGGTGCCTTAGGTACTCTTTATTGACCTTGTTTCATTCTTTCACTTTCATACACATTTTTTCACATTCTGTCTCTGCTGCTTTTGTTGCTGAGTATTTCAGCAGTTGCCTCTCAAGCCAAAGATTTGCTTGTTTTCATTCATTTACTCTCTATAGTAGATCATCTATAAAAAGCCTTGAGAGGCTTTGGCATGGTAAGTACTACATGCATTTGAAACTCACATAAGTTTGTGGCCTTGGCTAAACTTACACTTCAGGTGGATCTTTTCAACTTTTAAACAAAATGTAATTATTTCTAGCATTTTGCATATTACACTTGTCTAAAGGACAAAACAATAAAAAACCTTCTGCTACTCAGTAATGTTCAGATGGAACACGAGTCATACTTTTTTATCCACTGATGAAGTCAAATACCACTCCAACATCCACAAAACTATGGACAAAGGCTTCTTAACTCGGTGGTGCTTTTACATCAGATTTGCTGAGTGATCAATGATCAATCCTTCATTAAATTTTTACCTACATTAGGTGAATTTGTAGTTGCCTATTTGCTTTCCAGAACTATAGGTAGATGATGGACTGAATTGATCATATTCCCCTAACTAGAGAGCAAATATCCCTGATGACCCAATGACCCTGATATTGTGCTATTTTGTGTAGAGTGGGTGATTATTGGTATGATTAAAAAGATATCTGATGATTGTTGTAGCCTCTTTCACCTGATTAAACTGCAACTTGGGATGTGTTTTTTCAATAGCTGTGTAACTTTTAATATTAATTACGCCTCTGTCTTCTAAAACATTCAATTTTTGCTTTGGTTTTTAAAAGTCAGCGTTACCTTACATAAGTTTCAGGCTCTCTCTCTTAACAGTTGAATCTCTGACCTCTGAACACTCACAAACAGGAGGTGGAAAAGATAGGGAACAAAAGGAAGAAAACATAAAACATGCCATCTCCCCATCTATGAGTAAGACAGAAAGAGACACCACCTCATCCCTTCTAGTGGCATGGAACAGAAGGGTACTAGGCCAGGCACTTAATCTTACTGTGCTGCTTGGACAGCCCAAAGTAGTTCTGAAGGCAGTCTGATTGGCCTTTTGAAAATTCCCTAAGCACAGCAGGTAAAAGCCTGGACTTAAGAGTGTTGCTGTCCTTCTGCTATTTTCTCTAACGCTCAAGACCAGGCAAAACCCCCTAACAAACATGTAATAATACCAGTTTTGCACCTTTTATTCTTGACTGATGGCTTCTAGGCTACATATAGCCCGAGGCACCCAGGGGTATATCTAAAGCAGCAAGTTATGGAAGACAGATTAAGATATGGTTCTTAAGCACAGCAGCTGCACTAAAATAACACCACTTTCACATGCTTTTGACTGTCTACGAAAATGGGTTGCTTCTTTCTGTGGAAGTGGGTTGCTTTATTTTGTATTAGCTGCTGGCCTCATTTTTCTGAGACCCAATCACTTTCTTCTGGACTTTTATAAATGACTTTGACTTACTCAATTGGCCTGCTTTTGCCCCCTCTTTTATATTATCTCAAACTTGGTTTAAAGTCCTTGACTTGGTATGAACTGCCTGTAAGTGATAAAAATCTAAGCAGCAAATATCTGTCTGCCTGTTTCAAGAGATTGCATTCTGCTTGCTTAAAATATGCAACTTATTATACACCCCTCTCATCCCCTGAGAACTTTTCAGCTCAGTTCCTCCTACGTGATGCTCCCTTCTGCCTTGAGGAAGCTGATATATCCTGCCCCAGTACTGATGTCATGTCTGGGCTGGGTCAGCAGCAGGGGAATAAGATGTTAGGCCACATGGCCTAGCTGCACTTTTGTTGAGGGGAAAAAAGGCTGATAAGGAGATAAAAGTGTGGGGAGTGCAGGAGATAGAACTGAACATTTTTCATGAAACTGTCATGAAATGCCTTATTTGTCTTAGCAGCTGGGAAGCATCAGCTACCATTCTCACAGCCTAACACAAGAAGAATCAGTTTACATATCAAATGCATGATGAAAAGGGCAATTTTAGCAACCTGTAGATGATTACTAAGAACCTGAACAGCAGCTTGGCAAATCTTATCAAGAACAAAAAATGCATTTTAATGGACAGAGCATGAGGCAGTGTTTAATGCAAAGTAATTCTGACTTCTGCTATTCATTTAAATTTTCTTTTTGCCTTTTCATCTGGCAGCAGTGTTAGGACTTGACAGGAATTTCTTTAGGCTAGCTTAATGGACACTGCAGAACTGCAAGATTTTTAGTATATATTAGAACTCATTTTAAGAATAATGACTCAAAATAGGAATTGCCAACCTTTCAGGACACGAATGAGCCAGTTTTCCTCAGCACTCTTTAGAACACCTAAGATTCTATGAGGTGAGAATGCTTAGCATATTGCATGGAAAGCAGAGCATGTTGCAGGATCCCAGCAAGGTACCTAGCTCTGCTGGACTGTGCATGTAGCTAGCTAAACCAGAATTCTGACTGCATGACAGTTTTGTCATCTATTACGAGTCTTGCATCCCATGCAAGGGAATTACATAGACATTGATAAGGACATAAGAGCCAGATTCTTATAGACCAGAGGAGCAACACAAAGTTTTTAAAGATATTATGAAGTAAGCAGCTGCCTGCTGAAACTTTCATTATACAAATGCAAATACAGTGGGGCAATCTACTGTACTTACTTTTCAGTAAACTTAAGAGTGTTTTTCTCATATTCCTAAACACAATTTTTTGTATGCTTACTGTTTCAAAAGACTAATTTCTGACTGTCAATTAGAAGGCTATGTAATAATTTTTGTTTCATTTTAAAACTGAATAAATGAGCACAATTATTTTCCCTCCCTGTTTCTATCATGCCTTAAATTCCTAAATGTTTAGTCTGTACTGTCTTAAAAACTTCACTACATGCCTTTAATCTATTTTGGTTGCATGCACATGTTAACTACAAGTGTCTTATCACATTGTACAGAATGTGTGTGTTGACAAGCACACACCAAGAAGAAAGTGTGAGGCTTTTTTCAGGCTGGCATTTGTAACTAGAAGTCAATTTCATGGATTTGTGTTCTAAAGTTATAGCAAGCATAACAGCCTTTGATCTCACCATTAAGGTTTACATTGAGAAAACACATTATTAAATAAACAATGATAACCACACTAAAGTGGAACAAGCTTCTACCTCTGTTTAAAACAACTCTGACTGTGTATTATCCCTTCTTCTCCTATTAAGCAACTTCTCTTATAACAAAACTTTCACAGCAGGTAGTAGATCCAAAAAGGAATACAAGAAGGAAACTCTCTGAGCTGTGTCAAGAAGAACCAAAGTAGAATGAAAGCTTATAGTCCCATTTCAGCTTACTTGAGTAAGCACCAAGAACTGTACCCAAGATTCTCTGGATTATTTTTCAGGCTACAAATGTCTGAGAGGTATCTAAGGCTAATGTTTACAGTCATATTGGCTAAATTACATAGCAGTCAGTCAACTCAGGTGAGCTATATCAGCACTACCTATTATGCTTGCAGTAGCCACTATGAAGTAGGAATACAGCAATTTTACTTCTACCTAATGATAACACTGTAAGCAGAATATTGTTTCAAAGTCACTTTTTACCACTAGTAAGAGGTACTACAGATCAAAATTACACTTCCAAAAAACCCCAGATGTATGGGAGGGCATGCACACAACAAACACAAGAGACATAATTTAAAAGTCTGTTATCAAAGCATGCAATAAACCCAGCAATTCCCCAGTGAGCTAAATCCAGTTGTTGTCAGTGGCAAATGATGTGTCTGACTTAATAGTTCCACCATATATAAATTGTGCTGATAAAGTTGTGGTCTTTAACTATACCATATTGTTCTGCAACTAGTTTCCTCAAGCTGAGTAGAGAAAGGATGTGCCTAGTAACTCCTACATCATCCCTTTCTGTTTCAGTGGTAGTGTGTTTTAAGGTTCCAGTTCTCAGTGACACATGAAGTCAGGATCCTGAGCACATGTGGTTATTAAAAGCACACCATCAACTTGAAACAGGCAATCTGGAAAAACTAAGCAACTGTAAGAAAGGAAGTTATTTTCTATTTCTTTGTAGAACTATCCTAGCTAACTGTAACCCTTACACACCCATTGTGCTTCAGCGGCCTAGAGGCATCTGAGATGGATGTACAACTCTAAATCGTCTAGAACAGCCTTATTTAAATCATCACAATTAAGTGTTGAAAACTGTTTCAAAAATTGTTGAAAAATAAGATAACAATCTCAGAATACTGGCAAAATTAGTCTACCAGTCTAACTGAAACATGCCTGGCAGAATGAGTCCTGGAAGGTTTGTTGTTTTGTTTGTAATACAGAAACATAACTACTGTAGCACCTAGCCTGCATTCCTGTAAGGCAATTATCTTAACCTTTGTCTGAGATAGGCTGAATTCTAGACCTACAACCAGGAATAACAACAGACTGGGGCTCCCTGACCAACTGTTTGTGAAGTTACAAAATTTTTCTTAAAGCTAGCAGAGGAGTAACATATATGTCATGCTTAAAAACTGCTTTTAAAAAAGGAACAGAATAATGAAAAAAAAAACCTGAATCAAGGATACAAACTGACTTTCAGCAATATATTTTATACTTCTAACAGAAATACTTTATATATTTTTCAATCTCCATTCTCAAATATTATTCAGAAAATGAATATTAGTTTACTTCTGAAACAATATTCTGTTCCTGTTAAGTAATATTTACATAGCATAGAAATTGTTGTATGCTTAGAAAAATGCAATTAACATTATTTTTAAGGGTAGAGAGGCACACTAATCTGAATATCCCCTGTATGCAATATTTTTCAAACATGGAAAATAAAGTGAAGATTTTCTGAGACATCTGTATTTATCTCAGTTTTGTTGCATGTCACAAGATGTATGTATGAAGAAGCAATACTTTTCCTTTGATTTGTAAACAAGGATGAAGTAGCATTTGGGCTTTAGTCATTCGCACAGGAGTTAGAACTCTTGTTATGAAATTCATCATCAGGTTTACTCCACAGAACCCTGAAGTACTTTGAAGTAAAAACAAATTCTAGTTAAAGACACAAAGGATGCTGACATCTGATTCTCTGAACAGGTAAGATCCAGGTAACAGTACAAAAGACTTCTCAACTTCTACTGATACATCTCAACCACAATGTAAAGCAATGACTACCAGGTAATTTTTCAGTTCTTCTATTAAGTTTGCAGGAAAAATATGATAGACTCAAAATAGACTGCCAAGGGCAAGGAAATAGTAGCAAAAAATGAATCCAATGTTGCTTTTTCTTCGAAGGACACAAAGCAGAAGCACTGTGGTAGGTATGAGTGTGGCAATTCAGCCAAGTATCTTACAGAATAGTTCAGATAGCTTTATTTAATACTCTGCTGGGATTTCAGCATTCTCAGTACTCCCTCCAACTTCTTGTTTGCTTTAGGTGAGTGACTACAGACCATTTCCATTTGAAGACCTTTCTATCAACAAACCAGACTTCACAGAAGCAGCTTTACATTCTACAATTTGTGAATGATTTTTCAATTTAAAAGTTGACTGTAGACACTCCTAAACTATCCACAGTTTAAAGTGTACACACCAGATTTGATTAAGTGCTAAATCCCAATTAAGTGGAAAAATATGCCAATTCAAGACACAGTGACTTTTTCTGTGTACCTTGTTTTATATTATATTGTTCTAACAAAGCTAAATCAATAGCATTTTTCATCCCAAACTCACAGCATTTCTGTACCAGCTGGATATTTTGTGGTTTTGACAACTTTTGACATTCCAGAGCTACCGACAGAGCCCAAGGGCAACAGCAAAACCCCTTTGGTTTGCTTTATCACATGGTATTTCTCAATTATTGCTGATCCATCCAGTTCTTGTAGCACCAATTTCACCTTTTCTGTGACAATCTGCCAATAATGAATCATCTGAAGTTACAATGCAGCTGTGTTTCTATTGCAATGTTGTTACACCACAAATACTAACTATAATCAATACAAACATCAGAACCAGATTTTGCAGTAAACAAGCTTAAAGGCCTTAACATTGCTCTCTAAAATAATAATACCACTTTAGTCCTCCTCAAGTAATAAGATTTAAACCACATTTTCTGCTTTAAAGCACTTCCACTACAGATCAAAAAAAAAATTGTTTACAGCACAAAGGCTAAAATACAAAAAGGACTAATCAATCACTAATAAAACCTCTTTTTATCTGAGAAGCTGGTCTTGAGTTCAACGACTAAGCTGTTCCATTTGAGTCCATTTTTGGATAGGAAAAGGGTAAATCCAAAACTGTAATCCTCAAGCTCTGTTTTTAGGCTAATACGAGAAACAGCTGATGTCAGAAACATGACAGCTTAATACTTTACTCATGCAGATGTCTAAAAGTAATCTGGTTTTGACTGGGTTCTGATTACTTTTAAGTCACATTAAGATCTACATTATTTTTTTCAGATGTTGCTTGGGACCTAATAGGTCACTCAGGGGCAATCAGCACTTAAGATCTTCTTCATAAACTAAACAGATCTGCAACAACAGCAGACTTTTCTGGGGATTATTCTTCTTTTCCCTGTCTGAGGTTGAAGACAACACAGAAAGCATTTCTCTTTTATTGTTACAGGGAAAGAATTCACTATGAGTTTCTGTAATCACCTGACATCAGGTAGCAAAAGGAATACTCTTGCAAAAAAGGGCTTTGTGCCAGTGCCCAGTGAACTTCTGAAGAACAGAAATGTCTCTTGGTTCTGCAGATTTCTGAGACAGCCATGCAGCTACTACATGCAATACCTGGGCTGCTGAATCCATACTGTTCAGCAGGAAGAGAAAGACAAAAGTCATCAGCTGTTGCATGAAGTTGTGTTTCCCCAGAACCTGATTTACAATGTATCTCAATATATCTCTTGCCTGAGCTGGGCAAGCTGGGAAGCAATGTTTCCTGGGCAAATACTGAAAATGCCTGGCCAGGACACTGCCCCCACTTCTATGGTTTAGTGACCAGTATTTAAGAGATCATCTTCACAAAAATATTAGATTATTTTAAAGAGGTTGATTTCTGCCTTTAAGACCTGTTACAATTTTGGTGCTTCACTGTGTTGCTCTGCTGAAACAACTGGACTTGTAAAAACTACATTACATTTTAACAAGAACTTTTTTTATCTCCCCTAATACAGATCTTAAAAAAATTAGCCTTTAAAACTGCAGTTTTCAGACTGTTGGAGTAGCAGCCTGCAGGACTGATAAGCAAACTCTCTATGGCTGCTCTTGAACTGCCCATATCATTAAAGATCAAGCAGATCAGAGTCAAAGTGGAACAAAAAATTTCTTTCTCCATCCCACTATTTAAAATTCTATAATATGTAAGATGGAGAAGTGAGGATAGGAAAAATGAGGGGAAGGGAAAGAACAGCAGCAAATGCTCTTGATCTAGGCAAAAGATCTTTGATATAGAACTTGAGTCATAAACTCTCCCCTGCTAACTTTGGTATCAGGAGTATGTCAGAAATGAGGGTGGAGAGATGGTGAAGGAAAAGGGAAATTGCAGACACACAGGGAGCACTGGGGAGCATTCACACCCAGAAACATCCAGTGACAAGTTTGGGTATCTGAAATTTCTGCAGATGCTTTACTGTTCTGAGGAGTCATATAGTATAATTTTAGATGTTGAAGTGTAGATTACAGAGCTAGATTTTCAGTCATGTTTGTCTTTTATTAATTTGGAAGACTTTCAAACAGCAAAAGTTTTCAGACCATTATCAAACTTCTGTCTCCCACTATTGGAACGTGTGGGAATGGACCAAAAGCTAAAAACTAACTCTACCTAGTACATCTGTCTTCAGCTCTTAGTGTCTTTGGTTTGTTGATCAAAGCCCCCTGACCAAAGTCTTCCTCATATCATTGGTGCATAAAGGGTGAAGGTTTTATACGCAGCCCATTAGCAAAGTCTGAGATTTTGGGAATAAAACAAAACCTGCCAGATGAGACATGCTACTTTAAAATCCCATTTGAGGAAGGAAGAAGTGCTTGCCTCTCATCAGGACAGTGAAGTGAGAAAGACTTGTAAAAGAGATAGGAAACTGCATTTCAGTGAATCCCTTGATTTTTGGGTTACATTCATCTCTGTCAACAATAAATTAGTGCCAACACATACCTATGCCAGATTGATGGTGAAACATCTTGCAAGAATAAACCAAGTGTTTTCAGGGAAGAAAATGTTTTGCTTAAAATATTAACCTACTTCTCTATTGTTTTTGAAATACAAATGCTAATGTCTAATTACACTACTGCAATGAAAGACTAATGGCATAAAGGCTGTGAGCTACTTACAGAAGACACATTTTAAGTGCAGCTGTAAGCCACAGCATCTCCACAATATCACAGAGGAAAGTGAGCTGCCTGTTACACTGATTTCTGGAAGAAACCTCTGAAACCATCTGCTTAAGAACAGGCCTGGTAGACACTACTCAGCCAAGAGCCTATGAGTTTGGTAACGAGACAAAGTTATGAAACACTGAGCACATGTAGGAAGAAGCTGTTACTAGTGCCATCATTTTATGGCAATTGCAGACTTCAGTTATGTTTAATTGAATCACTTCTCCATGCCAGAAAACATAGTAAGAAATTAGCATAAACATTGGAATTCATAAAGATAGAACTTGCAATGCCATCTTCACATTTTTTTCTTGTTCAACTAAAAAGCTAATGTTTGCCTTCCTTTGAAATCACAAGTGTTTAGTACAGTGCTTTGGCTATACCATTTCCACAAACTGATCTAAATCCATTTAAAATAACTTCTGTTAAGTGCTTTTATGGAAGACGGAGGGGAGCTAAAACGCCAGGAAAGCATTTCTTTCCCTACCTGTGAAAAATAAAAGCTACTAGACTGAAGACCAACTTGAAACCATCTTCATCATTTCCCATTTCTCCTCCTGCTTGTCTAGCTTACTCTTATCCAAATCATTAGAGCTCTATTACATTCTAAAATTTGCATGCAACAGACACTCACAAGCATGTAATAAAGAACCTATTTAAACTGGAAGTAAAAAGCATTTTACTTCCTTACACCCTAAGCACAGATTGTTTCCAATGAGGTGTTAAAAGTTTGGCATTACTCTGTAGGAGCAGTTTATGACCAAGTACAATACACCTGAACACCTTCAGAGCAATTTTTGTGTAGTGTGCATCTTCAGAAAATTAGTATTTTGTGCCTTTATGGTAAGGGTGTAGATACTAACCTGCCAAGGCCGATCCCAGTCAAGAGGAATAGGAAATGCTCCGAACCAAGCTCCAAGTATACTGCACACAGAAGTAATCTGTAGACTGCTTTCCCATATGGACATAGCTCTGTAAAAAGTGTTATAAAAGTTTTCAACAACAGCAGCAGTTACCACATCAGACAATTAGATCAGATTTCTCCCGAAATTTCTGAGGCTACAAACAGACATAAAAATTCACATATTTGATAAATAGCATGCAGGTTTCTCCTAAAACATATAAACTGGAAGTAAAATCTAAGTTGCATAATTTAGCTATAATTACAATCTTTTTATACTACACTTTCAGGATTTTTTTTTCCTTGAGGTGTTTACTGCAAAAACTAATTTATGTAACATTGAAACACTGTTAAACTGAGCAAATAAATCTATCTCACTAACTGTGTGCATTGCAGGGAGAGGCAGACATGGAAGAATACTGTGGGACTGTACAGAAAAACACAAGCACAGTCACAAAGGACTCTGTGGTGTAGACATATTTGATGACTAGAACAATTCAAAATTTAACACAGAAGTCCTCTATGAGAATATTTCAAATCAAGTTTCCATCAACTGAAAAGAAACACTGCAAGTAAATGTAACTGCACATTGGAGCCCTTTGGTAGCAGTGCATCCAAGTTCAAGTACATTGGCTGCAGGATAACTTTTTTGCATACTAAAGAACTCTCACACTACCAGTCATGGCACACATTGTTAAGAGATGTTAAATTACTTCAGTCCTCAGTTTACAGCCTTCTGCCACTACTGATTTTAAAAGTTTTTGAAGAGCTGGATTTCTGTTTAACAGATGAGCACTTAGTACCATCAATGTACCAACTGATCACTCTGCTTTGCTCAGGCCACGAACATTTGGGTACTTGGTACCAATTAAGAAATGAGCAACGGAAGCTCAGAAGGCAGTAGGACACAGTTTCAAGGCAGGAGAACCAGGCTAGAATCACTGCTCCAAATCACTACAGTAGGAGATCTGAGTATAAAGCTTGCTACATCTCAGATTAGAAATGTACACCTAGCTTCAACTAACAAAGGAAATAAAAAAGAGATTTTTATGGTTCGAAGACTAGATGTACAGTAAACTCTGAACTTTGCATGTGCTGTTTAGGTTGGATGACATAACATTTGGTTTTGAAGAGAATAAAATTTCTTTACTTCAGAGTACACACTGTTGCACTTGCTGTTGACCAAACAGCTCACAAATTTAAAGCAAACATTTTTCAATGTTTGCAGAAAAAAAGGGTCTCGCAGACTACAGTACTGACAGTGTAAGGTTGAGATTTTGAGTAGAACTGTTTCTTCTACAAGAACACGACCCCTTTAACTTAAAATACTCTAGTTCACAATCCTACCAGTTTGAGATTCTTTTTATTGAAGAGAAAAGTCCTGATGTAACTCGAAAACTGTTTAGGAGTCTGCACACAGGAAATTCTTTTGAATTATTTTCAGAAGCTAAATAACTGAGCAGAGAGCTATCAGGCAGAACAAGGAAAAGAACATTCACAACAACCTTAAAGCAGCGAAAGAGACAACAGAATACACCAAGGACTGACTGAGGTACAGTTATACCTCACAAGACATCTTGTGTGTGTGGCAGATTCACCAGAGACTGCTGTACCATATGGAGAGATCAGATTGAGTCCAAATGCAAAACACAACAGAATTAGCAAGGCACGGTGCCCAAGTGAAAAACAGCCATTGGCAATTTGGCAACTATTTCAGCTGCTAATTGAACCCCTCTGCAGCAGGAACTGGCTACCCAAAGACAACCTGACTTGTCCTCCAGCATCATCCTGAAGGAGCAATTACTTACTTTCTAAAGTAAGTAATTATTTAAGTACTCACTTTTCTTCTTGGAATGACTCACACTTATTGGGATTTTTGAAGGTATTCTTTAAACCACCACATAAACTCCTCATTTGCATAAGACTAACAACTGCAGCAATGTTTATAAACTTTGCATTTTCCACATTTCTTTCATTTAAACTAAGATAATCCTGCGGACAAAAGTAGAAGTGTTTAAGATAATAAATGAACACTAGCGGCAGAAAGGTCTTTAAAAGTCTAAAGTAATTCTTTAACCCCTTTAAATAACATAATATATTCAGTTCCACTTCAAGTAATGTTTGAATTAAGAGGTTAGCTGACAAAATAACCTACTGAGACAGCTCCTTCATAGACAAGATCTGGAATTCTTGGCTGCAGCAGGACTAAGCACTAAGCAGCCCTTGGTGTGTGATGATGCCTACAATTACAAGGGACATTTGAAGTCTGCAAGAGTATGCAGTTCACAAACAAACTGATAAAATAGGCATAATGAAAACAGGAAGGAGCCCTAATGTCATGGTTTTTTACTATTTTTTGGCAATATCCAAATAAAATCTCTTTTCTACCCTGATAACACCTTATAATTGCTATTATACCAGAAATTTCAACACACTTTCTCAGAGCAGTGATTTGAAAGAAACAGTCTCCAAAAGGAGAAAGAGGAAAAAAAAAGGCAATTGAAAGCTGGTTTCTTAAAGACTTTTATGCAGAAGGCTATTTCAGCTAAGCTACTGAAACACTATTTAAATAACAGCCACATGCTGCCATGAATGCTGATAACCCTTTCTGTAGCTTTTACTTCCCTCTAACCACTCACAGCAGCACATGACAGCATATGATCAGTGCCATGACACTGACATCAGTCACAACTCTAGATGTCAGAGCAAGGAGCCCAGAGATGCTGGTGTGGGCCCACCCCTTTCCAAATGCAGAATTAGTGAAAAGGGCCCTATTTATAGCTAACTAAGAATGGAAGGGTTTGTGATGTAGAATACATAGACTTACTTTTCCTCACACATTCTATGTTCACATAGGCTTAAGGTTACTTAAGTCTAAATTGCACTCAGGTACTTAAAACCAATTTTTTATTTTCATACTAAGCTATACACCTAATTAGACTTTCAAGCTTACTGCTCCAGTGCAATTCAATTCCCTAAACTGTGCTTTCAAGGAAAGCAGCTCTGTTGATTTCCCCTAACCATACTTTTCTTCCATTTAACCAGTCCCTCATTCCATATGGTTAAGTTACAGACAGCCTTCTAATGTATCATGTCTACACTCATCTCATGCCCAAACCTAAGATGTTCCAATGGGTCATTGGAAGAGGTCAAATGAAAAAACACAGGATTATTTTTAAATGAGCAGCTTGCTACAATTCATGAAGAAACCTGCTACAATATTTCTTTGTAGTCTATATTCACTCAAAGTGCAAACAAACATCATTAATAATAAACATTTTTCTCACATAATGTCACATGGCTCACTAGTAAGAAGTACTGACAAATCCTCACAGCAAAAGTGTCAAAACAAGACAACTGCTTCCTATGCAATGACTGTGCTGAAATTGCATTAAGATCTAGACTAGGAAAGAAAGAAATCAACAGGCATTCAAAATCTACCTGGCACAAAGACAGACTGATATTCTGAAACATCTGTTACTTCAATTCAGCTGTTATTTCCAGATGCAAAACCTCCAAAGATGACCACGTGAATCAGCAAAGATTTATTTTGGCTTAATGACTCCTTGCTTTAATTACAGTATATTTACATTTCCACTGAGAAAAACAAGTGTAAATCACTTGAATAAAGATTCAAGATATTTTTCAGTAAGTTGAGAACTGAGATAAACCAAAATTTAATACCGGAAAATAGTATTAAACTCTCCTCCTCTATAGGAGTGCAAACCAAAAATAATTCCATAGGTCAGCAGTGTAATACAACCTTTTGCTGTCTTCTGAGACTTCACCATTACGAACTATTAAAAGGGAATGAATATTAAAATCTCATTGCATCTCAAGCATATGTGAAGCCTCTTTATGTTTCAGTGTCCCAGTCTTTCAACCTGCTATTATTTATGGAATGACAAAAGGCAGAAGAAATGGAAATCTTCTGAAGAATACATTATCCTTGATAGATGCTGGTGCCATGGCTTCCACTGGAGGTGAAAATGTGGTTAGAATGCTTGCTTTACTTTAAACGTACGCCTGAAAAAATTAATGCTTGAAAACTCTGACACTCAAACCAGCTTTCTTTGAAACTGAAAAAAGAGTATGTGTTAATATTATATAATTAAGAACACAGTAAGTCACGTGTAATTTTCAACATTATATTCAAGTTTAAAACAGTGCTTGTTTTGACTTCCTATCCCTACTTTTTAAGTTGTATTTACAAAGGCACTGCTGGATCATGTGCAAGATTCATCATGCACAGGTCAGTGTCAGGTCTCCCCTTTATTTGACAACCATCATATAGAATTGCACAATGTTTTTACTTCAGTAGAATATGTGCTGGAAATTTTACTTCCTTCAAACACATATAGAGTGAGATCTAGCATATGAACACCAAAAATAAAAAGCTGTTTTTCTGAATCACTGTCTTTAAATAAATCTTTGTCAGAAAAGCTTCCATATGTCTGTAGTCACAAATACAAAAACCACCCATCAACCAGGAAGTTTTCTTTTCTTTACAAAAATTCCATTATATATTTTTTACACCAATTCTGTCCATTTCTATTCAGAGAAATATCAGAAACTTTAGATTAGGACTTACCCATTTTTACTGAATACCCGTATCCATGCCTGTATGTTTGGTCCCAGCAAACACAAGCATTGTAAAGTAGTAAATGTAGACAGAAGAACTGCAAACAAAAATGTCTCAGTCACTAACCTACAAAAAGAAAAAGAATATTACAAAATTAAGTGAGGTGGTTGCTAATGTTCTAAAAGTTCCAAGATTTAGGAAGAAAAAAGCCCCTCTAACTCAACTTGTGAAAGCATGTGTGCTTTCTTAAACCTCATATAAAAGAATTAAATATTTTCTTCTTACTCTGTAGAATGGTAAAGGAAGCTGGAAAGAGTTCTGCTGTTATCTCAAGAGTGAGATGTAGTGATTTTCTGAAATGCCTGAGACCTGTAACATTTTTAAAAACCCCCAGGTGTACCTCACATAGATCATTAGTTCTAAATTGAAGTATGTTTGGATACTTACTACATTATTCCATTCATTTTTCCTGGTGTGACAGCAACCATGAAACCAAACTACACGAAACTATTGTTAGCCAGCTACTTAGTTTATCTCTCAAAACCCAGGTTGCTTCACACTTCTTTCCTTAGACTTTCATATAAGTTAAAACACTAATATCAAAAGGATGAAAGACAGGCAAGATGTGTGGTTTAGAAACTTATAGGGAAAAGGACTGAATGAAGCTCCAAAAAATGCTTGTGCCCATATGCTTAACATAAAAATTAAAGTAAATGGAATTGTTTGTAACTGTGTTACAATTTTTATTTACAGAAGTCTCTTTTAAGAGCTGGCTTCCAAAAAAACCAACTGAACAAGCAAAGAAACAAACAAAAAAACCCAACCCAAACCAAACCCAAGAGAAAGCTGAAACCACCTTTCTTCCCCCAGCTAGGAGCTGATCCCTTAACTTCCAGTGTACCAGAAAATACACAAGTACTTATACCAACATCTGCAAGGAGAGCTGCCCCTTAGAATATTTAGAGAAAGAGAGGGTCTTCTGACTTACTCTATGAGAGGTGCTCCGTAAAGAACAATAATCGCATGAAACAGTATGCAAGACATGAAAAAGTATATACAGCATTTTAGAAATCTGGATATCTAAAAAAGAGCAATGAAATATCAGAATAATGCTTCAAAACAGAACATAAGTAACACACACAGTCTGTATCTTAATAAGAGCATTAGACCCTGATTACTTCTTTAATTCCAGCTGCAGCACAATATAATAGCATGGCATATTTCAAAACAGTTTTCCATATAATAATACGTTAAATAATTAAAAAACATCACACTCCACCTACAATTGTTTTTGGTGCATCCTATTAAACAGGGCAAACATACAAAAAAATACAACCAGAAATTACAAGACAACCAGAAGTAATTTTATTGGACATTTTTACACTTTTGTTTTACATCTGACTGTCATATCCATTCATTAAAAGGCAACTCTCACAAAAAGTGGAAAAAAAATGCAAGAAAACATACAATATAAAGAAGTCTGCTACATAAAGAATCAAAATTACATTAACTAAAACTACATTTTGAACTTGGCATCTTAAATTCTGAATATATTTGAGAAATACCCATAACTTTCTGTAAGTCTGCAAAACACATCATTTTCTATGAACTTAAAAAACAGTTTCTGGGTACTCACTATCTCATGTAGAAGCAAAACCACTGGGTAAACAGTTCTGGTAAGGTCTGTTCTGATCAGGTCAGCAATGCAAAATCCGTAACTTTCCTTGTACCCTTATTTTCCTATATTTATTCCTTTCTATATTTATTTCCTGGGATGAAATCTCACCTAGAACATGAAGTGTGCTTCATTTTCAAATCACAGATGGTTAAAACACTTGCTTCCCATCATGGTTTAGTGCATTTCACATCCTCCTCGGTCAGCAAAACTAGACAGGAGCTTTGCACACAAAGATATGCTGGCAGAGATGATTACTTCAATGCTTAAAAACCATCTCAGAGGACTACACCTTGCCTAGCTCAGCAAGTCAGGAGTACAAGACTATCCCCCCGACTTCAAAACTCTGGGGTATTCCCCCATTGCTGGGTAAGTCGTGTGCTGCTCCAAAATCACTCTGTTCCCAAGTATTTCATTGGGATTCATATCTTTAATGCTCCCTGTTGCAAACTGTAACTACAAAAAGTTTCTCCCAACTTTAGATTCTTCTGCATGCAAATTTCATAACTCCATCATACAAGGAAATGCAGACATTTTAATACTTTTCCATAGATTTTTTTTAGTCATTAAAATGTAGCACAGCATCTCTTTCATGCGTCAAATGCTGACTTTTTTTTTTTCCTTTTAAAGTTATTACAAACTTACAACTACACACGAGACACGTGTGATGACATTTTTTCCTGGTATACCCACTTATCAAGAAGATAAGCCAGGCCTGGACTACAAAATGAGTTCTGTGCCATTTAATTTTTCCAGGTTTTGCCACCACGCAAATTCTTGGGACTACAAACAACGTTGCACTGACAAGAAACGGGAAAGCATAGACTCACTCACCTGAACAGGTTATTTGCAGGTAGAGAAAGTTTAACATCATGAAAATACTGAAAAATTTGCTTCAAAAGGTGCTACACTCAACTGACTAATGGAAAATGGGAATAATTCACCATCAAAAATTGTCTTCTTTCTCATTTGATTATTTCAGACAATTTGCTTCCCCTCTGTATTGCCTGGTAACAACTTAAGAATGAAAAAAAATATCTTACCTTATGAGCAAAGGAACGTCTCTTAGGAGACTGATTTGGTTTAAGGACTAAGTGCAAGATTATATTAAGGGTAGCAACACAAACAGAACAAACACACAGCCACGTGAGGTGCGTTCCCAGGACGCTGAATCCGTCCAGGAAGAAAGCTGGGGCCACGGCGGTCAGGACGATGGCCAGAGCGCAGAGCAGGTTGGCAGCCAGGAGCCTCCTGACCTCCGCCTCCCTCATGGCGTCCGGGCAGCCGCACCTGCAACACACCGAGTCCCGCCCCGTCACCGACACGCCGCGGCAGCATCTTCCCCGGCCGCGACGCGCAGGGAAGAGCTCTGGGCCCGGGCTGGGGGCGAAGGGGAGGATTTTGGGGCAGGAAACAGCGTTTGTTCAAGAAACCAAACCCCGCGCGGGCCGCGGGCGCCGCTCCCGCCTCTTACCGCGGAGCGCGCGGCGCCGCCCGGCAGCGGAAAGCGGCGGGGCCCGGCCGGCGGCACTTCCGGGGCGGTGCCGGAAGCGGCGGCGGCGGCTGTGGAGGGGCCACCATGGTGTGTGACAAGTGTGAGTACGGGGGTACGGGGCGCCGTGTCCGACCCGCGGGGCCCTGCCCTGCCCTGCCCTGCCCTGCCCGCGGGGATCTAGGGCTGCCCTGAGCGGAGCAGCAGCCGCAGGTCCCGGGCTGCTCAGGGCCGGCCTCGGGGGGCGGCTCCCGGTAGGGCCCTGTGTGAGCTGTGATTCTCCGCCTGTGGAGCGTATTAATGTGCATAGTTTAAATGATTCTGTCCTGTATCAGAAATAGCGTGAGCAGCAGGACCAGGGCAGTGATTGTCCCTCTGTACTCGGCACTGGTGAGGCCGCATCTCGGGTGCTGTGTTCAGTTCTGGGCCCCTCACTACAAAAAGGACACTGAGGTGGCGGAGCGGGTCCATAGAAGGGCAGCAGTGCTGGTGAAGGGTCTGGAGCACAAGGTTTGATGGGGAGCGGCCGAGGGTGTTGGGGTTGTTTCGTCTGGAGAGGAGGAGGCTCAGGAATGGCCTTATTGCCCTCTTCAACTCCCTGGAAGGAGGTTGTAGCCAGGTGGGGATCGGCCTCTTCTGCCGGGCAACAAGCCACAGGACAAGAGGACATTGTCTTAAACTGGGCCAGGGGATGTTTAGGTTGGACATTCAGAAGAATTTCTTCCTAGTCATGGAGATGAGACATGGGAATGGTCTGTCCGGGAAGGGGGTGGAGTCACTGTCCCTGAAGGTGCTTCAGGAAACACTGGACATGGCACTCGGTGCCAAGGTCCAGTTACATGGTGGTGATCGGTCACAGGTTGGACTCGATGAATTCAGAGGGCTTTTCCCACCTAATTGACTCTCTGCTTCTGAGTTTTTCTCCTTTGTAATGTTTCCTTATGTAGGCGAGAAGAAGCTTGGAACGGTGATCACTCCTGATACATGGAAAGATGGTGCAAGAAACACTACAGGTAACCTCAACAAGGTTAAGCAGCTTGGTTTAGAGGCGTTAAAAAGCCAGCTGGGCACCTCAGCTATGTTACCATCTTAAGTCCAAATATTAAATATAAATATTAAGTCATGTACTTAATCAACCTCCCACGCTGATTTAATGCATTGGGAATTTATTTGTTCAGAACTCTATGGTATTGAATTTGTCTGGTTTTGTTTTCTGGTTTTTTTCCTTCTTGCATGGACAATACATAGAGTATTTAAATGGAGCATAAAGTGTTGTTACCCTGTCCCCTAATGCTGTGCTGAATATTTCATCTCTCTTTGTGACTTTATTTGCATATGTGTAAAAGTTGTAAATGATTTTTAAAGTATGCCTGAAAGGGGGTTATTGTTGTTTTTTGGTTTTTTTTGTAGAAAGCGGTGGTCGTAAATTAAATGAAAACAAGGCATTGACCTCAAAGAAGGCAAGGTTAGTACTTTACACTGAGTTTGGCTAAGAACATCAGTTAGCAAACTAACTGAGGCCTGTTTTCTGCATAGCTGGGCAACTGCTCCAAACTTGTCCAAAATACAACTTCGTAAATTAAAATTGCAGGGATGATGGTATTTGATTTGTTGGTAAAAATATGTCCATACATATTTCGTGGGTGCTTTCTGCTCAGTTGTAGAGTATTTTACTGCAGTTCTCATTGGAATTGCTAGGATTTCATGCTTTTGTAGGAAAGAAGCCAAGAATACCCATTTTCTGTGCTGATATTGCCAGGATAATCTCTTGAGCATTTCCTTAATGTCTGCAGGACTTTCTGTTTGTAAGGGGCCCAGATGCTGCTGGGAGGTGTTTAAGCTCAAAGTCATGTAGTATCTTAATATAAATAAACATTTCAAGTTCTGCTTTTGTGAAGTTGTTGTCTGTGATGGAAGAAATGTCTCTTAATGGGGAAAGTGGCAGCTTTTCTGGATACTTTGTGTAGCCTCTTAGAAATAATTCTTGTATGTCCCTTTTCTAAATTACAGTTTCTGCTGGCATTTCTGACTGCACCCTCTGGCTTAGACTTTTTAGGATGAGGCAGAAAAAAGACTTCATTTCAAGGAGTATAAATAAAGTACTTTTTCTTTTTCCCAGGTTTGATCCTTATGGAAAGAACAAATTTGCAATATGTCGGATTTGTAAGAGTTCTGTCCACCAGCCAGGGTCCCACTATTGTCAAGGATGTGCCTATAAAAAAGGTGAGTTTCACTGAGTGCCAAAATACCACAGTTTGGCTTGGGACAAGAGAGGAGGTACAACACTTAAATTTGTATTTATGAAGAGAAGGTTAAGATGAGATTTAATTGCTATCTTCAGGTACTGATAGACAGGCACAGGGAACATGGAGTCAGACTCTAAGGTACACAGTAATGGAATAAGAAATAATGTACATAGGTTAGAATGTAGAAAGTTCTAATTACATACAAGGAAAGCAGTTTTTCAGTCTGGGAGTGATCAAATACTCTGGTAGCAGGTAGCATCAGGGGCTGTGGAATCTTTAAAGCAGTTATTCAGGGAATGGCTTGAACAGTCCTGAGCCAGCACTGTTCTTTCTTATCCAAGTTGGCTGTTTTGAGTGGGGCAGGACTAGAGACTGAAGGAGATTCTTGTAAACTATTGTCATTCTGTAATTCTGCTTCTTTTAGAATGTTTCTGGTGTCTGAATCAGTACATTTGGAAACTTAATCTTGGCAATTGCATAGAGAACTGTCATCTAACAAGTTTGATTTTCCTCAAAATCCCAAGCAACCCCAGTCTTCTAAAACTCAGTTTCTTGTTGCAGTCCCATGCTGGTCTCTTCTCTCCCATTTTTTAATAGCTAAATCTAAAATTCCTGGATGGAAAAAAGCATCAGTTACATGATTTAATGCCGAAGAGCTCTTACAGCACATGAGGTGAACTGAGTTTTAGGTGTAGAGCTACAGCTGACCAGTAGTAAGCTTTGTTTATGAAATTATTGGTTCAATACATATGTGCTGTGTCACTGAGTCAGTGGTTTAGCAGCCTGATGTAGGAATGTTGCCTGCTAGGTCCTCCCCAGAGGGCTACCTGAACCCCATTCAGTAGAACCTTGTCCTCTTTCCTAAATTTATATCTGGTTTGGGTGGGCTTCAGGATTTGATCTTTGTCTGTTCGTGAATTTTTCCAGGCTGAACCTGTTTTCTTCATAAAATTAAGAACTTTCTAAGGTTCTAGCTCTGACTATCAAAGATGTCATTAGGGCATACTTTTTGAAGCAAATGCAGTCATACAGCTCAGTGCTTCAGCTTTTGCATATCTCTGAAATTGAGAGGCAATCTCAAGTTAATTAATCCTTAGTTTAGACCTGAAGTCAATATTTAGTGGGCTGAATTTTCGTCTCTAGAGTAAATCATGTGCCATGTTCCCTGATGTTCTCTTCCCTAATGGACTGCTGGATACGTGTCCAGTCATGATGTCAGTATATGAAAGCACTCAATTTGGAGAAAGCAGCAGCAGATGCTTTTTTTTTTTGTCTGCAGGTGAATGTTTGTGTAAATTGAGGTGTGGTCCTACCAGATAAAAGACTTAGCACCTTTCTGCTTTGAAAGGAGAGGGAAAGATTGAGACAACCCACCCCTCTGTCCAGCTTGTGTACATTTTGGTACTCTGATCTTTTGACTTGACACGCTTACAGTTTAGGACAAAGTCCTTTGGGACATCAGTGTTCATCACTTCAACTCTCAAGTATTCTTGTTGTTCATTGTTTTTCACTCCTGCTTTATGAATACCTTTATTCTGTGAAAACATGTTCTAAACTTTCTCAGTTCTCTGAAGCACCCCACCTGTGAGTGACTCATTTAGCAGTCAGTTTGTTGGCGACTGTATTTTCTTAGTCCTGCTACTGTCTGTCCATCTCAGGCCTTTTTTGTGTACAGGACTTAAACCAGTTAACAATACACCATTTTAACCTTTTTGTCAGAAGTGAGCTTTTCCTGGCTCTCTTCAGGCATTCCTGCAAATTATAGAGGCTTCCAGTAGTATTGTGAATGATAATGCTCTCAAAATAGAGCTTATTTTTTTCAGTGAAAGGATTACACACACACTGCACATATTAATTTGTATTAGAAGTTACAGTATTACTTTTAAGTTTGTACTATCTATTGAGAACAGATAGATTGCTAATAAGAGCTCATTTGAACAATTTCTTTAGAAAGATGCTTACAAAAACATAGTAACTGTGTTTTTGAGAAGATTTTAATAATTTTAAAATAATTTACACACTTTGTGTGCTTATAGGCATCTGCTCAATGTGTGGCAAGAAGGTCTTGGATACGAAGAACTACAAGCAAACATCTGTCTAATTGTGCTGACTAGTCTTTTTATGAACTTTACCTTCTGTGTCTTTGTACAGTAACTTTTCTCTAAAATTATTTGTGAATATTACTTTCTGGAAGATAGTACTTGGAATGAGAGGTAAAGACAGCCTGCTTGCCTAAAATGTACATAATATTTGATAATTGTTATTTTAGCACTAATATTAACTGGTATTTAAAGGTAATGGCTTTCAGCAACTGTTAGAGTTCAAAGGGAAAGAGAAGATCCAAGTGGATGGGTTGAAACTAGATTACCATCAGAACAGAGATCTTTGAGATGAATACTTTTTTTTCCCTATCACAAGTCTTCTGCTTGTCTCATGGTAATGTTTTGTAGATGTATAAAATACAAACCTGCATCAACTCATTAAAGTATCTTCTTCAGTTGTATGCCTGTAAGTATTTATAATTATTCTCATTCCAAACCATTATGACCTTGCTCTTCAGATTTTAATGCAATTGTCCTGTTGTATTTTGTTTCTGCCTACAGTATGGTTGGTTAAATCACAAATTTTTAAGCTAGTGAAATCTGGTGTGTTGCCCTGCCAGTTCTTTCTTTGGCATTGTTGTGGTTTAGCCCCAGCCAGCAACCAAGCCTCACTGCTGCCCCCTCACTCCCACACCATCAGGATTGAGGAGATAATTAGAAGGGAAAAAAAAGCCTGAAAACGTGGGATAAAGACAAAGCAGAGGATTAGTTCACTACTTCCCCTGGGCAGGCAGGTGTTCAGCCATCTTCAGGAGAGCAGGGCCCCATACCCCATTATGGTTTTGTTGGGAAGACAAACTGATCACTCAGAATGTCCCCCCTTTCTCCTCTTCCTCCCACTTTATATACTGAGCATGGTGTCAAATGGTCTGGAATATCCCTTTGGTCAGTTTGTGGTCACCTGTGCTGGCTGTGTCTCCTCCCAGCCTCCCATACAGCCCCAGCTTCCTTCCCATTGTGGTAGTGCAAAAGGCAGAAAAGGCCGTGGCTCTGTGTAAGCCTGCTCAGCAATAACAAAAACATCTCTGTATTATCAACTCTGTGTTCAGCACAAATCCAGAACACAGCCCCAGTAACCCACTAACAGTGAAGAAAACGAACTCCACCCCATCCAAAACAAGCACAGGCTTTAGGACTGATCAGCTATTCCCTTGTTAGCCTCCAAGGAGACTTTACATATGGTATCAGGTGGCCCAATGCAATAAAATAATGAGCATCAGCTTCTAAATATCTCAGTCACATAATATTCTGAGGTAGTCTGTCTTTTAAATACTGGGTTTGAGTTCTATGATGTAATTGCTTATATACATGTCAAATTTAAAAGATCAAAGCAGGCTGCCTGCTTTTCAGCTCTGGTTTGAGACAAGGAGTCAGTCTCAACATGAGAGGCTGACTGTGGCTCTGCAATTCTTTTGTCTTTTGCTTAGTTTCTGTATATTAAAGCAATTTCTATTATGGAGCATAATAATCACTCCTTTGCATGTATTTTAAGAAAAAGAATTATTCATTCTTAATTCATGGTTAATTTTTAGTTCATTCTTAATTTAGGGCAAAGAATTATTAATTCTTAATGCATGGTGAAGTTTTTACTAGAACTATTTAAGTGTTTACTCCCCTGCAACCTCCTCTTGGCAATTTCATGCTTCTGCAACTGTCTTTCAACTGTAACAGAAAAACTATCAATGGGAATTTCCCTATGAATAGATTCTGTTTTGGGTTTCCTTTTGTTCTCATATTATTACAGAGGAAACTACTTGACTAATGGAAACTGAAAAAATTGCTGTTCTTTCTGTAGGGCAAAATGAAGAACACTGGGCTTATTATCTTCTTTTTTGTTGCCTTCCTGCCATGCAGTAGTTGTGCTACAAGTAGCCCTCTAAAGGGGATTGTTTGACATTTCCTGTCATCCTTATCTATCAATTTTTGAGCATTTATCACCAAAGTTTCTCATTCAAATGTGTTGGCTTCCTACAGTTGCTAAATAGGTAATTATTTTTGGCATTTAATGTTTGCTGGGAAGATTTGTCAGGATAGTGGAATGAGCTGGGCCTCCCCAAAGAAAGGAGTGCTGCTGCTTTTTGTTGCAAAAGCTTCTACTGTAACAACTGCATGGGGGTACATGCATTAGGTAGCTGGTGATAACTTGGTGTTGGCCACTTGTTTCCAAGCACAACAAGGAATTCCCATATTACTGTATATCTCTATGACACATTCTTTATATGGGTGAGAAGAAAATGGCTGTAATCGGCTTCAAGTTTCGCAGCAAATCTTGTCAGCAGTGTGTGTGACAATTTCAAGTGGCAGGTTCTCCAATAATCCTTGAACTCTTCACCCTTTATGGATATGTGCTGTAGGCTTGATTGATTTTTGCTATTCTGTGAATAAAACTTCTCTTCCTAAAACTGGCCAGTATCTGTATTTCAAACACATGACATCGTAATTCTTGAATGAATTGGCATGAATTGAATGTATATTGCACTCTATAAATATTGGCATTGAATTAATTCCTCCTTTTGATGGATGAACTGAAGATTGAAGAACAACAGGAATTAAAAAGATGTGATGCTTGGTTCATTTTTTTTTTTTGTGAATTGAGCTTTTTTACATTTGTCCTATTTTTTACATTTGTCTTATTACTGGACAGCTGCTTTTGCTTGTTAGATCTGTTTGTGTTGTAAAAGGACAGGTTTTGATTTGGTGGGGTTTTTTGAATGGTGGATATAAACTTCTGTTTTTCTGGTGGTTTTTACATGCTCAGGATCTTTCATCTGTAGCTCTCAAAGCTCCTCAGTTTCATGAGAGTATCAGTTCCAGAGATCTGTAAATTTTGCTGATAAAATACTCAACTTTCAGAAAAGCTCATTTTCCAAGCATTATTTTGTAGTCTCACTGCTTTAAATGTAGATCCCAAGCCATCCATCTCGTGAACCTCAGAGATGTACCACACTTCAAGGCAGCCTTGGCAGAGAAGCACTTAAGGGTAACTATTAAACTTATATACACCCTCTGTATAATTGAATTGTCATATATAAAAGCATATTGATGCTAAAAAGGTTTTGTAAGCATGAGGTGTCTTTCCTGAGACATTATGCAGTGAAAAATAAAATTTGTAATGAAAAATTGCCAATTTTGTTTAGTGTACTGAGAAGAACACAGTAATATTCCCAGATGATCAGCCTGTCCTCTAAATCACAGGTTACATAAGAGATTTGTGCTGCCAAATTTAGTAGGATTAGAATTTTCCTTGTTACTGCTGAATTCTTAGTATATATTGTCCTTGCTCTTCCTTTGTGTGTTCATTGGCCAGAACTGTTACTGAGCTAACTGTAAGCAATGCAAGTACTCTGCATTTTGGTGCAGAGTATGAAGAGAAGAGATTAGCTACATAATGTCACTGTGACTGGAGAAGCCAATCAGCTGAAAATTAAACAGAAGCTGTTGAAGGGTTCTTGTTGTGTCAGGGTATTCTTCAATTCATTCCCATGTTGTTTTATTTTTTTAACCCTGTTCTTCCTGCTGCAGAAGCTGGAGAAAGGACCATCCAAGAATTATCATTTGGTAATACTGTTCCAAAGCATTAAGACTGTTTTAATTGTTTTCTTGTAGAAGTGCTTTTTCCCTCTTTGGTTCATTCTGTTCCTTCATCAGCAGAATAATAACCAGAAAGACTTAGTCTTCTGTACAAGGACGTCACTGTCCCCTTTGCATTCATTTTTTCTTGAAAATGGCCCAGACTTGCAAAACTGGTTTTTTTGGCAAAGTCAGAGATGTTCAGGTTTCAAAAGGTAAGTCTGCTGCACCTCCACCTGCTTGTTCTGGCATCACTCCTGTCATCAGCCCATCTCTCTGCAGTGCCTCAGATTGTACAAATCTTCCAGTTCTGCTCCACCCAGTGATGCTTTGGCTGTGACCCTCTGCCAGTCTCTCCACAGTCCTGGGCAAGAATGGCTGGTGCCTTTGTGTCATCAGTGGTCATTAAAGCTATAGGCAAAAGTTGAAACACAGCTCAAAGTGGTGCAATGAACTATGTTGCTTTATTTTCCCAATACAAAGCTGTAAGTTTCCTAAATACGCAAGGTTCTCCAGCATGAGAGATTCATTATTCATTGGAAGATGATAGCCAAGAGACAAGCTCTTTACATTTATAATGACAAATTTTAGTTTATGATAGGGCCTCTATGCTGTGAATAAAATTCTGGTGCTACCAAAGTCTTTAGAATTCCCCTTGACAAATCATTGCTTTTCTTGGATGGGAACTGGGCTTCCTGATTTCATGTAAGTATATATGGCCTAAAGATGTGCCTTTTTCTGTCATTTGCTTTGGCTGTTGAAGAATCCAAGAGTGGTTTTTGGCACTGACTTACCAGTTGCTTAATAGAACTGTCTATTCAGTGAGCACTGGTTCAGCATGGGAACATCATGCTGATGATGATGATGATCATCACCTCCTTTGCTTATGAGTTTCTCACTAGATCACCGGTTTAGAAAATAAATTTAGTCAGGTGCAAAAGGGAATAGTGGTGAAAGGAAAACTCTCCATGAATATTATGAGAGAATGAAAACCTTTCTGCATCACAGCAAGGTTTGCTATTAACCTAAAGTATTTTTGCTCTCCCAGTCAGCACAACTGGTTGGACACTATGAGAAAGCCTGATGGCAGGCAGCCCTTACAAATAACAGACCCAAGTGTTTCTTTTTCTTTTTGTGCGGTTTATAGCTCTGCCTCATATGAAGAGCAGTTCGTTTTGTACTGCTTGTCTTCCTCCCAGATGTGGGCTTTTATGGAGGATGAAGTTGTCATCTGAAATTCATCAGGAACTGGTTTTTTATCAACTTTATGGGAGGGGCCATAGTTGACTTTGCAGAACGTGTGTTCATTGTGTCTGGCTAATGCAGAAAATGCAAGTGCTCTGTTGACAGGGAGTGCTTACTTCTTGCACTTAAGGGCAACAGAAAAATCTGTGTTCAAGGAACCTGGAAGAATCTGAAATCTTGCCAAGCAACTGAAGAAAAAGATGGGTGAAGTATTCTCCATGTGGGTATTGCTAGTCAAAGGTTACTTTGTCACATGGGTCAGGAAGGCACTACTGACATTTGATTTTTTGCCTTGATGCCATTTGTGATAAACAGCAAGTAGATTTTTCAGGCACTGGTGACTCAATGACCAAATGACTGTCTAATTAGGCAGCCATTTTCAGACTGGCTTCTAGTAGAAAACTTCTCAAAACTATTCCTTCCTTTGTGTCTCTTTGCACTAAAAGATGCAAACTGAACTTAGCAATGTTAGTGACTCATTAGGCATCAGCACTTCCAGCAAATGCACTTGCTGTATGCTCATCTGCCAAGTGCCATTGGGAAAACAAATGTTGAGGAGGGTTTGTTTTCTGTGTCATCACAGAGCTGATGATTCGATATCAGTATTGTTAACTGTTTCAGGTCACATGCAAACACATAGAACTCCCATTTGCCATTTTCTACTGGCTAATGGGTCATATGCATCTTAAATATATCATAACCAGCCCAGTCTCCAGGAAATCATTACTTGCAGTTGATTTTTGGTTGCTCCTTTTGCTGCCATAGAAGGTAAAGATTTTATGTTAATAGAGCTCCCAAATTGTGTCATGGATATTTACTGTTCTGATATGTTTACTACTGTTCAGTAACACAGAAGTGCAAATAATACTATGTGTGACAAAAGGTGTGGCTCTCAGGGAGCTGGATTCTAGCCCAGTCTCATTGTCATATTTTATTGATTAAAATATTTAAATGCTAACTGGATGAAGCAAAGACTTTACTCTGACAGTGGGAGGCTTTTGAAAAAGTAATGACATGGCATTTCAGTGATGAATAGCCTTCATTTTATGGCTTTCAAAAGCATTGTTTCCTAAAGGATGGGAAGTAAAAAAAAAAAAAAAACAAAAAAAACCCAACAAACTGATATAAGGGAAAGTTATTCTACTGATTTTCAGATTGGTTTGGTTTGGTTTGTTATTAGAGTTCCAAAGAAATCCTTGAAAGATCAGGTATATTTTGTTTATGCAGTGGTGTCAGCCTGAGTTTGAAGTGAGCCTGAAGCTGTGACTGAGTCATTCTACTTTAAAATAGATCCTTGTTTGAATAGAGAGGTATTAGCAACAGTAATTGCTGCCTTATCATCAGAGTATGTGAAATATAAATTCAGAGACTCACCAAACTGGCACATTTCCCAGCCTAGCTTAGAAATAGTTGCCAGGTAAGTAGATCAGTATGGATTTACATAAATTTGGTAGGGCTGCCCTGGAGATGAAGAAGGGGGCATCATGTACACAGTCATGTGGCATCCTGCAGTGCTGTTGTGGAGGCACTGGGCAGAGAAACTCCTGGCAGTAGCTAAACCAGTGAGGGCAGCAGAATACAGGTTCTAGAAGTCAAAGTATTCAAATGTAATTTCTGTGGCAGATTCTAAAACATTACAGTGAACTGTGTGAGTGAATCTTTGAAGCTTCTAGGAAAACTGTAGAGAGCAGCAAATGCAATTTATTCCTCAAGTTGCTGCTAATATTAACAACCCTCCCCCCCATCCTTTTTTTTTTTTTTTTAAATACAGATTTGCAGGGTAACAGACAGGCATTTATTGCTGGTGAACTTTAAGTGCAGTACAGATAGTTGCACTGAGGCAAAAATAGATGACCAGGTATTATGACGCATAAATTAAAAAGAAAAAAAAAATTAAAGACTGTCACATTCATTATAAAAGAGAATACATTTGAAATTATTTATCTTAGCTGAATTAAAAACAAATGTTCTTGCAAATATTAAGGTTATAAACCAGCTTGCAATCTCCATGCTTTTTTATTCTATGAAATAATTCTGAAGATTGTGTTGTGTTTTGGTTTAGTTTTTTTCAGAAACATCTGGGGGCCAGGGACATTCTTTTTAAAGTTTAAGCTTACTTAAGCAAATAATTAAAAGTTTCAAATCCTTTCCAGTATAAAACTGTATATGGCAAGGTCATGAAGATTCATTAGGGGTGAATATATAGGTTAGCCAGGTTTTGGCAGGTGTTCTTGTCATATGCTAGCTGTGAAATGCAATTCTATAAACACTGTTCCATGAAGTGCCATATGCTCTGGCTTCATTCCTGCCTTTATATTCATAATGAAAATGTCACCATTTGGACTGAGGGAGAGAATGGTAGGACGAGGACCAGTAAAAGTGTGTGGAACACTGCACACTTCTGTCACTGAGCACTCAGTAAGCATTCATTTTCCCTTACAATTTGTTCTTACTTGAACATGTATGGGCTATGGTATGTTATCCCAGTTCTGCCAAAGATAAAGGCATATCCAGCTTGTTGTAGGGCATTTGTCAAGAAGATGGGTCAAGAGGATTACAGTGCTTTGAAGAACAACTATATCTGAAAGTACATTTGCATTTGAAAAAAATTTATTCAGTATTCCTGAATATTGATTTATTCAGTATTCCTAGTTTTACCAGTT
Organism: Serinus canaria; assembly: GCF_022539315.1. Classification (NCBI taxonomy): domain Eukaryota; kingdom Metazoa; phylum Chordata; class Aves; order Passeriformes; family Fringillidae; genus Serinus; species Serinus canaria. The sequence continues at coordinate 27,321,822 of NC_066316.1, forward strand.
GTAAAACTGGTAAAACTAGGAATACTGAATAAATCAATAATCTGATAGGGGAAAAAAACCCCAAATCTATAGAAGATAAAATTTTGATTTAAATTCAAATTAACAGTCAGATTTTGACACACTTCTTGATGCAATGTAGTATCTCTTTCTCCCACGTGTTGCTCCTCATTTGGTTTAGAGGTGAAAATATCTAAGGGTAATTAGGGACTTAATTCGCATTAAATTTATTTCATTGAGAATGGGTGCAATAAGGTACTGCACAGTGTAAGGTACAAAATGTGGCATATCAGAACAAGTGGTATTTTTTTATATACTGTCACCATCTGATTTACTGTTACTGCAGGTTCCTTTCCAGAAAAATTTTAATAAAAATTCAGTTTGCCATTAGTGGGTATATAGTGATACAATAGAAGCTGATTTTTTGTATTACCTTGTTGGTTTTGTATTCCCTTCAAAAAGTGGGAAACTGCTTCTGAGCTGCAGTTTCTAGCTAGTAGTAAATAAATTGACTTCACTGGAAGAATGAGGCAACCTGTTAACTCCTGATTGAACTTTTTTGATAAGTAAAACAGGCTGAATTTGCAGTAATTATTTCCATTGCATGGTAGTTCATTGTATGATACAGTGCATCATTCTACCCTTCTCCAAGTTGTTCTAGAAAATTGCTTTAGGTTAAGGAAAAGGATTAAAAACAATTTTTGAGGGCTGAAAAAATATATGTTTGTCCCCTTCTTTGGATTCTGCAGAAGGCCCCATAACATTTCTATGTATTTGAGAGTCTTACTTTCAGGATATAGAAACATTTCTGTGGAGGAAAGGGGCAGTTCTGGAGGAGAATAGCTCTCCATAATCACATATGCATATTTCATTGTAGTCCACTTAACCAAATTCCAGCTAATGACTTTTAGGTATGGGCACATAATTGCCTTGCTGTTTTTCTGGTGGGCCATGAATTCCAAAGGGCAGTTTAACAGGCAGCTGTTTCTGAAGCTTGTGGCATGTTTGTCTAACCAGCATGTCAGCTGGGAATTTTAGATGGTGCCCTAAATCTGCCAGGCAGATAGGATACAAGACAGTGGAGAAGCAGATTACATCAATTCTGTATTTTCTGGCTGTTCCTAGGCAGGATGCTGTCTGGGGACAGCATAAACACATTTTTTAATCAAGGCATCTTTTAGCAAACAACCCATAGAGCCCTTTGAAGTAGGGCTGAATCCTCAAGAGCAGGGCTTAGTGTTCTAAGTCCTCAAGGATGTTTGGTCATCCAGTTCTCCATGACATCTGGTTAATGCCTGTGTGTCTTTGGGAATATGCAGTTAAGTTTTTCTTCTGTAGGCTTTGTTAATATGTGGGATGAATTGGTTTGGTTTTGATTTCTTGTGTGGGAATGAGTAGATGGTTTTAGATTCTGACAGTAAAATGTTACAGTGGCATTATGCTGTGAACATTGAGAGAATACCTCATCTGTTTTTGTTGGGGAGCTATGAATTAAATACTTTTATTCTCTAGCAAGAATTTTAGGAGACTGCAAGGTGCTAACAGAAAGTGAGAACAAAGCTGTGAAGTAGCTGTTTCTCTGACAGAGTTTCTCCAAACATAACACAAACACCACATATGGTAGCTCCAGTGTCTGGCAATTGTTTCTACTGTTGGTGCTGTCAAACTGTTGGAGTCTGTTTCCCTTTAATTCTTGATCAGCATGACAAATTTCTTCCTTGGATTTGGAATCTTCTTTCAAGAATGCAAAATAATCATAGAACAATTAGGGATGGAAAAATCCTCAAGATCTTCAAGTCCAAACTTTGACCAAATAACACCTTGCCCACTAAACCATATAACAAAGCACTAGGTCTGCTTGTTTTTTGAATACTTCCAGGGAGTGTGACTCCATAACTTCCCTGGAGAGGCTGTTACAATGCTTAAAAATACTTTCAGTGAAGACAGAATTCTTAATATCCATCCTGAGCTTCCCTTGGCACAACTTCAGGCCATTTGCCCTTGATGATGCTGGTGACTGTCCTGCTGTTTGTCAGCACTGAGCAATACAATGCATCTGCATCCATACAGTAATTTGTTAAATCTTCAATCTGAGTTTAATATTCTAGAATATTATGTCTGGCTAAATATTCACAGCAGTATCATTTTTAACTTTTGAGAACAGCTCTGAAATGCACTTTTGTGCAGGTAAGCAGCAGTGCCCATCTCAAGGCTGAATATCCTATTGCATGTGAATTAGCCTAAAATGAAGCACTGGAGCACCTCTGTCTCCTCAGTGGAGCTTGCTGCAAGTGACTTCACCATGGTCATGGGATCTGGGTCCAAGATCAGCTTTGGCAGCTTGTGTTTGTGAAGTAGCATGGAGATGGTCCTGCTGTGCTCTGGGCACATGCCATCACATTGAACACCAAGTAATGAAGTGAGCTGTTGTGCTAAAAGCATTTGTTTAATGCTTTGAAAAGCCAGTAAGTGTAGTACTAGTGAGTAGTACTGGGCTGGGAATATAAATGATTGTACACCACCATATCTAATCTGACAAAAAAGGCATTTGGGCCTATTCATAATGTCCTATGTACTAGTTACCATTGCTATATTCTTTGTAGAATTATCTCTCAAAATATTTTTTTTTTTTTAATACTCAGCTGCTGTTAGAGTTTGGATTATGTGACTGCTGTGGCAGTTCTGGGGTGCATTCAAAGAAGGCATTAGGGGCTCCCAGTCCTATTTGTATAAGCCAATGAAATACATGGCTCACTTTCTGCAGCTCAGCTATGGTTAAAACTATTTGCTACTCCTCTCTGGCCAAGTCTGTGCGGCCAGAATTAAACCAGCACCCACTTATTTTAATACATATTTTAAGCATTAATAAATTTTACAATCTTCTAATGTCAACATATGAAAACCTTACTTTTTTTCTGTAAGGCATCTGTCGGGCACGACAAATATCTTATTTTACCAGTGTAACCTATTTCCAATGCATCATCAGCCTTGCTATCATAGTCATAAAGCAATCTCCAATATCACAGTCCATTCATTGCAGTTACAGTAAAAATGGTCCATGTACCCCAGATCCAAAGGCAGCACTTGCCAGAGACAGCAGGGTCTCTGGCAAGTGCTGCTTTTGGGTCTGGGGTACATGGACCATTTTTTCAAGTGCAGGGAGTATGTTCATTATTTGATAGCATCAGTCCCTTCAACAGAAACAGAGCTTCTTCATTGTGAGAAATCTTTTTTTTCTACCCAGAAAAGCACTAGTCTGGAGGTTACAGGTGTCCTTGGTTTGTTTGCAAAAGTCATCTGGCAAACCTAGCAGATGCCCAGCAGGGCCATCAGCAGCTGCCAGTGAAATATGTACATATGGTGGTTTGATCTTAACTAGGCAGACCACAGAGCCTACCCTTCATACAGGCCTCAGCTTCCTGCCAAGTCCCTGCCCACTGAGAGGTCTGGGCAATAGGAAAATATTTGCAGCATGCTCTTGAAGCTATTTCAGTTCAGGGTGAGGTGCCAACTCCTCAATTAAGCACCTCTCACACAGAACACCCTCCTGCCAATCTTTCTGCTTGTAGATGATGGCAAGTGTTTTGTGTGCAAGCTTTCAAGAAGTCTGATTGAGAAATGCTGTCACAAAAGATAGCATTTCTGTGGCATGAAACAGCCCTGCCAGTAAAAAGCTGCAATTAACCATATAAATTTTAATAAAATCTTATTATGTAAACTGTAATTTCCGACAAACAAAATTTCTGAGATAATCTTTGTTACTGGTCTAAACAAATCACAGTCTGTCACTGGCACCATTCCTATTGTCTGTGAAAGAACCTTGCCTGGGATAAGAAGGGGAAAATATTCTCAGAAGTTGAGGTGGAGGTGGAGTTTCACCTGTGTACCTTGCAGCTGCTCCCTGAAGGTCATCTTTCTTTGTCAGGTTAGGAGCCACTGCAGAGCTTTTTATCTGCCAGTTTTGTCATGACTCAAAAGGAGGCACCTGCAAAAAGAAAGTGGCTAAGTGCTGAATAACTACTAGGAGTGATCCTAGGAGGAAAGGTGATGTTTAAACAAAGTAATGAGCAGACAGGATTTCTGTGCCAACTAAATCTGTGGGGTGGCCTCTGACCACAGCAGTATAGCTGTAAATCAGAAACTGCAAACGCTGAGCTCCTAAACTGTGGTCTTGAAGCTTGCATGTCTTCCCAGCAATACCAATAGAAGATTCACTCCTGCAACTGAAACAGAGCCTAGAAGCTGTAAACAGGGCGCATGTAGAGGTATTTTACAGCTGAGATGCTAGGGAGCTGAAAAACTTAATTCCCTCCAGTTTCAGAATAACATTACCTTCGTAACATTGTGAAGGATGGAATGCCCAGGAACAATCAATCATCCAGCTCAAGAAGATAAGGTGACATTTTAAATGGGAATTTTATTTTGAAAAGCCTTTTTATTCCTATAGCTGGGTATTCAAGCTGATTTTATTCAGCTAGTAAAGCACTACTTTAATATTCTTAATGTTTTTAATAAATTTGAATTCCAATTGGCGTGTAAGCGTAGCTTAACACTAATCAGGAATCAAAAATAAATTGACTCTTAATAGCAGCTACTTTTTTCTAGAATAAAATACAGGCATTAGAAATCTGAATAAATACATGCCATGTTAAATGATTGTGTATGAAAAGAAGGTGTCTTACTGATTAGCAAAAAGAAGCCCCAATGTAATAGGAGGGCTATGTTCTGCTGCAAATGGACACTACATTACTAATCAATGAGAATCCAACTCTTTCTGTGAGGTAAAAAAACCATGGAAATTGAAAACAATAAATGATCCAAGTCAGGAATTTCCATTTGCTGTATTAAGTTATAATTAAAACAATGATGCAAACTATTAATTTATTTTGAGGCACAGTTTATGTGAGCCTGGATAGAAGCAGGATTTTTGCTAAGGCAGGTAGGTATATTTTTTGCATATTCCAGGTCATTCAAGCTGCCAAAGATTCATAAGAAATAAATACTGGAGCCATGATGTAGCTTAGCAGTGTGTACATAGAAAAAGTATATGGCTGAAGGTGAAGAAAAAGGAAGTTCTACTGGTTAGGAAAAAAAAGAAATTAGTTTAAATGGCATTCTAGCAAGTAAATGCAGAAGGCATTTCAGTTGTGGAAGGATCTGAAGATCAAGCCAGTGAATGTAAAATTTGGATTAATCTTTTCTAACTTCAGATAGAGATCCTTGGTGTAGTTTGCATAGTGTTTGCATGGGCAATACTTGCCCTGTTGTCATTAATTTCAGTGGGGCTTATGAAGGAGAGCAGCAGCTTTACCCCTTCCTAGGCCATCAGCTTTCAGCTATTTAGCTACAGAAATAAATCTCTAACTAGTAACTCTTCCTTGAAGGATATCTACACTGACCAGCCCTGGACTGCTTCATGCCACAGATACAACAAGTTTCACATTTCACACTCCCCAAACCATCTTTTTAAGAAGCTACAGTTTAACATATGCCTTTATGGATAAGTGTTTTATTTTCTGGGTTACCTCCCTGGTTAGTAAGAACTCACAACAATTTTTTCCTCTTTTTATTATCTTCACTATTATTTCCCTCTTGATTTCCTTTTATTCAACACAGCATCCAAGACTCTGAAAAACAAATTTTTCCATAAGGAGCTGGACAGTAAATAATGAAGGGTAGTGAGTGGTACTTCCATAGGGACAGCCTGTCAGTATCCTTAATGGTCATCATCTCATCGAGACCTTTATCAAGACAGCATCACCAAGTGAACATGAAAGCACAGATGAGCTTTTACAGGAAAGGAAATACCTGACTTTAGAGCAGAAAACTCTGCTCCAAAGGGTTGATGGTTGTAATGCTGCAAATGACCCATAGAGCCCAAATGGGAAATACAGGTGTCCATCCAGGCTTTGAAAACAGCTTTAGTGAAAAAACCTGCAGTTAATTTGTGCAGTTACTCTGAGGAACACAGTTGTGCTAAAAGGAGCTGGGGATTTGCATCCAGACCTGCTCTTTCCTTTTTCCCTCCATTCAAGAAAGTGAGAATTCTCCTCTGGGTGCAAATCTGTGACTCAGGTACATTTACAGTCTTCAACCTTTCACCTGGATCTGAATGTTGCTGAGAGTTCACAAAATTTGAGTTCTGGCCAATTTCTGTCCCAGTCACAATGTGATAAATTTCTAGGGTTAAACTTTATTTTTTTAACTGTTTTACTGAATGCAAATCAAGGCAGAGTGAGAGGCCCTTCTAAATGTGAAGTCTTAGAATATTTTCAAAAAAAAGAAAAAATTACATGCATTTATTATGCAGAAAAAAAAAATCAAATAAACTCTGAAAAATCAAACTAGAACCCCAAGTTTAGAAGTAGTGATTGTGGTGAGGGGATGAGAAAATAGGTCTCCCATGCACTGCAGCAGTAGAGGAACATCTTCACAAACATTTGAATTACAATGGGAGCAACATCAAGTTGACACATAGAAGCTGTGATCCCCAAATGAAATATGAGTCACAGCAAAAGCATTGGATAAATAATTCTTTCTTTTCACAAATAAAAGAGTTCAGCCCAGAAAGCAGTGATAAAAAAGAAGGTAATTTTCCAGTATTAGAGAAAGTCAGCAGAAGATGCAATTTATTGAGGGAGATTTTTTTGAGTAAAGCATTTTTCACACTTTTCTTAAAGTACCTTTCTTTTGTGCATACTTCTTCCTTGCACCATCTTCCATTTTCTTCATTCAAGTCCTTAAGTCGTTGCTGCAGTAATCCCTAAAAATGCTTTTACCAATTATTAACAAAGCAACAGTATTTTCATAGCCTCAAACTAGCCAAAGAAATGAGCAGCTTGCCAGGGCAACAATAGAGATGAATCCCAGAAGGCCTTAGCAAAAGGAAGGGAAAGCACAGTCAGACTAAGTAAGAAGGATGAGCTCTGCAAATCTCTCTTCTCATCACACTTTAAATGTTCATTTCTTTTAGACTACTCCTAGATGTTTTTTGGTCTTAGGGTCACTGTCTGTGAGTTCCTTCTGACCTGCTGTATGACCTGGTTTGGTGAACACCTCGGGACCACCATCACTTTAATCATCTTAGCCCAGGCAAATTCCAGAACAGAGGTAATACCTACATGTGAACACTTTCAAGATCTGGCCTTTGCTTATGGTATCAAATTGTTATATACAATTGAAAGGGAAGCCTCTTAAAAGGTGGCTCTGGAACAGATTCTCAGATGATAAACAAAATCTTATTTTCATTTCACTCATGACCAATGTGCTAGTAACTATTTGCTGATTTTTCTCTTTGCATGGGGATAGTTTTTTTAATTGGACTTTAAATACTGACTCATAAAGGTCCCTACTAAAAGGCTTATCCTTGACATACTTTCAACAAAAGAAATAAAATGAGAATTTTCTAACCAGCTGCTATGTGAATATCCAGAATTTAAAATGCCCAGCAGTGGCAGTGATAGAAGTAATGTGTGCAGCGGGTTTTCAAAGAAAAATTAAGATTTTAAAGTTTACAAATGTAATCTTTGGGATTAAAATTTAGATTTTTTTATCATCCATGTTAGTAAAAATGGAGAAAAGAAAATAAAAGCTTGGTGATTCATAAAATTATAAAACCCCTTTGGCTTTTAGAAGCAGGGCCTTTTAAAAAAGAATTATTTTTTTCCATTAAAAATTCTTTATAAGTCTGATATGGCAGACTCGTGAGGTTTAATAGGCCATTTTAGCAAGAGGATCCCTCCTTAAGTAAAAATGATTTCTCAAGAAGTGGTGATATGGTGCTTTAAGAAAAGAGGAAAGCAGCCAGGCACTGGCTGCATCCTTCGTATTAGGAATGTCTGATTTTCCCAGCCTTAGCAAGTGCATGTTAAAATCTTACAGCTCAGGTCTGCAGGGCATATTTCGTGTACTGCAGGAGACAGTGGGGGGAGAAGATCCTGAAGATGTTCACAGCTGAGAAAACAGCAAGCATTTTCCATGTGAACAGCAGAGTAGCATAACAAGGTGTGCAGAGCTGAAAAAGTGCTCAGTTATTTTATGAGCAGTGTGTGATATAGCTGCTCTCCCAATAGTTTCTGTGTTGAAGAAATCTGGGTACAGCAGATGAGCAGCAGATCACATCTAGAGTTAGGGTTGTCAGTAATCATTCTTGGATCAGTGATAGAGCCTTGGAATTCCAAACAGCATCTGTTTCCTAAAGATTTTTGGTATCCTGTATATGACACAGGCTTCCCTCCAGAAAAAACCCATGATCTGGTGCATTCTTACATGGTTTTGAGGAAGGTCTTCTAATCTCTCTTCCACTTTGATTTTATTCAAGGAACAAGGCAGACTATAATGTTGTAGCTTTAACACCATATTTAATACATTTGCATATGGGTTCATGATGAAACTAATTTTGATGACATGCTTGCATGACTTTTACCTTTTGAAATTTGACTTTCTCGATGGCCTCTGGTATTACTGGAGTGCTGATTCTGTTGAGAGAAATGTCATGGCCCAGAGAGTAATTATCCAGCATAGTGAGACAGAGGCATTAATGACACTAAGCCTTTCAAAGTGAATCAGTCCTCCAAACTATGAAGCTGATTTAAAAGTCAGAACATTTTACCACATATCATTCTGTGAGGAGGGACTTGGCCTTCTTATTTCTGAGTTCTTAGGATTTATGGTTTTCCACCTTTCTCTGTAGTTCTAAAAGCAGTTACTTTACTTTTTTTCCTTTTCTTCTTTTTATTTTTTTTTAAAGATGAAAGTGGAGAGTTTCACAGAACACTGGAAATTTAAATCTTTGGATTTAATTTAATTTAATTCATTCAATTGTGGCCAGCATTGGGATCCTACCTTCTCTCCAACTTAATAAAGACCCAAAAAGGGCAAAACCATCTGGTTTTTATGTTAGGTTTTCACTTTCTGGAAGAAATCCTGGAATAAATGTCATTCTGATCTTCAGCTCTAGCTCAGCTTCCCCTGCAGTAAATGAAACAGCTCCTGCTGATTTCAGTGAGAGATGGGGCAGGCTCTCACAAGCTGTGCTCTTTAGTCATTTCTCTGCATTCAGAAAACAGTTCAGTACTTTGTGACAGTTCCAAACCCATTTTAAATATGGGGAACATTTTTAAAGAACAACTTTAATGTCAAATCAAACCAGCCACACAAAAGTGCCTCAAACAACTTCCTTTTAGCTCAATAAGAACTTTCCACTGACTTCACTGGGCATTGAATCAAGACAGAAAAATCAAAGCCATACATTTAAAATCTGAATATAATTAAATACAACTGATAGCCTTAAAAATATGTTCTAGGCAATAAGCTTCATTCATTGCCAACCCAAAATTCAGAGGCCACGTGCACAGTAATACAAAAAAACTAGGCAGAGTGCATCTAAGTGTGTGTGTGAGTTGCTTTTATGCTGATAGCATGAGTGAGTAGATTCAACTATAGCAGCAAACCAAATTATCCAATGTATTTTTTAGGTATATAATGTGTAAAACAGACTAGATGCATCTTTTGTCCAGGTTATTGCTGCAAGTAATATTTTTCCAGAAGTCCTCTGGAAATAGCTTTGGATGCAGTCTGTATCAACACATTTAATCAAAAAATTCCTCAAAGCAGGACTTGTTTGTTGTCAGTAATAGATGTATTAAATCAGGGCCTGCAAAACTCTACCCAAATGACATTTATTAAGACTGGATTTTGTTCATGACAGTGCATAGGACTACATTTGGCAAGCAGTTCAGGTAAAATGTAGTCATTGTGCTCTGGAAATTTGTCTGCTTTTTCCTACTGTCACTAAGATATGCCCACAGCTTTCCCCATCTCAGCCCTGACATGCTTTTGTGTTTCTGGTGTCCTTCCTTTTGAACAGCCACTGCTGACAATAGCAATACCCTAGGGTACCAGAGAAGGTTCAGTAACCCCTGTCCACAAAAAAAAGAGAGAAAACAGAAACTGCTGCCACCATAATCTGAGACTTCTGAGTGTGGTTGTAGGCGCAAGCATTGCTACTGTCATTTTGCTAAAGTACTTGTCTAAGTACCAATAAAATGTCTACATGTGACCAAAGAAGATTAATATGCCATCAGTAATTCTGGGGGATTCATTGTAAAAACAATGAATTATGTTTCAGTTTTGAGTCTCTAGCTTTTCTCACATTTCACTTTCTTCAAAGCTTTGTGTTGGACCAGGCTGTGTCTGCTGAACCTTTGTTGTTCTGTGGGAGAGCTGTGAGTTTCAGTTAGGGTCTGAAACTGTTAATGAAAGTTTTGCAATGACTCAATAAAGCTCTAACTGCGATTCATCAAACCTGTACTGAAAATTCTTTCCAGAGGCATGTGTCCCAGACTGAGAATGCATTGTGCTATGCTCTCACATGCTGTATTGATAGGCTTTGAGATGTGATTAATTCTCTCAGCAGAATTCTGGAGTCTTTTAACTTGAATGACTTTCAAAGTGATAAGATGCAGCTGAGCTTTTAATCTTACAGTAGTTATTCATGCATTAATATACATCTCAGTGTATTCTTGGTTATTTCTTCCTGAAATTTATCCTCCAGATTACTATTCCCCCTTCCTTCTTGCCTAGCCATATCTTACACTCAGAATATAATGTTTTTCATTACTCATATTCCAGGCAAAATGCCATTCATCCTAATAGAGTGAAACAGAGTCTATTTCCCTCATATTCATTGTTCAGATCATTTTCTGTACTTTCAAATAAATCTTACTGTTCTTCTAGCTATCTTCTAGCTGAGGACCTCATCACACTTTGGAGTTTCATGGCTTAGACCTTGTGACTTCACTGTGAAGCGTGGAAATACTAAGACTTGGGTTTTTCAGTTGAAAAATTCAGATATGAATAGCATATAAAATTTTTAATGGCTATAAACTGGTAAATGGACAGTGATCTGGTTAAGTATTTCTTTATTCCTTAGCTTCTTAGCCTGAGCTTAACTCCTAATATTAGGTGCATAAACAGAGTTTCTTAGGTGAACATGTGTGTAAAACTCACATTTGTGGAAGAGAAAGCTCTGGCATGGTATCACATAAGCAGTTTAAGTTGGGAAGCAAAGTTAGGAAAGACAGTTCTGACACCCAGGGCCATTTTAATGATCTGTAATAGTACTGTATTGTAGGTTGGGAACACTGATGTGGTCTGTATCACAAGCTGACTTTATTTCTGTAAGCTGCTTGCCAACTGTAGACAATGAACATTCTTTTCACAGCATGCTCATAGATGTACTCACCAGTTCATCCCTCTTGAGCCTGAACATCAATCTGAGAGCAGTAGCTGTTTATCTCAGCCATTCCTGATAGCTTTTGAAGAAGTATGATGGCTCTATTTCTAATCTCATACTAGGAGTCATGTAGTTAACCTGTGAATTATGTACAATTCAGGTATATCTAGTGGATCTGTTGCTATTTTTTTCTCTTCTCACCTCTCACCTCCAATTAAAAAGGAGAAATAAACCCCATTTATTTGATGTTTTCCTTACTGCTGGGAAAGTTTTGCTTATTGAGCATTGCAGCTCATTTATCTGCAGTATCATTTAGTTTGAAGACTTCTGGCTTTGGGCTTGAGTTGATTGCTGTGTAGGTGGATTTGCAAGGACACCTAGAAATTGAAGTTAGCCTTTTGAAGCTATCCACCCTTTGACAGATGACTTACAGTGACAATGGCAGGAAACAAGACTCTGGCTGTGAAGGAGTGCTTAAGGGCAGGACTGCTCATCATCTGGGCAACAAGGCTGCATTTGGCCCATGCACTGGCATGTTCCAGCTTGTGCTCATCCCCCAGTCATGAATTGTAGTCCTGTGTCAGTGGGGCTCACCTGTGTACTCAGGGCTTCCCTGGATTTTGGGGGATGGTGTTGCAGCAATCAGTTGCACAGACAGGCATGAGGTGAAACTTGTGGTAGTCAGTTCTCAGAACTGTGTTTTTAAACAAAGTCCTTATTTCTTACATGAGATCCCTAGTGGATGGATAACAGATTCATCTGTCACTGGGCCTCTCTTTTTAAAATATATTTAACTTAACTTTGCAAAATGTAAATGAGTCAAAATGAGATTGAAATGACCTCCCCCTAACTTAGCTGATCTACACACACACACACATGCATTCTAAATGACACAGTGCACCCAGTGGTCATGTGAAGTGAACTAATCTGCAGAGAAACTGCACAGGGGGTCAGAGACTTACATAAGTTTCATAAGCAAAGCAAACCAAATTCCTGAAATATTTCACTGCAAACTGTTTTCCAATTTTTAAGGGCAACTCTGAGTCTACTCTAAACCTTCTTAGTGTCTCCACACTGAAATTAGTGGAGATCAATCACACAAATGTCAAATAGGCCCCTTCACTTTTGATTTATAAGTACATTTATGGATAGCATTAGTGCTTTTAGCTGCAGAACCAGAGCACAGGCTGAATGTTCAGCAGTCAATCCACTTTACTCATTGCCAGATCCTTTCCAATGTCACATTTTCATATGAGAGCTCACCTGGCCTTCACCAGTTCTCTGAATATGAGGGTTATGCTTTCATCCTTGATGTAAAACTTTGTTTGATTATGTCTTCTGTGTCCAGTTGACCATGCCACTCAGAATTATCTGAGTCTTGGGCACTTTCCCTAAGACTCAGATAATTCCACACTTCTTGCATATCCTTGGCAGACAGACATTCCTCTTCCCCAGAGCTCTGACTGAGTACAAACGGGAAAATCTGGACTGGGAAGATTGAATAGTGTCAATAACTTGAAACAATAGAGTATTAGAAAAGAAATGCTAATGAGGTATCAAATATTCCTTTTTTTTTTTTTACTATCAGTATCGTAATCTCACAGATCACAGTTTCATACAAACTGCCTCAAGATACTGGCTTGAAAAATGGCTACAGATTTTTCCCCAAATATTGCTGTAAAGGAGTATGCAGAGGATATGCATTTCTGATTTAAAGTTGGGGTGATTTATTTCTCCTTCCCAATAGTTTGGTTGTATAGTGAGACCAGTAAGAGTATTGAATGAGCAAATATAAAATTTTCCATCTAAGAAAATACTAGGTCCATTCTGATAGCATCCCTGTATTGAAACTTTGTGTCTGAGTTGCTGTTCTCTCTGGGGACTCCAACACTAATTTAGCTGTGACTTGGGTTACGTGGGTTAGTATCCTCTTGTACAGAATTTTTTTCCCTGTCACTTCCTTGGTAATGAGACATTCTAAGAATAGATTTTGAACTAATTCAGAACTACAGAACGACCAAACAACACCAGTATTGCCAGTAAATTAATTTCGTTGCTTTTCCTTATATGTGAACCCTTGGCACCATCTAGTGTTTGAAAATGCAGACCAGCCCTCAACCACTGAGCACAGAACATCACTACAAAGAGCTTTCAGCCAAAACAAAAGCTGATGGTGCTCAGAACCATCACCTAATTAATTTCACAGAACTGCGTTTTTTCCAGTTACCAAATACAAATATAGATAAGGATACAGAAAGACTTTCTAAGCTTAGGATTCCCCTTGTCTCTCCCATGACATTACACTGGTGCTAGTAGATCAAGTCATTGTCAGAGAAGGACCTCCGTGTGCCCACTAGTGGCAAAGGTACAGTACTCTTCATGGAGGTAAGTATGATATTAGATAAATCTGCAAACACAGCCAGGATAGAGAAAATTATCTTCTGCTTCTGCTCTAGATTAGAGCTGTTCTGCAGCTTCTGACCCAACCATAAGAGCAGCCCTTTGCATTCCACATTTAGCTGCTAATTATTCCTCTTTCTAGGGATTGATGTTTACCTTCTGGTTCTTGCATGAAGCTTGCCAGAGCCAAAAATAAATATAAATGTATGTATTAGTACTTGTGGCACCCTGCAAAAATCTGCCAGCAAAACCTTTCTGTCAACGGTTTGCATTTCATGAGTTTGCTACCAAAGTATTTGTTTTAGTAAGATGAGTAAAGCATGTATTGTTTTAGCACAGAATTCTATGGCTGCTAACAAAGCTGAGACGCCACAGTCTCTGATTTCTGGCACCTCAGGGCCATTACTTGCAGCAGCTGAGTGAAGAGATCTGTGTGAAATATACAGTGTGGCTAGCCAAGTGTGAAAGGGAAAAATTGCTGTGACAGCAAACTGCACTTCCTTCTACGTGCTGTGAGAAATGTGGGCAGGCAAAAAAAAAAAAAAAAAAAAAAAGACATCTCTTTGTCAGTTTATGCCAGGCCAATGAAAGCTGGGGAGAGGAGATACAATTTTTAACTGATAGCTTTGTCTTGTTCTTGCAACTCCATGAATGTGACCCAGCTGGTGGTTATTGAGGTATTGCCAGGAATGGCTGGGAAAATACAATCTGCTATAGATAACTAGAGCTAGAGGCAGAGGATGTGTGGAAGACAGAAAACAGAGAGGATATTCAGCTTTTAAACGAAATTTTATGGATTCTCATACATGTAGTGAATTTTGTTATGCATGGAACAGATTATGAGTGCTTTTCTGGAAAAGTAATCAGCTTGACTAGAGAGTCATTAAGGAAATAATTGTGATTGCCTTTACATGGCTGTCAAATAATTTGACAGGTGGCCTAAGGCTGACCTAGTCACTCCTCACTGATCAGTGGAGAGGGGCAGCACATTCAGGAGATGATTCATACCTCATCTCTAAGACATTTTTTTTGTATTGTGGTGAATCCAGGACTTGAAAGGTAGTTCTTTTTTTCCCAGATTACTGATAAAACCAAGAGGGGCTTACACATGACACCAGTTAAGATGTTAGGTGGGATGAACCCTCTAATAATTTGGAGGTGGAAGCAAGGTGAAAAGAAGCTCCCTGAAGAAAAGCACACCATAAGGGGTGTGAACTCCCTCCTCTGGGCTTTCTTCAGCACGCAGAGGCTGAAAAGAACAGGAATGACAGTATTGAGACCCATGACCTTAAAGTATGTCAGCTGACCTGCATGTGCTTGACATCTCTTCTCCCCTGCCCTCTACTCCATTTACTTTTGTTGCAGTCCATTTTTATTGTATTAAATGATCTGATGAATGCAAGGATCTACTCCTAAAACCATGAGCAGGAACAAGCCTTTTTTGGGGACTGATTGCACCTAGGTCCCTGTGCAAACTCTTTGACAGTGTTATCCTTGAACTGTGTCTAGTTGGGTTGTGGCTGGTGGATACAGGCCCTGAGGGCCTCTTCCCTCCCAGCTGTCACAACATGATGTGATCTATCCCGTGATCCACTCTCATCTGTCCCTCAGAGTCAGCTCAAGACCCTTGAGCAGGGCTCACCACAGCCCTCTCTGCAATGAAGCACCCTGGGTTACGTGGGTCACAAGCTGAACACGAGTCACTGACGTGGCAGGATTGCAAAACCAGCAATGTTCTGGGAAGTTTTAATAACAGGACCACACATAAGCCAAAGAAGATAATTTTTGGGGTCTGTTTGGCACTGTGATTTTCCTTCCACATCTGGAATAGAGAGTCACATTTTGGGCACTGCGTTTTTAAAAGAATGAAAAACTAGAGAGAGCGGAGAGAAAAGTTGACAGGCAATTCAGAAACCTGAGCTGTGAGAAAGGATAGAAGGAATTTAGGCTGAAAAAAAAAGAGGAAGCTGAGGAAAGGGAAATTATAGGAATCTGCTGAATATATTTTCAGTTTTCATGAAACTGATTCAACTGGCTTTGTACTACTGCAGGTACAAAGTTAAGAAATAATTACCTCAGTTTGTAACCAGATTTGGATTAGCAATTAGAAAAACTGTCAGGTTAGAAGGGCAATGAAGTAAGCATGAGGGAATGCTGCTTGTGATTACTGCAGAATCACCTAAACTGGCAGCTGTTAATAAATAAGCATCTGTCAGGAACAGTGTGATTGACATTATTCTGTGCTGATGCTGGAGCATGGAGTAAATGATACCAGAAAACCCCTTCCAGCTATAGACCTCTAGTCTTGTTAATGCTGTTAAACTTCAGGAAAACCTGTATTTACTTTGCTCAGATGGAGTGACAGCTATACATGACCTTTCCCATCAATTTAACAGTAGGCCTACCCTTTTTTTCCCCTGTAGAGCTGGCATGCCTTGGCTGCCTCTGGATGTGCAAATTGCAGTGGTGGCAGGAAGCCCCTTGTGCCTAACTATGAACCTGTCTTGGACAATGACCGTGCTGCCTTTGTCCATCCATTCCTCACTTCTGTCCCAGATCACTGCACTCACTCTCATCACAACAAAGGTAATCTGAGCTAATTCAGAAGTGTGCACTCATACTCTGTTGTGTGTGATACACAGATCATGGCATGGGGTTTAGCCACTGTATTGCTTTGTCTCAGTAAAGAGACAGTAAGAACCAAATGCCGTTAACCTATTTAAATGTTTGTGCCACATGTATTTTTAAAGTACAGACCAAAATAGAATGTAAGGTCCTGTGAAAGATACATTCCTCACTGAGCTATGTGTGCCATGTAGGAAGCACGGGGGCAAGGAGTTTATACTTTATTGTAAAGTGCTTAAGAAGTTCACTAGCTGCCCAGAAACCTGAAAGTCAAAAATTAGCTTTTTCTGTCTGATGCAGAAACAGAAAAGAGGGGCAGGGGGGAAAGTTACTAATGTTGAAAGTTACTAATGTTGTAGATTAGCAAGAGGAAGATGCAACAGAGCCTTAAGAATGGAACATTTCATATGTTCCAATTTATTTGCTTAACACAGCTCTTGGCTAGAGAGACCATGCCTCCAGCACAGAATGTATATGTCAGAACTCAGTATTGAAAAGGATTTCATACCTCACCTCCTGAGGTGTTTATAATTGTCAGTCATCCTGCAGATTTTACTGCTGATAGGAAAAAGAGAACAGTTTATTGTCTTACTGTGTCTTGAAGGTTTTATGTGCCTAGACTCATTAAACAATGACCTTGAAGATAAGAGCTGAACAAAGGAGGATAACATAGCAGTTCTAGCAGTTTTGTTGTATGGTATTTGAAACAGTAAGCTCTAATATTTAATAAACCAAATAAACAGACTTCCAAGTGGCAGGAGAGATAAGTAATGGAATAGCTAGAAGTACATCTGGTAGGATAGTTTCTTTCCTTTCTGTCATCTGTAAGGAATGTTCCCAAGACAATAAATTTAGGATTCAACAGGAAAAATAGTAATTGTTTTCCACTCCTGTCATCAGGAAACTGAAGATAGAGCAAAGTACTTAACGCCTTTTATCACAACCACAGATGTCTGTAGCATTCCCCACACCCTCATACCTCCAGACTGTTTGCTTAGTGTTTGCATTCAGGGAATGTAACTCTTTAGGATAGGTAGATGGACTGTACAGGCAATCTGAATGTTCATGAGTGTAAAATAATATTCTAGAACTATTACCTAGGGTTGACTGTAGCTGCATGTTACATTTCATTGACCACTCAACAAGATTACAGCTGGCAAAAAATTAGGACTGAGAGGGATGTATTCAAAGTTCAGGAGTAACTTTCCAGCTATAATAGTTCAGATTCTAGCAAATTCCATCAAATATTTCAAGGAAAGAGGAACTCCTTCCTGAAGCACACACTGTGGAAACACTGAGGTTCAGTTGCCTAACCAGAAGCATCTGTTGTCTTCTTACACACATACTCATTTCATTAAGGTTAGGGTCATTACCCTGCACTTCATTCCATTCCATTAAAAAAAAAAAAAACTTCTAAGAATTTTCCTCTTTTTTCTATTTTCATTGCATTGCATTGCATTGCATTGCATTCCATTCCATTCCATTCCATTGCATTCCATTCCATTCCATTGCATTCCATTCCCTCTCCTGTCTTTTCATTTCACTTCATTCCTTCTTTTCTCATCTCATTTCCTTTCATGAAATTAAGAATTTTCATGAAAAAATACATGAAATTTTGAGATTTTCATGATTATAATTTCATAAAGGTTTGGGTCATTTCACTAAACTTCCATCCATACCATTGTGTTTAATTGTTTTCATTTCAGATTCTTTCTTTTTTTTCAGTTTCATTTAATTACATTCTATTTCCTTTCCTCTCTTTTTATTTCATTTAATAATTTCTCATTTAATTTCCTTTTATGTAAATTCTTTATTTGTATGAAATCAAATGATATCTCAAGATTTCCGTTAGTACAGTTTCATTATGTTTCTGTTCATTTCACTGCACTTCAGGTAATTCCTTCAATTTAATTGTTTTAACTTCATTCCAGAACTTTCTTTTTTTCACACTAACCTTTAAACAAGGCTGGGTCTGCAGCTGAGATGCCCAGCCCCATGCATGGCCCTTATCTGAAAAGTGTGAAGGCAGCATTGTTATTTAAAAAAAGTCAAATCAGTAAGGAGAGACAAGGTAAATAATTATCTTAACAATGAGCTTTATTTTGAAAAAATACAGTGCTCTGAGAAACAATTTCATATGATGTCATTCTAAATCCTAAAACCACATTACAACACTGTAAAGCTGACTGGCATTTAACTGTAATGGATCTGTAACACTAAGATGAATTTATTTGAAGAAACATTAGAAATGCCAGGACAATTAATGTAGTTACAATGGTCTCTACTCTCTTGCTAAGCCCATGGTCCTCCCTGCTGACTTTTTCTCCAAAATAAATGTTAGCAATAATAGAGGCTAATATCACCTTACAAAGCTGTAAGATCATATATCATCAGAAAGGGGAATTCTTTTCCAATGAAAATAGAAAAAGATTTTCACATTCTCAAATGTCTTAGCTTTTGGCATGTGGAGTAAAACCAACTCTTTTTGAAAAATAAAACATTATTTTATGGAAAACTTAAACTCCTTCAGAGCCTAGAAGCTATAACAAGATACTTTCTTTAAATCATTGCAAGTCTTAAAACAATAATGCAACTCATATGTTTTCTAAGCCAAATTGAATTAGTTTTCATAAATATCTCAACAAAAGCAATAAGTTTTTCTAGGAAGCAAACATATAATAGGAGAACCCACAACTTATTTCAGAGTCTCTCCACTGTAGATGAGAGCAGTCAATAAGAGTTGAAAAATGTGTTGTGACAGAATGAGTGGCACATGGGAATCCTGCAGCCAGTGTCAGTGCTGTTACAGTGCTGTGCCTGTTCTGCTCTGTCAGGAGCAGAAGGTAATTACTACATGAAATAATAAAAGTTGTCAGATGTGTTCAAATTATAGATGAATTCAATGGAAAACTTTTACCTTAAAAAATAGAAAGCAAAGTTTGAAGATCTTGGGAAATAATTTGAAGATCCTTTAAGCCTCTCTAATTCTGCTTTTTGTGCACATGAACACATTTACTGTTCCTCCTGTGCAGCAGGACTCCTCAAGAACATGGGCTTTTTCTGTATGTCCCTTCATCACTTCATTTATTCAGCCCTGCAGCCAGAAAGAGTCATTGCAGATCATCTTGTCTTATTCTGGCACGGTAGGGGCAGCTGGATTTCACTAATCAAGCCCACCACTTCCAGTAGAAAGATACCCAGCCTGGCTTTTGAAATGACAAATGCCTAGGGATCCACAGGCCAGCCTTCTTCAGTTGCCCTGAAATCCTCAAGGTAAACCCAAGGGCTCTGGCCCCAAAAAAGAAGGGAGTTTACCTGTGTGGAGGTAGTGGGAGCTGTTCTCTCAGAGTCCCTCTTAGTGAAGGGAAGCTCCATTTATTGGGACAGAATTTTTTAAACTTACATGCAGAAGCCTAGAATGAAATCTACAGAGTTGGATAAGAGTAGACTATTAAAAATTCAAAAAGAATGAAAACTCCTTTTCAAACTTTTCAATTTTGACAATACTTACTTCAGATCACAGAAGTCACATCAGCAAACCAAGTATATTTTCTTCAGAGAATCTTGAATCATACAGCAGCACTAAATGAACAGAAAATAAGAAGAATAATTTCTGTGTCCATTTCTTGGCTCCGTTAATTGTAAAACACATTTCAGCCATATTACAGAAAGGCCTCTGAACAAATTATGAATCTGCCAAATTTTAGGCCCAAGGAAGGGGGAAAAGTTTTAAGACATCTACAGCTAATCCCTCATTTTAGAGAGGTTGATGATTGCTGCACCAGTAGGTATCAGCTTGCTTCAATAGAACTCTTATTCTATACTCTGGAAAAGGATGGCCCAGACAGTCAAAGAGATTTCAAATTCGTTCAAATTTGAAGGGAAAATTTTTAAAAAATCAATTGTCTTTGTATAATGGTGTAATGGATTTCTGCTGTACTTCATGAAACACCTGAATTTATCAATGTAAATTCAGACCACTCTTGTAAAAGATCTGATAACTTTGTAACCATTCTGAAAGCAAAGTTTAAACACTAATAGTAATTAGCATTTCCTGACAATATGGGAACTGTGCTGCTGGCTACACATTAAAGCTAAAATTTTGTTCTTAAGTGAACTAAGGCACCACAATTCCAGATCAGCCAGCAGGGATCTCTGGATCTACTGTGAAAAAGAGGACAGAGCCTTGTCCTGAATCAGTTCATTGCTTTCTGCTCTGCATGTGCAGAAATCATAAAGAGGAGCCTTTAGATGATTTTAATTGAACACTTGATAAAGAGGCAAGTCTGTTCTAAGATACTGCTTACATTTGTAAGGGAAAAGAATAATAAAAAGAAAATGATCTTATGGAAAGATAAGTGAAGTTATGTAGAAATCCACAGTATCACTATTAAATAAAAATAATATTTAAACTTATTGAGACATGAAGCTGCATAAATATTGGAGCAAGGTGAAAGGCATTCCACTATCATGAAGGAGTTAGAGAGATTTCAGGAAACAACTGCACAGTTGTGAAAGTTGGTGTCTTGATACTGGCCATCACAAATATACAGCAAGTATTGGGAGGACAAAAAAGGAATCAATTATGAGCATAATTCCTGTTTTTTGAGGAAAAAATCTCTGCTGGGACATAATCTGTTAACTTTTAGTGTTTGGTACCTTTAAATCAGAATGAGAAGCTAATGCCATCCACCAAGAAACTCAGCTAACAGCCTTCCAGCAACTCACTACCCAAAAAAAAGAAGGCAAAGTTAAACTGAAACACTGACAAAACCGAGTTCCCAGTAATATGAAAAAAGAGAGCCAAAGTGATATTCCAGATGGAGATTATTTGGATTTACAGCAATGAACTGTGTAAAACTAAAGAAATGGCAATAAAGAATGAAAATCAATCTGACTGTTAAACAGAAGGGATAAGAAACAGTGCCACTGAGAGATGGGTGTGCTAGTCAGCAATGTGAAATGCGATATCTTTGCAAGAGATTGGCTCCAGAGCTGACAATCCTGCAACATGTCAATTCTTCTGAAAGTAAAACCAGCAACTCCTATTAAATACCAGCTAATCTGTAGTGAGTTATGAAACCACTTGCCCATGCACTCTTACTTTAAACAGGGAACAGAGAAGGGGTGAAATAACTCTCTCCATCCCTCCTTTGTTCCAGAGGCTGGCTTTGCAGTACTGGCTCTGGAAGTCTCCTGCTCTAGCAGTGGAGACTGAGGGAGGACCCCATGCCTCAGGGAGATGGATGCTGCAGCACCTTTGCACCTGAGCCCTAAGCCCTGCAGCTCAGTGACAGGATCCAGTGTGCATTCACCAATTTCCTCTTCACCCTTAAAGGTGCTGAAGGAAGGAAGGAATAAAGAAGATATCTGGGGTGAGACAGTTTGAAATGGACTCCCTGTTGCCTTCACAACAAGTCAAGGTCTCAGTGCAGATCAGACAGCCTCCCTCCAACTGGGAGAGCAGCACAGCTGGGAAGAGGATCCCAGGCACTGGCCATACTCAAGGGCATCAAGGTATCTGAGTCTTAATGCTGGAAGAGTAAATTACAAATGTATTTTATTTCAGTGTGATGTTAGGCTACAGATGACATTGACATTTACAGGCTTCTTCACAGCTCAGTTTCCAGTTTGCTCTCACGTTTATCTGGTATCTTTATCAGAGACCACCTCCACCCCACACAGCTCCAGCTGAATTCTGCACTGCCCTCACAGACAGCCCTTGGCCATATTAAATGTTTAATCTGGGGTTAAACCTGGGGTGTGGCAGAAACTTTTCCCTGCTAAGGACAGAAAGCCTTCTGATCACCTTTGACAGGGCATAACTTGACAAACATTTTTACATTATCCAATAGTAACCAGAAAAATAAATAAAACGTGTTGGCAAGCAGCCTGAAATAAAATCACAAGTCACATTGAGGCCTGACTCCTATCTCACCTTCTCTTGTTGTTTCTTTTTTTCTCCCTCAGCATTTTAAAATCCTATTCTTCCTCAAAGCATCTATTTATGGCTGAGATCAGGCAGCAAAAGCCATAGGCCTGAAATGCTTTCTTTTCTCCCACCGTCTATAGATGCACAGCAACAGCTGGAAGGGGCCTTGTCCTTCTGGAAACAGCCCACAGTCTTGAACTCCAAAATTTGGCTTCTGCTATTTCCACATCAGCCTCTATTTGCCAACCCATTGCTGTTGTTTGCTGCTTCTCTTTTAGTTCATTCACCCACTTTTCACTCTTCCTGTGCATCTTGGTTTTTACTCACACCCTCCTCTCCCCAGCTCTCTCCCTACACTGTTGCTCCTTCCTTTCTTCACCTTTGTAAACTCCAAGTCTTGCTGCATCAGCTTCTAACACCCAAGAGCAACATCTTCTAGAACAGGGTTTTGACCTGTCTCTCATGCTCATGTGCTCACACCCTTTATGTCACTCTTATTTATGAAATACATGCTTAATATAGCAGTAGATGGTTAGTTATCTTCGTGCATCAGGCTGAGTGGAGAGGTTATTTATTCACACAGGTCTCTGGAAAGGCCTTGTATTGGAGCAGTGGTTGGTTCCCCACTCTGTTGTTGCTTGGTACCATGTTCAGGATCATCCGTGAAAGAAAGAACAAATTAGACCAGTCCCACGGGTAAAAGGAGCAAAGGGTAATAAGAAAAACCCCTAAAAAATAAAAACAAAACCAAAGCAAACACAAAATAAAAATACCACCAACCAATCCACCAACAAAACAAACCATGCAAAAGAAAGCAGACAAGAAAAAGTCCTTGAGACAGAAATCAAGTTTAAAGGTTTAGCAGCCAGAACAGCATCAGAGAGGAGAACTTTATCTGACAAATATGACATGATATGCGGGAAAAAGGTGAAGCCAGATGTCACTGAATCTTCAGAAGTCACATGTGTTGGCTCCCCTGTACAACTCCTAGGGGAAGGAAGTACTTGTATTTAAAGCCTTCTGTTTCTATATTGTTTCTTAAATTATACTTACTGCTTGTGGAGTAAGTGAAAAAGTGATCTACACCTGTTATATCTAAATCTCTTACCCTGTTTGAAGTATACCAGAGCAGAACATTTATCTGACATTTTAAATTAATGAGACAGTTGTGTACTGTCTTTAGCTGTGCCACTGTCAATCAGCTCAATTTTGTTTAATACACTGGGCTCACAACATGTTGAATGTTTTCTAGATAGAATGGGAGTGTAATCCTGACCTTTAAAAAAGGGTAAAATTTAGATAGCTCATTCTCACTCTTGGCATATTTTACTGCTAAGACATATTTAGCACAGTCTTAAAATTGAGACTCTTATCAGAGCTAACATAGAATGGAAAGTAAAAGTCAATAAGAATGTCCCTAAATTAAACTGTGTCAGTCTTTCCCACAGTTCCTGTGATATGTTCCAAATGGATGGCAGTCAGATGGTAATTATAAATCACTGCTTTCAGTTTTCTAACTTGAGCATGGTCCAAGATAGAGAGTGAACACCTCTGAAATAGCTTATACTGTCACCTCAAGGCTTCAGGAAGATGTTAGGTTTGCTGTCGTTCTGTAGGACTTACATGGCAAAATCTGAAAAGTGTCTTCTCACATAAGGTTTTTGTACCCCTTTGCAATTTGAGAAGGTGTTGGGCAGCAGCAGAGACTCTGAACTAATCTTCTGTGAACTCAGGAAGATGGTACTATAGCATGTCATTCTTAAGTCACATTTGAATTTTTTTCCAGGAACAGTACTAGAAACTTTTTTAAAAATGAAAGTTATTGGCATTCATGGTGGGGAGCGGGGGGCATCCTGCTGAGTGGATTTTAGACAATTTTTTGGATGAAATTCTATCTGTCACTAACTCACAGAAATATATTAGTAGTGCTCAAAGGATCATGTATTGCACTATTGATCCTTGAAAAATATACTCTGGGTAAGTTTCCTACTTGCAGTTTCCTCTTCCACAGCTTGCAGGATCTTGTGAAATGTTCCAGCAAATTTGGGCTGGAGTAATACTAGAACAGCTATAGAAAGTGTTGGATACACAAAAATGGAGCAATGGACAGTAGGGGCTCTTCCAAAAGGAAGCTTGAGAACACATAAATATATTTCAAACAAAAGTTCTGAACCTGGTGAAATTTGTGCAGAGGTTTAACATTTTACTTAGTGACTAACTCTATTTAAATCAATGAGGCTCTTCTCAGCATGTAAAACCTGACACATACACAAGGCTTTACAGGATGAGGGCCAAATATTTTTTTAAGAGTGTGACTTGCTTGGAGACATTCCAGAGGAAAAAGAACCATGTGGAGCTCTCTATAAAATTGTTGGCACCATTCTGCTTATTAAATAGACATGAATTCACTCAAACAAAATAAGGTCTAGACATTTATATCAAGTATGTGGAAATTTGTGCCTATTCCTAAGTTTAAAAAAAAAGTGATAATGCTTCTAGATTTGTAGGTTGGGTTAAATTCTTGTAAATATTCATTTAAAGTTTTATAAGCTTCCCTCTCTTACCTATTTTAGTATCTTACCTATGGTTCCTCTCTCAGGCTAGAGTAAATTGCTGTAAGTTTCAAGCTGACATGGAAAATAGTTTCTATTATTTACTTCATTATCTTAGATGTGGCAAAACATAAAACTTCCTATCTTACCTCAAGTCAATTCCATGCTGTGACAGGAATTTGTTGTTCAATTTGCAGCTGGTATATTGAAGAGCAATATATTCATTTCAGGAACAGAGTCTAATTTTAGAGCCATATTGAAGGTGTGATGAAAAGGCAAATGCTGGGAGTGTCCGTAGGACTTTTCAAGAGCAAGCCCAATATAGTTCTGGAACTATATAAGGATTGTGAGAAGAAAGAAATCATAGAATAGAGTTTACTGATCTAAGTGGAACCTGTTACATACCTGAAATTATTTACTCCCCAACTGTTATCATGGGCATGGCCTCAAACTACATCAGATAAATGTGTCAACATTATAGCTCTTCAAGAAAACAGAAATAGTCATTTGGCCCACTGGCTGCTGGGCTGCTGGTGGGTAGCTGCTGTCAGCACTTTAAATAAGAGGTCAGGGGAGACATGTGGAACACCTGGCAACAGCAGCTTCTTTGGTTAATCACACAGGCCACAGGTCACATTGTACCACAGCTCACAAAATCAGTCACTTTCAGCAAAGCAGGTTTATTTGACCTCAAGGTGTCTTGAGGTCAGATTCAAAAACTTCTGCAGATGTCAACAGGAACCCAGCAGGATCTTCACAAGCCCCTAGGTGCTTGCTTCCAATTGGTTTCTCACCCTGGGACTGTCTTTGTAGGAATCCTTTAAAAACAGTTCAAAAATATGGCATTAAATGTCTTAAGGCACACTGCTTTAGGCTGCAGACAGCCAGATGCTGCCTTTTGGGTAACTGGTTTTCAACTACAGTTAGGGCAGCTGTCCCACATCCATACCAAAATCATCTAGTCCTCCCAGTCTGAGACCTGCATGGGTTAATAGGGAGCATTGCTACATGAACCAGGTACATTTTAGTGAAGAGAATTGCATTGAATGTCTTGGAAGTCTTCTTCTGTGACAATCCCTGTGAGTTTTTCAACAGATATAGTACCCCACATACACCGGGAAAAGAATAGTTTCTTCACCAGCTGGGCTTGATGCTTCAAAATCATCCCTGAAACCTAAATCATCCCATCATTCCTTCCCTTCTATAGGCATACTTTCCAGAGCAATTTCTGCATTCCTATTTTTAAAAGTTGCACATTTTGAAGATATGGGAACACATGCTCTTTGCAAGATAATCTTCAGCTCCTTCCCCACTCCATACTGTCACACAGCTCAAAACCAATTTTAATGCATTGCTGCAAAGTCTGTAATAGAAATGTATATAATCTATATGATGACTTGCCTGAGAAAAAATGGGGAATATTGCCAAGAAAGGTAATTGCGTTTTCAAGGTTTCAGAGTGTTTAGAGGTGGCAGTATTGAATCCAGAGCAATGTCCTTGGAAACTATACAGCAAACACAAGGATCAGCAGAGTAGCACTAGATGGCACTACAGTAATTTTCACTCAAAAAGCAGAGGCCAAGCCCAGGGAATGATGGACTCAGGTCCAGCTCTGAATGGGAAGCTCAGACTTACCATACAGATTTTACTTCTGTGGCCTAGGGAAGATTCTGAGGAATATGAGGTGTAGCAGTCTTTCCAAGGATTAAAATATAGAGCATTCAGTTGGTTGATACACTTATCAGATGCAGATGATGAAGAGTGAAAAGCTACCTGAATGTTTTAATTTCACAAAGTGAGACCACAAGGTATCTGAAAATCTGTTATGTTCTACTGAATCCAAAGTAAGCATATCTAGATTCAGAACATCAAAAAGCATCTCACTCAAAAGCACAGCAGAAGTGTTAAGTGTTGTTTGGGCAATCAGACAGCTCATTGTCTGTCTGCAGGTACAAACTGCCTGTTTATAATTGCAGTGGTTTGTGCTTAAAAGTAAAAACTTGACTTCCTTAACCAAAATCACCTAGATTTTGGAACTAACCTCATAGCTTACATTTCCTGTCACACAAAGTTAAATGCTGGCTGTTGCCAGTTTCTAGTAATGTTTCCCACGGGTGATAGCTAACATCAAAGCTCAGTACATATCTTGTTTTTCTAACAGTCAATATAGCGCGTTATCTCTAGCACACTGATTTGAGAGCTTTTGGAATTTTGCAGAGGTACAGTCTTTACACAGGCAGAACGGAGTGATTCTGTAGCTTACATTATCAAATACATATAGGAGAAAATAGAGCCTGTCAAGAAAGTCATACTCATTCTTGTAGGCTGAACTACTTTAAACTAAATTCATATGTTTGTGGCATTGAAAAAAAACCCCATGGTCTATGTCAGATTTGAATTCTAAAACACTGTAGAACCAGTTTTATAAATCTTGAAATTTCTTTAAAAGAAATATTCACGTGCAGAATATTCACTGCAACAGTAACAGAAGCCATTTTTACAATATAATTATTTTTCTATTATGCATTTCTGTGAGTTATATTTTGCCTTCTGTTATGCTCCAGGTTCAAATCCTCAAGGGTAATTATTATCTATTTCACTGGAATCAGTGGGAGTTAGATTTTTCAAAGATAGGAAACTCTGACATTTAAATTTTAAGGCAAGTTCAATATGAATGTTTGAGTTTCTTAAGTAAATCTTGTTCTAGTCATACAGCTACATCTACTTTAGGGATACTGCCAGCTAAAAGTCCATTTACTTGTCAGTCAAAAAAAACCAAAAAAAACCCCAAACCTACTAGTACATTCCTTTACCACAAGAATGGTTTTTATCAATGGAAATAGCCTGACTGGAGACAATACAATCACTTAGGTAAATAAGCACTGGAACCAGTAGTATTTGACTATAAACTCTGCTTTCACCCAGCCACTCTGTGAAGGTTAACTCAATGGGCTTTCATCCCAAAATGCTGAAGAGGGTTAAGAGCATAAAAATCTAGCCTTGCACCCTTGCTTCAAACTGCCAACATTTAAATAGCATCATTTAGTAATAAATGAGATGCCCCTTGTGCAGGAATTGGACTGTTTGCCTGTGCAAGGCTAAACCTGTGGTAAATATGAGAGACATATGATCTCCAAAAACACTTTAAACTGTCTCTTTCAGTCATGAGCCACTGCTCTTTGAAACGATTCCTGTGTGGTTCTGAGCACATCCTGAGAAAATGTTCTGGTTGTCCTACTTCTTCTGATGTGCTCTCTAATAAGTGCTCCTTTTAATCTGTGCTTTACATCTCCTTTAATCTGGTCATGGTTTCACACTTTGAGATGTTTCCCTGAGGCCTCCTCTCACCTCAGAAGAAGCTTGAAAACAACCATAACTTGCTGCTTGCTTTCTCAGACATGTCTGTGACTCTGTTTCTGGAGTCCATGTTGGTCCTGATAGACACTGCAGGCTCCATCCTAGATGCAAGGATGGTCTGTGTAGCTGGCAATGAAGCGTGGCACTCTCAGAACTGCTTGGTGAAGGTCTGATAAGACTTGTTTGTTGTTCCCATATTGCAGCCTGGGTGACTTAACCAAAGTCAATCCCAAGAACCCATTTGAAGTCCAAAATGGCATCTGGAAAAGACCCCCAGCAATGTGGTATGCCTGTGGGAAACAACAACAATGCCCCAAAGCTCACTGTTTTCTTTGTCACTGCACCAGAAACAGGGTGACACGGAGGTGAAAGAGCATGGCCAGCCCCAGTGGAGGTGTATCACTGCCCAGCTGTGCAGGCTTGGGAAGAGCACTATGCTTGACAGATGTGCTCAGTGCATTGCTAGTGACATTGGCAAACCACTCTGGGTCTCTGTGTGTGTGGGTGTGTGAGGCAGGAGATCCAGGAGTTGTCTTACCTGGCTCTATCACCAGGTAACTTGCCCAAACTAACCTATGCTCTCTTAGTTCTAATGGCAAGGTAGGTAGGCTAATAAATATATTCTCTTCTAACCTAGGAGACAAAGATTAAAAAAATACTTTAGAAGGTTATTAGCTACTATTTAGTTAGCTGAACATGTGATAAAAGTTTCCCCTCATTAAAAAATAAGTCAAACATTGTGAAATATTTTCAAAATATAGCACATTTAAGACAATCAAATTCCCTTCTAGGTTTAATATTCACATCTAAAACTTTCCTGACTTCTTCAATTTGTTTACATCCTGAATTTTGTCCCTCCTCATTTCCAACCTAGCTGCTTGTTTCACTCCTCCTCAGACAGCCTGGGCTACCAGGGGATCACCATAGTGCTACTGGCCTTATTGAGGTGCTTGGGAGTGTTTAGCTGCCTTCAGAAATCAAATTAGTAGCCACTAACACCAACCATTATTCATTATCATCAGATTTTTATGAAAGTAAAATATCTAAATCCTACATCCTATATTGCTGACCTTCAGTGCTTTGAAAACACAGAACAAGTTCAAAACTTCTTTGCTACAAGTGCGGAAATCTCCAAGTGGAGTGAAGCCACCAACCAGAATGTCTCCCAAACTACCTTGTGGTAGGCACTGCCTCAGAAGAATACAGCCTGCACAGATATTCTTGGGGACTGTGCAGCTGCTTTGATTAATACTCAAATTAAGCTGACAATCAAGTGACCTGGAGAACAAAGACATTTTTTTAAAGCTATTTTGTTGTTCTGTAAAAAACCTTGATCGGTGCAATGCAACCCTGTTGATGCTGGTGTCAGGTATCACACAAATTTTGCTTCACTTCTCTCCAACTAATGGTGATTTCTGCAGATTAAAATTGCTCTTATAAGTGCTGAAAACCAGTCTTCCATGTTGAATCATGGAAGGCATGGTCTGCCAATCCTGCAGTACAGTGGACAGTCAGAGGGACAAAGCACTGAAAATACAAGCCTGGCATACATTTGGGTGGTGTTAATTAGGCTTCAACCCAACCTCCTCCTACTGTTGCTGTAGCCTGAAAAATTGTGCAAATGCATTGCTGCTGAAGAAAGGAAGGAAAACGAAACAAGTGCAGAGAACAGAACCACCAGCTCACATTAGTATTCTGCCCTGGTGAAATAAACCAGATCCTTCAGACTAAACAGGCTCAAATGAAGGTCTCCTCGGGAATACAACTGCTTGAATAGGAATGGCTCTAATCTCAGCAGTACCACAAATCCCCTTTGAGAAAAGGAATTTTGGGACTCTAAATTTTTAATTGTTCCTCGTTTTCCGTGAAACAGCACTGTGCCTCAAGCACTCTAATAACATTCCTGGCTTGCTCTGCTGTAACAATCTGTAAAAACTCATCCAGTCAGATGATTTGGAGTTTAATATCAAATTGCTTTGGAGAACATTCATGGTTGGAAGTGCATAATAATATGTTTTATTATTGCTGTAAAAAAAAAAAAAAAAAAAAAAAAAAAAAGGAAAAGCTAGAAGAGAAGTGGTTTGCTTTCATCCACTGGGGAGCTCTGCTTTGTTATTACATTCTGTGCAATGATAATTAATGATTCCACAACCAGCACTAAAAAAATGTTCCCTGGCTAAAATTTTCAAAAGTAACTAATGACTTGAGGTTTCTTTGCTTTTATGAATTCAGTTTGAAATACCTGGAAGATGGTCCCTGTTTTCAGAAAATTCTAAGCACTGATTTTCTGCAAATGCTTGAGCTCCTTCTCAAAACCTTTAGACCCTGTCATTTTAAGACCATGGTAGATACTGTTTACGGGTGACAAAAGTATGACAATTCATGAATTAGTAACAGAGCACCAGATTAGATCACAAATAAATCCATTTCAAAGGAAAATATTTTAAAATTATACCTTCCTTGCACCTGCAAGAACAGACTTCTCAACTCTTGGGATGATTGGAAGTTCCTTAATGAACAAACAAACAAGCAAAAGAGGGTAGGCTAGGGACCGGTTCTAGCAGTTGCTTTGTATTACTCAGTAAAAGAAAGATGAAGAATGCATACTACATTCTTGGGTGGTGCTTGGACATGTCAGAGTACTTTTGAGTGTCACTGCATGTGTTGTGCCTGCCTGAAGCTGTTCCTGGAGCCTGGCTTTTCCTGGCAGGAGGAGTCACTATTAACACCTATGCAAAATGGGGAACCTGCAACCAAATCAGAAAGTTGATGTTTCAGCCTTGATGTCAATGCTTATTCAAAGTACAGAACAATGGAGAAAGGAGCAGCATAGATGTTCTTATTTCATCCACCCAAATGACTCAGCTTCCAAAAAAATCAGAAAGGCTTTTAGGTCTTTTCCCCAGCTCAGCTGCAGTGGAGGAGGCAGAGGAAAGCAAAGGACTGGAAAGCAAGTAACCAGCCCCTTCTGACCTCTTCCTCCGCCACAGAGATTACACTGGGGTATCCTTATTTCATGCCCCTCTATTTCTAGTCATGTTCAGTTAGCCCAGATAAAAAAAAAAAAAAAATTGGATTTATATTATCCAGCTTGGTCCAGTCACTTTACCAGCCTTGCCTTTTCTTTGAAGGGCAGTCCCTGGCAAGGGCAGGTGTGCTTGATGTTCAGATCAACATTTCAAAAATCCATTTTTCTTCTGATACCTGAGGTTCTTGCATTCTTAAGTGCAACCTTGCCTTCTATTTATTTAGGCAGGATGGAACTTCTGGTCCTGTAAAATTAACATGAGTCTGCTTGTGAGCAAACAGATCACCAAGCTGTGATTGATTTTACATGCAAGTAAAACTGCCAGAGGTCAGTGAGGGCAAAGCAGGGCAGCACTTGGTATGTGAAGGTGCCCAGCCAGCTGGCCTGCTGATGAGGGTTCCTCCATTCTTAATCCTGAAGCTGTGCCATGTTGGGATTATTTTTGTTAGATTAGACATCAGACAACACCCTGCATTTGCTCTGCCTTTCCCAGGATTGTCCACTTTTGCTTTGCAGAGGTCTCTGTCCCTATTGCAAGTCCCTCTTGCCAAATGTTGTGGTGTATCTAGTACATGCTCAGCTCATCAGCCTTTTGCTTCAAGGTATCCTTTGCTGACAGGATTTTTCCACAGACACCAAGATTTCCTCAGAAGGATAATGAAAGTGCTTATTGTTTTACTCCTCCTCTCTTTCCTTGCTATTAAGTTTTCCACCACTAATTACTCTTCTCTGCCTGGCTGAAGGAGAGAGTAATGTTCATCTCACCCTGAATGGAAAAAGACTGGAAGTAAGGTGGCAGCAATTGAGTACTCGCACTAATGATGACTACCCTGATTCCCATGGGCAATCCTCTGGCTTGGTGTGTCACCATGGCCTAGAAAAAGCACCCTAGCACAGGAAGTTCCTGCCACTGTAGCTGCTCCTCAGCTCCACAGACACACATTTCTGGGCACAGATGCTGGGTCTGCAGAGAAGGCTGCTTGCCACATCAGCCAGAATTGAAAAGGGCTCTTTTGCCTTGCTGAACTCCAATTCAGTTTTACAACCCTGACACTGAGGTTTGGTACGTGGCTGATGCTGTTAGGAGTGAGGGGAGAACATGTACATTGACTAACTTCATCAAACTTATTAAGTTCCATCTGGAATGAAAAGGTTTTATTTAAGGTCTATGCCTGCATTTGCTTTCTCAGAATTGCTCTAGGCTGAAGAGAGGATAAACTCTGGACAAGGGAATGGGAGAAAGTGCTTGGGGCCAGAGCTGCAGAGGTTGCCAGGGTCAGACAATTTTCAACACAGAAGCAGGACACACGGAGCAGCAACAATCCAGCAGATTTGGGCTAAGGAAACATGGTTAATGTAGCAGCTCAGGGCTGGTGAAGCAACCACGGTGGCCCATATTAGAGAAAGTGGGCAGTGTCACCCAGGAGTGGCAGACTGAGGGCACTGTGCACAGCATGCCCCGCAGCGCCGCATTGTTGGCAGCACACACCCCGGGCTGGCGGCATGCCTGGGAAATAAACACTGAAAGATGAAAGCAAGCCAATGTGGGAGGTAGCAGCCAGCTCAGTTTCCAGCCTCTGATCACCTTCTTCCAAGTGGTGTTTCCTCACAGCATCCCCTTGTCCTCCTGCAATGCACAGATCATTGCCCTCCATCAGGAAAATTAATTGCCTTACTACAGAGGGGATTGCTCAGAAATTTTCCCAGGGAATTCCTTTTCATTCAAGGGTGTGTGCACACCCTGAGAAAGGAGGTGATCTGATTTCTTCCAATAGGCTCACTGCAGCCTCATGGTTTGGAGCACCCACAACAGTCCATGGCTTTCTCATATACTTCCCAGTCTTACTGACAGAGCTCTTCAGATGCCCAACGCATTAGTACAGAAAAGCCACAGCAAGTTCCATTGTGCTTTGAGGGCTCAGAGCTGGTCCCTTACATCAATGCTTCCTCACAAAATCAAAGCATGTCCTACAGCTGTCTGGGTCAGGTTGGTGAAGCCTGGCCATGATAACCACCAGCTGCACAGCCTCCATCCTGCTGAGCTCTGCCCACAGCCTAGCTCTGCTGGTATTAGGAATTGTTCTTGTTTATAGCACATAGCAGCCTATTTCCTTTCTTTTCCTCCATCCTATCATCAGATCTTTTAAGTGAAACAAAGCAGTTAATTATTTCCCTCCAGCCAGTTATAAGTTCTTTGCCCTAGTAGCAGGCCAGCATGGCAGGTGTTTTCATTAGATGAAAACTGTTGGCTGAACCTTAATCCTGACAAAAGAGCACCTGCTCTACAAATATAAAGAGATGGAGCAAATCTGAGGGTTTATGTTACTAAAACTTTATACTTTTGATAAGTTTTAGGCATCTAGCATAAAAATTTTTACTGCATACTGGAAATGAAAAGCTACCATTTGCTACAGAATTAATTAAAAAGTGAAACAGCCTATAAATTGAGGTTAAAACTGACTTATAGAACTTTTATACAAATGCAGGATAACTGCAGAAAAGACTGTTGTGGTTTAACCCCTGGCTTCATCCTCATAAGATCCTCTTCTAAGCCTTCTCTTCTCCAGCCAGAACAGCCCCATCTCCTCCAGCCCCTCTTCACAGGAGGGGTGCTCCAATCCCCTAATACCTCAGTGACCCTCTGTTGAACTCTCTCCAGCAGCTTTGTATCTCCCTCCTACCGGGGAGCTTCACAGGTTCAGCCTCACCAGTGCTGAGGAGCAGAATCAACTCCCTCAATCTGCTGGCAGCATGAAGCCCTGGATACTGTTATCCTTCTCTGCATCAAGGGTGTGTTGCTGGCTTGTGTTCAGCTTGGTGCCTACCAGGACCTCCAGGTCCTTCCCACAAAGCTGCTGGGACAGCCCCCTGGGGCTGCTGCTCTCCAGGTGCAGGACTTTGCATTTCCCCATGTTGAACTGTTAACCAGATCCCGGCTATGTTGGCTCTATATTTATTTTGCCTGTTGTTGCTACGTGTTAGCACATTCTTTCTTGCACTGTTTATGCAGGGCTGCCAAGTGGCAATTTAGCTGCATTTGTGCGGGGTGCACATGAATCCTTCATGAGTGTTACGCTGCTCTAGAAATGTAAATTCACACGTTGGCCTCATCAGTATTATTTTGAATAAAACTAAAATCCATTATCTATGTTTCATTATATTTTTCATCCTCTTCCAAGGTGCAGAATTGCTTATACAGTGTATTATTTAATCTTTGAGGTTTTTTGCTGGTAATGTATATTCTAGGCTGTGTTCTGTATGCTGAAGTATTTTAAGCTGTCTCTTCTTCAAGCTAGTGCAGGGTGATTACCTCAGATTCTGCTCACAGGGCAAGTGCTGCACCTTCCCCTGGAGCACTTGGTGGCTTCCACTGAACTTGTTTTAGTTTGTTGAGATTTTCTTTGCATTTTGCGATCCCACACCGGACACACTATTCCACAAGTAGCTGAGCAGAAATAAATAATAAATAACAATAAAAAAATCACTTTCTTTGGCCTACTGGCTATGCTTCCAGTGGTATGACCTGGGATGCTCTTGGCTGCCTTTGCTGCCAGGACAAACTGCTGGCTCATGGCCAATGTGCTGTCCAACGAGACCCCACATCCTTTCCTGCAAAGCTGCTCCACAGCCCATCAGTCCCCACCCTGTACTGTTGCAGAAGCCTGTTCCTTCCCAAGTGCAGGACTTGTCAAATTTCCACGTGTTCGTCCTTGCTGAGTTTCACAGGCTTCCTGTCAGGTCATTCCCCAACCAGTCTAGATCCATTTAAATGGCAGCTCTGTCCTTCAGCACTCACTGTTCCTGCTTTAGCACCACCTGAAAGCTTGTTGAGCACACGCTGTATCCTCCTCAAAAGTCTCTGAGAAAGATGCCGAGAGCACCGGCTCCTGCCATTCTCTGCTGCTGCCTCCCAGTAGAGTAAACCCATGGACCCTTCCCTCCGAGCCTGACATCTATCCATGCTTTCTCATCTAAGTGCCCACGCTGTGCACTGGAGTGTCCCAGTGTGTCTGCCAGACACAGGAAAATGTGATATGTTCTGTTACTTGGAATAGCAGCCGACTTTTTGCGCTGGTGCCCCTGAGAGCGATTCCTTTGCCGGATGTTCCTTCACCAGCACTTAGGCCAAGCCATGGATTTGCTCTCCATTACACGGAGAAAGGGAGACGAAACTGCTTCGAATGGGTTATTACTCCCAACAATACCGACGTGTCTCCAAGAGCCTCCACGAGTAAGCTTTTCCAGCTCCCTGCAGCGTGCAAGGAGCCGCCCGACGCCTGCAGGCGCAGTGTCGGGGCGGTCCCTGCCTGCGCAGCATCCGGCCGCCTCGGGAGCCGTACTGTGAGAAGCCAGCTTCCCACCGCCGTTCCCGTTCCGCCTCTGACGCCGGCTGTCGCGGGGAATTCCTGCTCCCGGCGGGGCGGGGGCTCCGCTCGGCCGCCCCTTCCCCGCCGCCCGCCCCCGCACGTGACTCCGCCCGGACCCAAGATGGCCGCCGGCCGGCCGGCCCATTCCCAGCGCGGGCATCGCGCCCGACTCCAAGATGGTGGTCAATGGAGGCCACCGGAGACAGCCTAGCGGGTCAGTGCGAGCGCCGTGGCCCGGTTGGCTGGGCGACGCCACGCCCCCGCCAACCCGACGCTCCCATTGGCGCCGAGGTGGGCCAGGCCGGCTCTCATTGGCCGGCGAGATGTCGCTCCCGGTGTCTCCGCTCCGGGGCCCGGGGAACTATTTTACATTGGGCGGAGGGAGGGAGGGGGCTCGGTCCGGTCGCTCCGGGAGCGGCACCGGCGGCGGGCCCGGGCCGGGGATGCCACGGGCGCTGCCCCCGCCGGGACGGCGCTGAGGCGCCGCTGCCCCCGCCGGGACGGCGCAGCGGTAGGTGCTGCCTCCGGTCGGGGCGCGGGCACGGCGGGCGGGACCTGCCTGCGCCGCTCCCCCACTTCGGCAGACGCGGGCGGCCGCAGCCCCGGTGCCGCCTGCCGAGGCCGCGGCTCCGTGCGGGAGGGAGGCGGGAGCTGCCTCCCTGTCCCGGCCCGAGGGGGCCAGGCGAAGGGACGGCGGGGACTCGGCTGTACCCGCGGCCGGGAGAAGGGCGCCTGGGGCGGGGGAGGCGGGGAGCGGTGTGGGGGGGGGCGGTTCCGTTCGGTGCCGGCCGCCCCGCTGAGGGCTCGCAGCGGAGCCGCGCGTGCGGGGGCTCGAACCTGCCCCGGCCGGACGGGGGTGCCCGGTGTCGGCACCCGGGAGGATCGTGCGGTTGGTGCAAGAGCAGCGGGGTGCTCGGCGGTCTCCTGTGTCCGAGTTTGCACGCACGGCTTGTCCGTATGGAAATCTCCCTGGCAGAATGACCACTAAAGAGAGCTCAGGGCGTCCAGCCTCCAGTTAACCCCTTCTGCGCAGGGGCGTGCGTTAAGCATCAGGCCGTCTTCCCTCGTGAACGCTCATAAAAGTTTGCAAGTGGTCCTTATAAGCATCTGATTCGAAGTTGTAAATGATTTCTTGGAATTGTAGGAGCAGTAAATCGAGTTATTTCCGCTGTTGTTGTTAACTTTGTACTTCGATACTTGTACCGAATTACAGTAGCTTAATCCCATGGAATACATTTCTGTTTTTAAATACTTGTTTCATCAGGGTTGTGTATCATCTGGTGATGTGGTCTTTTGAACCCAGCATGTACAATAGTCTGTTTCCATTCCCTGAATACTTACGGAATCCTCCCCTCTTTTATTTTTTCCCTCTCCTGTAAACCTTGTTGAAGTTTTCTGCACTGTTTCTGATTGTAAGCGATACATTTTATGCCGTTCATCATATGGCACCATATCCCAGTCTGTGAGGTGTGATCCCAGGCCATACCACACAAACCAAAGATGCTTTTTTTTGTTGTTGTTTTGGAGCTAATTTCAGTATTGTTTGGGAGTGTTTCATCCATAGAAATCTTGAAGTGTGATCCATGCACCTCAAGACCTTGTCTCATGCAAGTTTGTGCCATGAGAGGCTTGCACTGAAGATCTCATGCAGCTTTCAGCCTGAGCATAACCCCTGTTACCTTGAATATCCTCAGCTGATGAGTTTGCTGCAGTTAGACATTTGAAAGGAGGCAAGTTTCCAAGTTAGCAACCTCCTACTTCCTTCAGTTGTCAGTCTGTAAACCAAGATACTCAAATGGACCTCATATTGAAGCCATAGCCTTAGCAATGGAGTTTCTGTCAGAACAGATTCAATTCTTTACATTTCTGTACATGACTAAGTACAGCAGAGTGAATTAGCTATACTTCTTGGGCAAATTATTTGTCAGACCAAAGCAAACTACAGAAAGAGAGAAAACAAACCAATTTTGTGACCTGGTGGACTGAGTGGATGAAATCCATTCTGATTTTCCAGTTGGTCTAAATGCCCTGCCTCTGCTCTGGTTTTCAGGATTGCATTAGCAATACAAATCAGGCGGTGAATTCAGACAGTTGGGTAGCAGTAGCTTGACATGACTTCATGTGTATGAGAGCATTGGAAAAATGGCTGAGTTAGTCCTTGTAGGAATATCCGGAATTTCTCTTCTGTTGCTCTTTTAATGATGGCAGGTACATCTAAGAAAGAGTGGGCAAATGCAAGGGATTAGAAATCAACTGTGTTCAAGATGAAAGGACTTTTTTTTTTTTTTTAATCTTCTTTGTAACATGTGAAACCTATCACTCTGCAGCGAGGTTCTAGAGAGATGGCTGTTCTTCAAGTTAGATGTTTCCATGATGGACATATAACCAAA
Source organism: Serinus canaria (assembly GCF_022539315.1). Classification (NCBI taxonomy): domain Eukaryota; kingdom Metazoa; phylum Chordata; class Aves; order Passeriformes; family Fringillidae; genus Serinus; species Serinus canaria. The sequence continues at coordinate 27,359,706 of NC_066316.1, forward strand.
GATTGTATAACATGCATTTTTGGAGCTTATTCATTTTGCTTAGAGATAGATTTTAGTCTAATCAAACAACAGTGATGGTTTTTATTAATAGTTGTAAAGCACCTCATCCTGTGATAGCTTCCTGCAAAATAGCTAAATTTTTGTTAGATACTTCATGGATTCAGTTTACTCCATGTAACTTCCATACAGCAATTTTACCTATTTGTAAAATTTAGTTAAACCGGTGATACTTTATTTAGTGTTGCAAATAGTGAAAACAAATGTAAAATCTAAACAGGATACCTTTTTCTTTACTAAACTGTTCATTCCTGACTTTGTAGATGAAAAAACTTTTGATGTAAAGGCTTCATCATAAACTCCTAAAATACTGATTTTTATTCCTAAGTGTTGAAATAGGTTGGCTAGTTAAGTAATTCCTGAATAATTGTCTGCTTTAGGCTGATTTCCTTGCCTTGTTCCCCCAAGAGCTGTGCTTCCTAATTTCAGTCTTAGGGGAAATTAGCACTTGGTTTTACCCTTTTGGTGTTTGTGCCTAGAGGCTTCTGGGAGGTACAAGGTTTGGTTGTGTTGAGCATGCAGTGCCTCCCCTCCATCTGATCATGGTCTGCATTGTACTGAGTAGCCCTCTGTCTTCCAAAGATATCCACCTAGTTTTAAAAAACACATTTTGATGTATGGGGTTTGAGGTCTGAAGGATGATCAGCTTTTCTGATATGCTGACCTATGCATTAGTTTGAAATAAGCATGCAATTGCTCCATTAAATAAGAAGTGCCCTGGAGTGATATGTATTTGTGTGGTTTGGTTGTTGGACAGCTTATTTTAATCTTTGAGCTGTATCTAGTTAAAATGTTGTATTTAAAATTTAGTAAATGTATGCTATACCTTCTGGAGCCCTTATACTTTGTCAGCTTGATAAATTAACTTTGACACACTGAATATTTTTCACCAGCTAACGTAGCTGTTAGTTAAGTTAAATAAAGGAGAAGAGCCCACATGCTCTCTCCATGCATACAGCTGGACATTTCTGTTAAATTTTTCAACCAAAATGAAATTTTGATTGGTTCTTAAAGCTTCATGAATACACTAATTGGTGAATCATCTGATGTGCAGTTTAGTTTCAGGAAATATGAAATGGCTCACTAACTTCGTAGTTACAAGATTATGCAGACCTTCTGAAAATCTCAGTAAGAAAATGTGCACAGTGGTGGTGGTTGATATTTTTGGCTGTGAGAGAGGTTGGCTAAAACTCAATGCAGTTATGCATAGTCTGCACTAGTTTATATGGTAGGCACTCACTTGAAGAATTATCTGGAAGGAAGAAGGAATAATTTTACAGGTTTATCTGCTCTTGGGACCTTATCCAGGTTTTCCTGAAGAAGTTTGCAGTCAGGAACCTCTTCTAGCTCTGTAACAGGTCCTGAGCATGGTTGCTTTTCACCCTGTGTTTTTATAGTGCCGTGGTTGAATTCTTCGGCCTTAATGTTGGACAGCTGCAAAACATTTAAAGCCTATCTATGAAAGATTGGGATAAGAAGGAGGGGGAGATGGAGTCTGGCCCAGATAAGTAATACTTCTTGAGAACTCTGAAGTATTTTCTTTATGTAGCCGTATACGGTGTGTTCAGGGCTAGCTGGAGACTACTTGATTATGTACTGCATTATCGACTGAAGCATTTAAACCAGTACTCCTTTCTTGTGAAAGTTTGAATCTTTACAGTAGTTGAAGAGTCAGACAAGTCAGGAATTTGGTTTTCTTTTTGTTACAGCAGAATAATAGCAATTTCAGTGCAGTACATAACTACTCTATGTAAACTCAAGGTTTTTCAACAAATATTTTTTACTGCTGTTGTGGGTGCATGGAGCATTCCTTAAGATACTATTGTACTGCAATACCTATGGTGAGCACCAGTTTGTTAGAGGCAGAAACTTTACAGTGTTTGTAAGTGCTTCAGTGGTTTCGGACTGGAGCACATTTACAGAGGTGAAATTTGAGGTATTGCTTAAAAATTGAAGTGGAGTAGGAGCAATAAAAAATAATAAAATATTTCTGCAGTACTAAATCTGATACATTTTTGTTCCTCCTCAGCAGAATAAATTCTAGTAGTAATTCAATGGTCAGCCTGGCTCCCAAGTAAAATAACTTGGGCCTGATTGCTCAAGACTCAAATGTCAATCATAGGATTAAGAATTGTAATTCTGGGATGAAAAATGTCTGGCGCTTACTACCTAACATTCCCATTAGGCTAGTAGAGACTCGAGGACTGCAGTTGAATGAATTAGGCTTGATCAAAGCTCTGATAAAAATGGATCAAGATAATCTCTTAGACTTTTTGGCCTCTAATAACAAAAATTTAGCTTGTTGTGGTGCTTATGCCAGTTTGACTTAATTTTATTCATGGAACTTGCCTAGCTAAGGATGAAAATGTTTAATGGGGTAGACCCTGTTTCTTGAAAATAACTTAAACGAGAAACTTCCATGTCCAAGATGTCTCTAACTTCTGATACTTAGGATTTCATCTGCTTAGGTACATCTGTTTTTATATCAAACTACATACTCTGCCTCTGTACCTTGGGTTTTTGGTTTTGCAGCAAGACATGCAGCACTGTTTGATTTACTGACTGATTTACTTGTGGAAAAAATACCTATTGTTAAATTTTGGTTTGGGGGAGCTTTTATGTTTGAGATCTGTGAAGGAGGTATTTTAATCATTCCACTAGTGCATTAACTCATCAATTTTATCAAAATATTTTTTTTTACATTTAAAATTTTCTCAATAAGTTAACATTTCTATTGAGTTGTGTCTTGCAGTGCTTTTGACTGGGTAGACATGATTTTTCATTTGTTGGTCTTACTCCTGGCTTGGGAGATGGGGGTAACAATGTATTTTTAAGCTGTCAGTACCTTGTGGTGGTAAAATTATTAGCAGTTAAGACAGAGGTCTGGCTAAGGGTTATCTTTATTCCAAGAACATTCCTTTCAACCAAAAGCTAGCTGTCTGATTGTTTCCATCTTTGCATTGCAGGTAGGGCAATACCAGGCCATCCTTGTAGGCTACACCAACGAGCCATCTCCATATTGTCACATTATTTACTGCCAGAGTCCTCATTAGATTTGTGTCTGTTTCGCAACAGACCTAAGGAGTCCTTCCCTCCCAGGAGAGGGTACCTGGCTTTGTTAACATTGATATGATTGCTTTTCCTTGCCTTTCTCTGAAATAATGTGTGGTTTGGGTCTCTGCAATCGCTTGGCAGAGGACCAGGAAAGATGCTCTCAATGTTCTCTCACTGTGATCATGGGTAATAAAGCTTCTGTTTCACCTGTCTTAAATTGCATTTGTGTTATTACCCACTTGGAGTCCCCAGATTCTCTGACACAGTTTCTCCATTTTTATTCAGCCGATTCATTTAATCCACACTGCTCTAATTTCTTTTTTCCTCTGGGTTAGTTGGTAGTGGGTTAAGGCAGACCAGCTTTTGGGTGTGTGACAGGGCTTGGGTGTACAGAGGGGTGATGATGTTATGTTGTCCCTTCAGACTGCAGTGACTTGTTCTCTCTTAATTCTGTCTCATCCAGCCACACTGTTAAGGTAAGAAAAGTCTCTTTTCAGTGAGTGAAGTTTCCATTGCCAGTATCTCACTGGGAATTTTGGCACGTTCTTGCCAGCATTTTAACTCATTTGGACATTTGACATGATCTAAAACTTTGGCAACAAAGCTGATCTTTGATTTTTGATTTAATTTTATTGTTCATAGTGCATTGACCTTAATGCAGATTGTTACAGTGATGGTAGTTGGAATATAAATCAGATTTAAAGTTTCAGTACAAACCAGCTTTATCATCAAAAATGTGTGTGGTTTATCCACCAGATAAATTCCTCATATTTGTTGTTCTTAAGATCTGGTCAACTTATGGAAGCAAGAGCTTTGACAACAGGAGCTCTGGTTATTACAGATGTAAAACACATTATGTGTCATAATTTAGATTTAAATTATGAGATTGAAAGTGTTGATTGTGTAGTATATCTTGGAGAATGCAAAAGTACTATTTCTGGGTTTAAAAATGCTGAACTGCAGAGTACTGACTCTGGGAGAGGATATGAGGACTGTGTTAAAAAATATTTCACCTGTTCTTGTATTCTCTACTGAGCAGCATGTATTGGCCAGACATTTTTATTGGGTGTACCCTGTGTCAGGGCTATTCTTATGTTACATCCCATTACTGTATTTCAGGAGTGTGTCGTCTGCCTGTTAGTATTTGCTGACATGATTAGCATATAGCCTGGTTTGGCAATTAACAAATTCTGTCCCATCTGGATTATGACATTGTAATTGTTGGTTTCTTTCCATAACTTAGTTCTCTTTAGTTGAGAATGTTTGAAACAGTCTTTTCCAGAAAATCTGGCTTTATACTTGACACTTAGCATAATGTGCACTGGTAAAGTTGTAGAAATGCTGAGTTCTTTTTTTAACCCCTATTCAGTTAGTCTATTTGAGAAAGAAAATCCATTTCTTGTTCTTTATGAGAAAGATAACTTTGGAATTAGTCTTCCAGTATTACAATTCCAAATTAAATTCTCTTAGGTCTTCTGTGATTCTTTCATGTCTCAGTTAAATTGTTTCCAAATTCACTTAATTTACACAGTAGTCTATATTATAGAGGTATTTTTATTGAATTGTATTCTAGCAAAAGTTATTTTAATAAACACAGACTCTTTCAGATTGACCTGATGATCTCCTGTTTCCCTTACTGGAATTAAAAAGATAAAATCTGGGAATCAGTCAGGAGTTTTAATTTTTATAATGTCCAAATAGTTGTGCTGTGAGAAGTGAGAAAGCTATTTTGCCTCGAGAGTCTGTGTTGCCCAGTATCAGTTCTCATGTGCAGATGATATGGGTTTGTTTTCTCAAATTCCTTGGGGTCTGAAGCATTTGCTAGAGGATTTAGCATTTTTGTTGGTAGAATTGTTAGTCCCCATGAGCAGGCAACATGGTTTTGTTTTCTCAAACTCCTTTAGGAGTGAAGTGTCTGTTAAAGGAATTTCAGTGGTTTGGTCAGAATGATTGTGACTAACATTTAAAACTGGCAAGTAATTCCACACACTATAGCTCAGAGTTGCTTATGAGGGGGACTGATGACCACTGTGTTGAACAAATTTTTTATTTTGATATTTGTCCAACAGTTGTGAACAAAATAAATGAGGTTTGGTGCCTTAAGGTCCAGACCCAGACCAGTAGAGCAACTGGTGTCTAAATTGTGAGGACTGTAATAGGCATCTTGTATCTTAGATCAAGGTTTGGAGTTAGATTCAGTATGGCACTAGTTTTGGAAAATAATTGTGTTTTATAGTTCTGTATAATTCAGGAAAAACTGACTTTTTGTTGATTGAACTTACACTTCCTTTCAGGTATGAACCTGATTTCTTAAGCAGCTTGAAACTTTGAAGTGTCCTTGCTTTGAGTGTTGTTTCATTTGTCCCATCCCCACATTTGATGATCATCATTGTATTTTTTGGTAACTGATGTTTAGCTTTTTTCACAACTAGTTTTGATCAGAATTTTAAAAATAGAAAAAAATAGCAATGTACCATTGCTTGTCTCTTTGACAGTACCTATATTTAAGTACATATGGAAATCCCTGTTGCTAGTGTGCTCTATAGGAACTTTACAGCCCTTTTTCAGCAGTAGCTTATGTGGGTAGAAAATATTCTCCTGGAGTATCATAGATGACAATAGGTAGCAGAAACTGCAAATCTTCAGCTTATTTTGGGAATAGTTTTTAAGATAGAAATTATTTGGGTTTTAGTCCTGGAAGTTCTTGCTTATAGGCTCAAAAATCATCACATTATGAAACCAGTTGGTTTTTTTTTTTCTGTAATGCAAATAATTGAGAAGCAAAAACTGCAGAATGTCTGCATAGCCCATGAATTCTATATTTTTTAAGCATTAGTCAAATATGAGCTGTTCATCAGTTTTGTACCATGAGAAGCCAATTGTTTCAATGCTAGTAAAGTTAATGTAGCATTCTTAATAGCATATCCGTGCATGGTTGAGGAATGTGTGATCCTTGTACTTGCTTTAAAGCTTGTAATAAGTGAAAAGAATCTTGATTTGACAGTTTCATTGACAGTGGCATGTGTAATTTCACACAAGTTTCCTAATGGGACACCTGCAGTGGTGTTTTCTGTTTTCCTGAGAAATACAGAGACACCACGATTTTTGGTTTTACTTTCTTCGTAATTGCAGAGAACAGTAAGTAAAATGAACCTGAAAACTGTAGAGAAAAGAGAATAATGTTGTGTAAGGAGATAAAATGCCATACCAGTTACAGGTTATGATTTATTCTTTACTATGAAATTTCATAAAGTCTGATTTCTCCTTTTTAATAGTAATGCTTTTTTTTTTTTTTTTTTTTTTGAAAGAAGTTTGATACTGCAAAGATGAGCAAAGCAGAAGTTTTACCGTTGTTGTTATGCAATACAAATCTAGAAGGAGAATGTTCTTGGTCCTTTCTCAGTTTTCCCCTATAAACTCACCACTTGTATCTCTTTTTCTGGGTTCTCACCAATGCTGGGCTTGGTTTCTTCTTTTACTTGTAGACTTGCTTTTCTTTGTACTATTAAGTTATAGCTGGAATGCCAGAAAATCTACTTTGCAATTTAATTTTGGCTGACTTCAAGAGGGTCAGTAATTACAGTTACTGTTTCCAGCAAGTTGAGTTTTTCCAGAAGACTTTTTATGAAGAATGTGACTGTGGATTAATTGAACGTAAAAATGAGTCAAAAACTTTTTCCTGCCAAAGGCAAATATAGGAGTAGGTGCTAGTAAGGTTTTCAAAACTCTATTACCTAGGTAATTTGTAGATGTAGTGCAAGCTGCTGCCCAAAGAAGCATAAAACTGATTTAATTTAGTGAGAAAGTTACTGGAGTACAGCTTACCTGTAAAATAGACAGCAATTCTCTGCAACTGATTTAGTTTTCACTCTTACAAGCAAATTGATGTTGAGGTATTTTTAAAACCTACTGCTGCCAGGCTTCCCGTCAACAGTAAGGTCGTCATCTCTAAAGCATGGTACCCTGTCTTTTTTCAAGTTATTCTGAATTCAGAGGGGACAGTAAGTTAGCAGTTGTTGATTTAAAAATATGCTGACATCATGGATGACATAGCTAACAGAACTTCTTCTCTTCTGCCTTGCTTGTTTATGTGCCTTCCTCCAGTCTGGAGGGGCTGAAGAGGCAGCAGTGGTGCTCTGAGGCAGCAGGATGACGTACTTCAGTCATTCAATAGCGTGTGAGAGTACTCAGCTGATGCCTCTCTTCTGAAGGATGTTTAGTTCTGTGGTTTCATTAATCACTGTGAGTTTTCCTTGTGCCCAGGATGCACTTTTCTTTTATAAAAACATCACAGTATTGCTATAAAGAATGATCCAAAGGGAAGCATTTTGCAAACATAGAGGAGTTTGTTGTGTGCATGGGAAAATAGTCTTCGTCTTTGCTGTTGGAAACTCTTGTGATTAGTATATAAGAATTGTGGTGTTGCAGATACAGCTATGTATGAAAATATTCTGGTCTTTGATTTGGGACAGTGATGAAAGCCAAATCTGGAAAAGAATGTCAATGTACAGAGGTAACTCTCTATTACAAAATCTCACTAGTGGGCCTAGCAGTATAGCACTGTTTGCAATTCCTTTAAGTATAGCTGAATCCAGTACTCCTGATCTTTGTTTCCCACTCATTTGGCTTTGCATGTTATTTTGTGTTTTTACTAATTTTGGAGTTGAACTGTGTATTTAGCTCTAAAGGGAATTGATGCCTCTATGCAGGAGCTGAGCCTGGGGCTCAAATAAATATGTGTAGAAGGTTTTGCACAAGCTTACCTGTCCTGTGTGTGCAGAAGTCAAGTAGCTAGGGGTGAACTGTGTATTCATGCACTCTGCTTGTTGTGGGAGTAGACAGAAAGACAGACTTGAACCTCCTTGGTGAGGAGCAGCAGCAAAGGAACGTACTATGAAGTGAGAGAAGTGGGGTTCTGTGCCATCCTTGCCGAGCTGAAGTTGGCAGTGTGTTGGCAGTAGCATAACCACAGGTGCTGTGGTACCAGACTGGTGTGTGATCCCTGGGCTGTAATACAGTGCCAGCCTGGTAAAAGAATTATTTCTGCTTTTGCATCTTTCTCCCTTCTCATCAGGTAGGAAGGACATATGACCATGGAAATCTGTTGTGGGAATATGTTAAGTCCTTGCATCCAGAGGCAGGCAACAAAGCTGGTACAAGGTCTGGAAGCATTGTCTGATGAGGAGCAGCCAAGGGCTTTGGGCTTGTCTGGTTTGGGGAAAAGGAGGCTGAGCATGACCTCATTGCTCTCTACAGTTCCCTGAGGAAGGGAAGTGGAGAGGGAGGTGTTGAGCTCTTCTGCCTGGCATTCAGAGATGAGATGTGTGGGAATGGTTGAAAGCTGCTCCAGGGCAGGTTCAGACTGAACATTGGGAAGCATTTCTTCAAACACTGAAAGGGGCACCCTAGGGAGGTGGTCAATGCCCCAAGCCTGTCAGTGTTTCAGAGGTGTTTGGACCTTGCCCTTAAAATGTGCTTTAACTTGGTCAGCCCAGAATTGGTCAGGCAGTTGGAGCAGGTGATTGTTGTAGGTCCCTCTCAACTGAAATACTCTATTCTATATAACAAACAAGCCAAAAAAAAAAATCCCCAACAACTACAAAAAGGATTAATTAGACAAAGGTAACTTTGTACCAAATGTAGCTGTGTTCAAAGGTAGTGCAATTTTAGGCTGGGTGCAGGTTGTGCTGGTGTCATGATACTTCAAATAGCTTACAATTGCCCATAGTGGGAGTTGAACAACACTAACTGGATGTAAAGAGTTAATGGCCATGGCTGTTTCTGGTTTTACTTGTATATGATTGGAATTTAAATAGAATGTCCAGGACTGCTTGTAAGAGAGTCAGAAGAGTGAAGGAAAAATACTCTCCTTGTGTATTTTCTTACAGTTAAGGTGGGGTTTTTCTCCTCTTTAGACTCTTTGAGGGGTCTTACCTTGTCCTTATGGGCTTTAGCTCCTGTTTGCTGTAGGCCTAAAAGTCCTCTACTGTCAGTATTAACTTAAGAGAATGTTGTCTTTGTATATACCCATATTGCTTCACTTGTTCACTCTCTTAGGATGGAGCATGATATTGTTTGAGATCAAGGCTGTGAAGTCTTCCAGTTGAGTTTGTCTCTGAGGTTTGTGAAGGTCACTCTGATTTACCTGAAGATTTTTTTCAGGAAAAAATAGGATGGTATAGAGTGTTAATGTTACCTGATCACAATGAGCAAACAAGCAATTGGAATTTTTAGAAAGGAAGATAGTATTATGTTTCATTTGTGTGTCCTGTGCTGTTATTTCACTGAACCTGACATTGGTCATTACACAGATAACTCTTAGAGTGTTCAGCTGTTGACCCAACAGTTTGCAAAGTCAGAATGCACAATTTGAATGGTTTGATTTTGTATCATTGACAAAGCATCCTGTTTTGTTATGCAGCTGTAAACTTCTGTAACAAAAAGCATTGCTGCTTAAGTGAAGATGGGAGTTCACACCAGACATTGTTCCCAGTGGTGTTCTTCCTTCATCTGTTTCTTCCATAGAAAATAGGAAATGTTGGAAAAACTTTGAGATGGTATATTCAATCATTTATAACTTTCCTGATCTCTGATCTCTTGGACTGAATTACTTTAAGCCTTTTCTTTGCCTTGAGTTTAATTTTGTTTAAAGCTTTTTGCCAAAATTCTTCATCTGTTTTCGGAAACAGAACTAGAATAATTGTGTCATTTTTTTAATGTCCGTCTCTACTTTGAAATATTGTAGTGCACCTCTGAACTGGAACATTTACATGAAATTTGTCTGTGGGCAGCCTCTTGCTGAGCAGTATTGTTTTAATTTTACATGAAAATCTGTCAAAATTGAGCCAATTCTCTTCTTAAAAATTTCTGATCTGGCCGTGGCAGTTTTTTGTTAAGGTTTGTTTTTTGTGGGGTACCCTGGAGATTCTCTGCATTCTGTATGCTCAGCAGGATTTTTCTTTCAAGTACATTTCTGGGCTGCAATAAGCTGTGCAGAGCATGGGAGCCAGAATTGTCCCAAGTTAATTGATTGAGGGGGTCCTGTGGCACAAAGCCAGCTGGGAAATTTCTTGGACAGCCCTGACATGTGTCAGCTCCAGAATCATGCACTTGTTCCTCCTCCTTTCCTGTCCCATTGGCTCTGCAGTATCTCCAGACTCCTGCCAACACTGGTATTTAGACTGTGACTTTTTGTTAAGACTCAAGAGAAGCTGAGGTGTCCATACTGAGCTAAAACTTGGCTTCTTCTGTATCTGAATGCCTTTGTTACTTGTGAGCATGAGGAGGATGTCACTCATCACACTCGAGTAGCTGTGGTTGTAGGGGGCCACTCAGTCACTTCCCACACCCAGGGTCTATGCAGTTGGTCAGGGCTGATTGCTGTGACAGCCAAAAAATCTCAATATGATTCTTCAGAGACCTTCACAGATAAAATCTCAAAAGACTACTGGGCTGGTGAACCTAAGGGTATTTTTCTTCAGGAGTCCCAAACTGCACCAAGTTTATCAACTTCTGTAAAGATAGCAGAAGATGCTCCACACCAAGGCTGAACTTCCTGAATTTATAAAATGCGGAGGTGGCTTTTTAAAGGCAACCAAAATGTAACTTTTTTTTTAACGTTTTTACGACCACTTAGACTTTAAAGAACTATTTTAGGTAGCTACCCAGCCTGTGAAATTCTAGCCAAATCAGAAAGCTACAGAAAGTGATTGAATGTGTCTGATGATGGGGAAGCATTAGATAATAGTAATAAATAAATCATTTTTTAAAAAGGAAAAAGAGAAAAAATTATTTTCAAAATCATATCCCTCCCATTGGGAAAAGACTTTGGGGCCAGGTAGACTGACTTTCTTTGCTGTTTCTAAGGTGACTAGTTTAAACTTTAAGATGACCTTGCCTGTTGACTCAGTACAGCTGAAAGTTTCTTTTTTCAAATGCATTTCCCATGTAGCAAAATCTGTGTCAATTATGTAGACGCTTGGAGCTGTGTGAGAGAGCTTTCCCTGAGTTTCATTGCTGTGCTTCCTCTGAACCAGCAGCAGAGCCCACTGTGGCAGTGTGAACTTCTTGGGAAGTTGGTACCTGCTGCATCAGGTGCTTCTTTTCCATGTTCATTCAGTATAGGAGCAAACAGATTTTGCTGTAAGAATGTTCCAGTCTGGCTGCTGATCAGAATTCTTATGATGATAAATAATTTTTCTTCAAATCATGACAGATTTTAAGTTACCTACAAGTTAATTTGGTATGTCTGTGTGCCACTGGTGTCAGTACAATCAAAATTTTGTAGTCTTGTGTACAGTCAAACAGTAGGCAGCGTTCTGGGGTTTTCCCTCCCCCCACCTAAGTGGCAGATTCCTGCCAGTCTGTAGCAGAAGAGTTTGAGATCTCTGAACTTGCACAACTGGTTTTAGTTATTTGGACCCTACAACTTTATATAATGGTTTGAAGGGTGCTCAAGCTGTGACTGTTCATAAGTATTTCAAGAAAATGTCTCAATTTTAATCTAGTTTTGAATTTAGAATTTGGAATTCTCATTCTTGTGATCACTGTGCACATTTTTCTTCAAGAATTCCTGGTCCCTGGGTGAAAGTAGTTAGATGTGGAAATTGCCATGTCTCATAATGACTTTTTTAAAATTTTTTTTTACATCAAGAATCAAAGTATTTTTCATCATGGAGGATACTTAAGGATCACAAGTTTCCGAACTCATTTATTGAACAGGTTGTTCCTGTGCTCTTAAAATGTTCCTGTACTTTATAAAAAAACACCAGAAAATGTCTGCTCTTTCAAGTAGCAGTTGAACCACCTTTTTGAAAAAATAAAGGTGAATATTTCTTATATTTCTATATTAGTAGTTTCCCCTGTTAACAGTGTTACAGTTCCTGATCTTCTGAAGGGTACAGTGTTTTTCTAGATGAATGTTAGTCTTGAAGCTAAATGTTACTTTTTGCTTTACAGTTAGGACTTTGATTTAATCTTTCAGTTAATAAAATGTGTTTCAGGTTATAAGGAGAATCTGGGTTAACATTAAGGAGTAGGTTTCACAGAAATGGCTAAACCAGGATTAGTGGCTCACTGCTGCTGGTAGACATGGTTCTTTTCCCTTCTTCTCTTTGCATAAGGCTGGAAATTCTTCTACCTCCATGCTATCACTTGTCTCTTCTGGCTTCTTTTTCCTCATTGAAGTGCTGTTTGTCTGTCTGGTGCTTCCATCGATTAGTTTATGGTGACAGTGGAGGTCAGATGAATGTTGGAACTGATGCAAAGGGATGGGAGGGAAGGAAGAATATCCCTTTTAATAGGAGCAAAGCAGTGGTAGATTAATTATCATGGACCATCACCCTTAGGGTGCCCTTTCTATGGCTAAATTCTGTTCATGAGAAACAACCTAGAAAGAGCTGTACTCTTCAATAGCTGCCCTCTGACAAGTTTATCACTCAGTAATCATTAATTTAGGTTTGCTCAGTTTTCTGTGGTGCTGCAGACTCTTCCTGCATGAAATGCAGCCTCTTAAGCCATTAGAGAATCCCAAAATAGGTAAGGTTAGAAGGAAGGGTCTGGAGTGGATGATCTGGTCCAACCTCCCTGCTCAAGCAGAGTAAGCCATTCATGCAACTTAATCTCTGCTTTCACAGGGCGAAAGAGCATTACTGGTTTTATTAGTCCCATGCAGCTGGCAATGGTGTTGTAAAGATTAATTTTTCTAGTCTGTTCTTTTGCTGCATCTTCTTGGAGTTCCTGCAGCCTGTAAGTTGTATTCGTCCATATCAGATAGGAGCCCTTGGATACCAAGCAGCTTTCCAATACTGAATGAGCTGGTGTGTAGGTATTCAAGTGGTGTCACTGGTTAGTGAGTTGACTTTTTAGATAGGCCATTTGCCTATTGGTTAACAGGAATGCCCATTAGCTAACCAGTGGATTAGTGATTCATGGCTGGGGTCTTGCTGCAACAAGTGATAACTGGAGTCAGCTTTTGGATTGGATAGATGATTTCAAAAGACAAAGCATTTATATATTTTGAGAAGAATTTAGGAGCTAACCAAATACCTATATTTTTCTTAGAAAATTCTCATCCTGTGGGGGCTCACTTATATAACATGCACAGGTGCTTCTTTGCTAGAATAAGCATTTCATTAAAATAGTTTTTATTTAACTGATTGCTTTATGTAAAATGAAGAAGATAGTCAATACGTGGCTACATCTGTCTTGCTATATTATTTCATCTTCCTGTGCAATGGAGTCTAGCACCTTGAAGATAAGATAGTAATGTAATAATCTAGTTAGCACCTCAGTTGTGATGGACTGAGGCAACTGATGCTCTTAAGAGGAAGGACCTGATTTTTTTATCAGTGCTTGTTGAGTCTCTGTAATGCATATGCTGTGCAGGTAATCATAGTCTTACATTTCTGACTATGGGAAGGGTTAGATATTATTACTTGAAGATTTTATGGTACGTCTTGATCCTATGTTTTGAATCATGGGCATTCCTGTTTTGCATGGCACAAGGAAAGTGTGGTGTGGGTGGGTTTTTGGTTTTTTTTTTGTTTGTTTTTCTTGGTTTGGTTTTGGGGTGGGGTTTTTTGGTTAGGTGTTTTTATTTGGTTTTGTTTGTTTTGTTGTTTTTAAAACACTGAGTCATGAAGCTCATGAGTGGAGACCAAGAGAGCTTCTAGATTACTCATTAGTAGTCTTTGAATACAAATAGGAAGCAGGTGTTGCAAAGGGCTGGACCCTTTGCTGTCAGGCTGAGAAACATTTTTTTGTTATTGCTAGAGCAGTAACTAAACACATAAACTTATAATCTCATTACCCTGAGGTGTTTTCTTTTTAGAAATTGCTAATGGATCATCCAATGGGCACTGTTTAGTATCATGAGCAGTTAAAGGAATGTTGCAATAGTTCATATGGTGTGCCCAGGTAAGAGTGCCCTGGCTCTTTGGGTGAGTTTGTTCTACTGCTAACAGTGGGTTGGCTGTCAAGCGTTTCCACAGTAATCTTTTGTTCTCCTAAGAACCATCATTTGGCATTAATGCTTATTGATTGAAGTGTTTTTCAAACTGAGACTATGTACAAGTACACTTCCAAATTTCCAGAGTTTTAAGATATGGAAACTTAGTGCTGCTCTACATTCTTAGAATTCTTGACTAGCAAGCTAAAATGCCTAAAATGTGAAACTTGGCCAAGACATAATCAATGTATTTGCTGAGCAATTTGCTTTGAAGAAATTTAGTTCTGACATTTTAGTGTTTATACTTACACTGTCTTGCACACAAAAATTTCTGCTGTATATTGATATTATGCATATTTTACATATATCAATTTTTGTGTATGTTTATATATAACTAGATGCTTGTTGGTTCAGTTATACAAACTCAGCTAAATTAACTAAAGGATTTTTTTTTTTTTTTTACCCTTACCCCTAGGAAAGATCTTCCTACCTTGGGGGCTGAATCTGCAAGGATAATGCTTTAAGTTTTTTTTACTTGAGTTTTAATAATATGAAAAAACCAAGGGCAGAATTTCAGAAAACTTCACATTCATTGAGATCATGATTCTTAGCAGAGGTCAAAATATGTTTAAAGTCTTTTAACTTTTCTGGAAATCCCACTTAAAATTCCTCATACGTCCTACTTCTAGTTACTTTCCAGAATGCTGGGGATTTTTTAAACCTTTTTTTTTTTTTTTTTTAAGATGCACTTTAATTTGCTATGTTCATAAGTTGTCATGACACATGTTTTATGTGTTTAATGTACAGAATATCCAGAATAGTCTTAGTTTAGATGTTCTGGCAATTTAGTCCATAATTTTACAGTTATGGTAACATCTCTAAGCAAATTTTTGGTGTCATTAGAAAACCAAAATGTCAGTTCCACTGCAATTTAGTGCTAGTGTTGATGTTGCAGCTGGCTGTGCTGCAGCAGGACCCTGCACACCAAGGCTTGGTGAGCACTCACTGGCAGAACTTGCAGGTAAAGAACCACAAAGCACAGGTTTCCTTCAGCTGGGAAGTTGAAATGTTTCTGATAGCTCTAGCTGGGTATAGTCTAGTATAAAGTTGCCTGTGGATTAAAGTGAAAACATGAAACAGGCTAGACCTACTGGCAGCCTTCCAGCTGCTTCTCCTTCTTCTTTGCAGGGTTTATGTTCTTTTACCTTCCCCAGGCCCAGCCTGGGGAACCAGGTGCTTGCTGCCAATTAGTCTTGTCAAGACAGCCCAGAGCTTCTCTTGACAAGCCTGACTGCTGACAGCAGCTGTGGGCTAGTCTTAGGCAGGATTTTAACTCCTTGCTTGCCAAATGCTTTGCAGATTAAATCCCCTGGTCTCATTCTGCTGTTTTTCAGTTTTCTATCTAATTAAGTAGATTCTGTACAGAAACTGATCTAAGATTTACAGTGGTGCTCTAGTGATAGCATTTACTTGCCAAACTTCTGGCATGAAAGAATGTGAGTTGGGAGTTTTCATTATGAAGGTCACTTTATCAGTTTATGTTATTAGAACTGTCCATCTCAGGCCACCTTCTGCTTGCTGTAAGCATAGCTGTAGCTGGGTAGCAGCTTGGGCTGTTACTCTTCTCAGTTGTTATGGTTTTAGAAACTTTTGAACTTTTCAGTCCATTTCACTTAAATTTGAGAGAAAGATCACTTTATTTTATTTTTTCCTGCAAATTGCATGAATGGCAATAATGCTTTTCTCATTCTGCAATGTATGTAGAATGGTGGTCGCCATTCTACATACATTGCTAGAGAAAGACAAGTACAACTTTGGTTTTATCAGTTGATAAGAGGTGGCAGGTAGCTAGTTTGTGTTGGAGAATATGATCTTTTGTTTGGTCAGGTTGAAAGGACACATGGGAAGTGGCTAGGTACACGAGGAAAGCTCTGTGTCCAGGAGGTGCCTGTCAGCTGGTGGGGGGCACGGGTACAGTGGTGAGGGAGAGGCATTAGGCTGTTGAGCTTTTGAAAAATGTAGTGAGAAGAAATAGGACTGTTAAACTGTATAAATTGATCCTAGAACAGAAGGATTGTGTTTAGAAAATGGGCTATTTGCAATTGAATGAAATGCTCTGTTTACAAAATATATTAAATTGGATGTTTTTACTGAGCTTGTCAAAGATGTGGGATGTGATTTGACTCATCTTTTCAACTTTGCTTCCAATTTCCTTTGCTTTTAGTGAGGCACAGCTATTAAGGTATGCTTTTTCTTAACTCAGAACTTCCAAGAATTACACACAAATGACCATTAGATCACTCTTTTTATCAATTTGATACCTATTTATATTTTAGAATTTTGTAGAGGGGAATATGCTTCATTAGTGTTCTTAGATGTAGAAACAAATTCTTCTCTACTAGAGGAGAGCTCCATAACCTTTCTTGGAGTACTTATGGCTTTTGCAGAAGTCATCAAGAGGGCTGCTGTACTTAACTTGAACACTGACTGGAACCATTTATTCTATCCACATGAATTTGAAAAAAGTATAGTGGCAGCTTCTGTGTAAGAAGAGTTAAGTGTAGCAGTATGGGAACCATTAACCATTACTACACTAAATCACCTGGAGTTCCCTTTCATGGCAGGTTCTTTACCTTGCTAACTTAATGCTTGTTCCTTTTTTTTTATTTTATTTTTATGTTAAGGTGAAATTGAATTGCTCAGGGTGTATGGAGGTGGTTTAAAGGAAACTGCTTTCATTTAATGTTGCTTGTGTGGATTTACATATTACAATGAGTGGCTGCCATCAGGCCACTGCCTAAATGATTTGAAGGTTTCTTGACTTGGAATTGATGTGTGCCATTGTCTTGAATTTGCAGTTTCTAGCATAGAAATCTACCACTATGTGGAGTTCTTGGTAAATCTGTATAGTGTTATTTCTGTTTTAATATCTGAAACACATGTTTGCTCTGTGATTCTTACATAATTAGAACTACCAGCTTTCCTCATGATGGTTATTACTTACTAGACTTGTGTAAGTAGAGGGAAAGAAGTATTTAAAAAGCAGTTGTCTCTAGTTTTGATTCAGTGCCATAACTTTCTGTTTGTCTATTGATGGCTTGTCTGCTTCAGGGATTTCAGATTTTCTGAACAGTGAAGAAATGGATAGCAACTGTACAGTACTTTTCAGGCCAAGGTGAACACACATAGTCCCAAAATTGTCCTTTTGGAAACCCAAAGCCTAGTAAGGGTCTTACAAGAATGTTCCCACTGTTCAAAGTCTTGGAGCAGTATTTTTGGACTGAAGTTACCAATGTGTAGCTGCTTGGGAAGAAACTGGCAGAATATCAGCTGTCCAGTCTAAGACTGCTTTTTGCCCAATGGAAATCTGCACCAAGGAGGGGGAGGAGTTTACTTCTTACTCGAGGTTGGAGCAATGGCAAAATATCATTATTTGACTTTGACTTGACAGTCTGCCAGCTTAAGTCCTTGAAACTTTCAGCTTTCCTTGTGTTTTAGCAGAATGCATCAAGCCAACTCAGCATTTTATTTTTGAAGTAAAGGTTTTCAGTGGCTGAACGTTCAATCCAAGTGTTCAAAGCATCATCTTAACTAGAGTCCTAATCTCTTTCTTTTCAGCCAGAGCCCCACAGTTGAGAATGGAGATTTCTCTTCAAAGTAGCCATCTAAGAATGTAATAACTTCAGCAGAACTAACCAGTGCTGCTGTGGAAGGAAGCAGTCTTGGCTTAGCTGCTGCTTCCTCCCTCCTCATCTGCTCCTCCCATGTGTTAACTGGAATGTTTGTACAGAAGTCATAAACCAGATGGAGTAAATGATTGAGACTTTTTCTGAGAATTCATTTTAGTCTGGATCAGTTCCTTGAGCTGGTTGACTGAGCAGCCATATGGTGTACAGACCACCTCCTGCACCAGCACAGGTGGCCAGGAAGAGGCTGACGCCATTTCTTTTGGTTGCAGTGCTGCCTTAGGCCAATTCTGTGTGTTGTTGGAATTGTAGCTCTGTATCCTTTACCTCTTTTCTGGCAGGTTAGAGTTTTGGTTTGGGGATTCAAACCTTCGTATTCATCTTCCTGCACAACTGCACTTCAAATTTATCAACGCCTAATAATTAAAAACCAGTAGTACTTTATCCTAATAAGGCTTTCATGAGCACTTGAGACACTTGGCCTCTTTACCTTGTTTAGTTAAAAAAAAAAAGCAGCCATCTTTTCCTTCCAGGCCTCTAAATCAGCTCTTTGAGCTGTCTGCAGTGAGCACATTTTTGTGTGTGTAGAAAAATGCATGGTTCCTCTTGAGCCAACAAATTCCTTGTTTTTAAGAAACGTTATCTCTAGTATTACAGTAGTAATTCATTATTTCTGGAATGTGCATTGGAAGGGAGGAAATTGCTTTGTAATCCTTAGTACTGCCCTTCCTTCCTCAAGTGGGTTACTTCAGATGTAGGGAGTTGCCAGCCTTCCTCACTTTGACTGGATAAGGTTGAGGAGCACTGACGGGAGCAGCTCCCTCAGTGCATCCCCACAGCAGGAGCTTGCAGTGGGCATTTGGCAGTGTGCAGATAGGGCAGTGACCTCTTCAGCAAACATCCCTTAATGGAAGCAAATGTCTTCAACAAGAGTCTCTTGTCACTGCTAAGCAAATAATTTTAAGGAATGACACAAATAGAAGCAGCGTTTCCCTTCAGTTTTTTGCTTGTACCTCTGTGGTCGATGCACCAGGGTCATGGAATGTGATAGCCAGTTTGCTTGTGTAGGCTCCAGCTAACATTGAGCTAAACAGTGTGCAAGGAGCAGGGAGACAGATTTCTTTCCCTGCTGTCTTTTCCTTCTCCTGTCAGGTTACTGGGTTTTTGACTCGTAAGAATTGTCTGGTTTGGTATTCCTTCAATGTTTTGACCTTGCTATCTTTCAGTGTTTTGAAGCTATCATCTCACAAAAATACCAAAGCAAATAATCTTTTAGGTTCTTTTTTTTTTTTTTGAGCCTGTTCTGTAAGGTGTCATACTTTGTGCAGAGTATCATCTTTTGTGAAGATGGTACATTGTTAGGAGTTAATACTTTGAATATAATAAACCATACAGAGTAAATTTTAAATTGGGTGAACTGTGAGAGTGAAACAAGTGTATTATCTTTCAGACAGAGCACAGCCTTGACTTTGAGTAGTGTTCCTACAAAGTCACAGGCAGAAAGCCCTGCCTAGATCTTGTGACATTTCTGGAGAGAATGGTCTGAGCTTTCACAGTAATTTTTTTAATATGTGGTATTTTAGGATTGCAAAGAAGTGTAGCTTTATCATATTGCTTAAAATTTCTTTGTTGTCTCAGTATTTGTGCTCTCAGAATACTTGAAGACTACACTCATGCAAATTTCATGCATTTGAAAGTCTAAATTTACTGCAGATGGGAATATAGCACTAAGGTATTGCTGCTCATTGCTTCTGTAATCCCTGTAGAGTGCTTATTATCTGTTATTTTTAAGATCATTTATGCTAGTTCAAAGTAGGTAGAAATAATTTTTAGTTGAAAAGAGATTGTGTTAAGAGCATCAGTAGAACCTCTCTTTTTCTTAGAAACAATAATTGGGTTTTTTTCTTAGAAAATCTACAAATGGTTGAATTCGCTTTGTGGATTTTGGTGGAATGAAATGGATTTCCTGTTTAGGCTAGAATAACCACTGGTGGTGCTCCTTTGTAAAACTAGGATGGCTTTAGAACAAGTTCAGAAACAATTTTTATTTTGTCAAGCTTAGTGCTGCCACAAGAAATCTGTGAAACCATACATCTGTTGCACATTGATTTAAAGTAATTTAAAATCACTAGGTTAAATTTTAAATACTTTACCGGTGACTCAACTTTTATTCTAACACAAGTCTGAGATGTTTAACTGAGACAATTTGCCCAAATTCAAGAACTGTTTTCCATTAGGGAAGGCTGGTTCCCAAAGAAACCACTCCCTCCTGGAGCCACCTGGCAGTTTGTCCAACAGGCCGTGTCAGCTGGCTGGCAGTGGTGATATGATAGGTGGTGTATTGACTACTCATGTTTCTGAGCAGAACTGAGAAGAATGGGGATATATAAAGCTAGTGCCATTAAGCATGACACTTCAGGATAAGCATCCACATGGGTTTTTTGAATTTTTGATGCGTTAAAATGGTTTGCATGCAGCCCCTTTGCCACTTGTGCCAGGTAAAACAGTGGCAAAAAAAACCAGTGGCAAACTGCTGGTTTTGTTTGCAGTGAAGATGAACTTCAGAGGGCTGAATGAGCTAATGTTCCAAGTAAGGTTTTGTTGAAAGTTGGATAGCCCTTATTATAGCAACTTTACCTTGAATTTGCTCTGTTAAGGCCTTGCACTGAACAAATTTTAATAGGTTTGACTGTCTCGTGTTTGTAAACTTGTTAGGAACGCAATGCAAAACAAAAGAAATGAGAGTAAATGTTGCAGTTGCAGAAGAACTGTACTTGTGCTTTGATCTTCATCTGGTATAAATACTTTGTACTTGTCACTCTGTTGCTCTCTGTAAAGGTTACTTTTATGAAATCTCAATAGCAGTAGTGTGGCCTAACATTAAAAATGTTTCAGCAATTGTAATGCCTCTGGAAGGGAATGGAAACTAGTAATACTTGGACTTTTCTGCCATTGCTCTGGAGTTTCTACCTAGGAATATTAACTTTTAATATCCACCTGTAGCTTTTAGTTGAAGTACATGTGCATCACATTTCAACATTTTTCTTCCTGTTCTGTGTAAAGCTTTAATATGTTTAATTCTCAGTGTTTTCTGTTAACTCTTACTGCTATCCTGGGCTTGAATCTAGCATGGAGAAGCAAATTAATCTTCTCTGTTCTGTTATTGTTAGATTTCTGACAATGGTGTGAGCATATTAAATCCCTCAACTCCTCTTGGATTTCTGAAAAACAATGATGATTATTTTAGGGAAGTGCTGACCTACTCTTTTAATAAAGAACGTGTCTTGTATTCCACTTTCCCATTTTTAGAATCGTGGTTCATATTGCTCTTGCTTCACAATCATATAACATCCTTGTGGAGAGTACAGCAGTTGCTTACCTGGAAAAGTAATATTAGAAAAGTGTGTATTTTTAGCTGCCTTTTGATGTGATGTAGCAGCTGGAAACAAGGAGGAGAGACAGTATGTGGTGATCTGACAGCACTGCCAACCACAACTTAAGACCAAAATGTGGGGAAATAATTTCATAGGCTTGCTAATGCCCATTGTGCCTGGCACTTCAATGGTCCAGATACTGTGGCTTTGCTCTTGGTTGTCAAAAGTTTCATTTCAGAGTCCTCCCCATGACTGTACTGACAAATGTTGTTAATGTATAGAAAAAACAAGTTCTGTGAAGCTTTTTGTTTATGTTAATATGCATTAAAAATATATAAAGAGCAGGCAGTTACATGGACATATTTCTGAAACAAATAGTAAAATATCCCTTTGATGTCAGTGATTAATGGTAAATGTCTAAATGAAAAGATATTCTAACTATTAACAAAATTTCTGCTTTTTCCTTTGTAGTAAACATGTCCACAAGTCAAAGAAGGAATCTAGCAAGTTGATGTTGAGGTATATTCTCAAGACAAGACACAGTGACTCATTTGCTTTTCTGGGTAAGAAAGGTATCTTTATTCTCTTGAGTGTGACAAAAAGTACTTAACCTTTTAAATTTAACTTCTGAAAAGTACAGTCTGTCAAGCCAGTGTGCTGGGGGGGTTGTGGGTGGAGTGTTTTGTTGGTCTTTATTTTTATTTGTTCTTGAAGCTTTCTGGGCATATGTAGAGAGCTTTCCACCCATCTAACAGTCTGAAGACCTTTTAGACTTGTAGTGCAAAGGAAGAGCAATAAAGAGCAATTTCAGAATAAAAGACACCACTGAATAGCATGTGATTGTTTGGATAGAAAAGTAATTCCAGTTCATTGTTGCAAAAATGTGTACATTTTCTAGCCTGACTTGCCAAGGAAATGGAGTTTATATAGTATCTCATTCTTTTCTCTTCCCAAAAATTTTAAACATCTCTCTGACTAGGAAGAGAATAAAAAACTTACAACTTGAGATGAAAGTGTAGAAGTCAACCTTATATATATTGTGTTGACAGGCTGGCAGCCAGCAAACATGTGCTCCTTCATGGTCAGCATGGTTATTCTGAGACTCCACAAGCAGCTAGGATCATGATGCATGTTGGGTGCTTCCTGCAAATTTGTATGTGGTCTGACTTTAGTAGTTCTGCTGCTCCTAGAATTTCCCCAGCTTGATCCAGACAACTCCAGAACAAAAAAGAATGTAAGGATTTTTTTATTTTAATCAGGAAGACATTCTTTGCTCATTTGCTTACATTCTTTATGTATACATGGAACTGTGTAGCATCTTCTATGTGTAACATGTCTCTGCAAGTGTCTGCCTCCTTAATAACCATGTAGGTGCTGTGCAGATTGTCCCTGCAATGTGTTGTAGGTAACTTGTGCCAGTAACCTTCAGAGACTGGAGGCCTGATTTCCCTCTTCTCCCCAGCTCCCTCATCCACACCCAGTTCTTATAGTCTTGCTTAGTGCAGTTGGGTACCTGGCTTGCTGGGTTTGCTAGATCATCTGATGACAGAGGCTTTTGTTCCTATCACAGTCAGGTGTTACAATTCATTCTCTTTCAGGTTTCTCATGTAAGCTGTTCCCCTGACTCTTCTCCAGTCTCAGTGGATTCTGCTATAAAGTTGTAGGCTTAAAGCTATGCTCCTGTTGTAAGGACTTGTAGGCTGGATCACCAAAGCATTGCCTACTTGTTTGTCATCCACTTTGTCATGACCCCCAGTGCATTTAGTCACTGCTTCAGATTCCTCTCCAGTTATGAACAGAAAAGTAGTGCAGCACCAGAGGAGTGTTGCTGCAAAATATGTTTCCAAAGGACAGAGCAGTTTCCATAAAGAGTTAAATTAGATAAGATGACGTATTTTAGTCTTTTAAGTTTAGCACTTCTCTCAGAACTTAATTAGATCTAATTTAGTTTGGCATTGCCTGACTTTTTTTAGTACAGAATTAGCCTGTTTCTCTCTGTCCTAGGGCAGTCCTGTAATTTTGGCAGTCTTGTTCCAATTATCAAACTCAGTTTCTAAAGATGTAGTTTCAGAATACACACTGCTAATGTTTTTATCTTTTTACAGTATCTTCATGATTCACTGTCATCGTGTTTCTGCTGTGGAGCTGCTTTCTTTTTAAGTGCTCTTACTAAAGATAGAAAAGCTCCTTGGGCTCTTTCATTCTTTTACATCTTAAGCAATAAAGCCGACCATTGGTTGCTGGGGTTTTTTTCAGCTGTTTCATATGGCTTATATTAATGTATCAGAGACTTTATAATTCTAAAATTGTCTTTTGGTGATTGTCTCATCTAATAAGGATGAATGCTTTTTCCCCCCCTAAATTTCTATTTTTGTGCTAATTCTTTTAATCTTACAAAGCTATATCTTGGAATCAGTATGGTGTGCAGCTGAAGCTTTTGTTTTTACATGGTGCATCTAGACATTTGCAGTGCACTTGTTGGATTTTACTAACAGCTCTCCTAGTCTGGAGTGACTTGAACAGTTCTTATTCAGGATTTGTTTTACTGCTGCTTATTGGAAGCTTATCAGGGAGTCATACCTAACATATGACTTAAAAATTCTTTCTTAAATGAAGAATTTTAGATTGT
Source organism: Serinus canaria (assembly GCF_022539315.1). Classification (NCBI taxonomy): domain Eukaryota; kingdom Metazoa; phylum Chordata; class Aves; order Passeriformes; family Fringillidae; genus Serinus; species Serinus canaria. Next base: position 27,383,454 of record NC_066316.1, read on the forward strand.
GTATTTCCTATTCATCAAATACAACTATGCAGACCTACCTACATGCCTACAGAAAAATAGGAGGGCCTACTTGTAAAAGAAATGTTTGTAATTTCCTGAACACTTTCTTCATGGTGATTTTTCTAAATACTCATTTAGAAAATATAAAAAATAAGGATATTTTTCTATATGTCAAAATGGTGTGATGCATCTTGCTTCCACGTAATCCCACAAAGACTAGGGCACTTTTTAAAATGTATTGCATTCAGTTAATAATAGTCATCTTGGGTCTGTAACTTAAATGATAACTGAAGATGTGTCCTCATGTTTTAAAATTATATTTTTATTTTAATATTTCTTCTCCTCTTGATTTAGATAACGTAATCCATGGATAAAGTGGGAAAGATGTGGAACAATTTCAAATACAGGTGCCAGAACCTCTTTAGTCATGAGGGTGGAAGCCAAAATGAGAGTATAGTTGTGAACTCCAATAACTGCTCATCTGGTAAAGAGAAAGTCATCCAGATAACTGACTTGACTCAACAACAGCCCAGCAGCCCTTTGAGAGAAAATGTTGCTTTGCAATTAGGCTTAAGTCCTTCAAAGAATTCAGCAAGGCGGAACCAAAACTGTGTCACAGAAATTCCTCAGATTGTTGAAATAAGCATTGAGAAAGAGAATGACTCATGTGTCACCACAGGAGCCAGGCTTGCTCGAAGGGACTCTTATTCTCGGCATGCTCCTTGGGGTGGGAAGAAGAAGCATTCCTGCTCTACCAAAACACAGAGCTCCTTGGATACTGAAAAAAGATTTGGTAGAACACGAAGTGGTTTGCAGAGGAGGGAGAGAAGGTACGGGGTGAGCTCAGTCCATGACATGGACACAGTATCCAGCAGGACAGTAGGTAGCCGTTCTCTGCGGCAGCGTCTCCAGGATACTGTTGGGCTGTGTTTTCCCATGAGAACTTACAGCAAACAGTCCAAACCTCTGTTTTCTAACAAAAGAAAGATCCATCTCTCTGAACTAATGCTTGAGAAATGCCCTTTTCCTGCAGGCTCAGATCTGGCCCAGAAGTGGCATCTGATTAAACAACACACAGCACCCGTGAGCCCTCATTCAACTTTCTTTGACACATTTGATCCTTCCTTGGTTTCCACAGAAGATGAAGAAGACAGACTCAGAGAGAGACGTAGGCTTAGTATTGAAGAAGGGGTTGATCCCCCTCCCAATGCCCAAATACACACTTTTGAAGCTACAGCACAGGTAAATCCATTATATAAACTGGGACCAAAGTTAGCCCCTGGTATGACTGAGCTGACCGGGGACAAAACCATAACACCTCCGGGGAACTGTGACTCCGAAGAGGACACAACAACGCTTTGCCTGCAGTCGCGGCGGCAGAAGCAGCGTCAGATGTCAGGAGAGAGCCATGGCCATATCAGCAGGCAGGGGGCTTGGAAAGTGCACACTCAGATCGATTACATCCACTGCCTCGTGCCAGACTTGCTCCAGATCACGGGTAACCCGTGTTACTGGGGCGTCATGGACCGCTACGAAGCAGAAGCACTTCTGGAGGGGAAACCCGAAGGCACTTTTTTGCTCAGGGATTCTGCGCAGGAGGACTACCTCTTCTCGGTGAGCTTCCGCCGCTACAACCGCTCGCTGCACGCACGCATCGAGCAGTGGAACCACAACTTCAGCTTTGATGCCCATGACCCCTGTGTGTTCCACTCCTCCACCGTTACGGGGCTCCTGGAACACTACAAAGACCCCAGCTCTTGCATGTTCTTTGAACCGTTGCTTACTGTATCTCTGAACAGGACCTTCCCCTTTAGTCTGCAGTATATCTGCCGGGCGGTAATCTGCAGGTGCACTACGTACGATGGAATTGATGACCTTCCTCTACCCTCAATGTTGCAAGACTTTCTAAAGGAGTATCACTATAAACAAAAAGTCAGGGTGCGATGGCTGGAGCGGGAACCTATAAAAGCAAAGTAAATGGAAATCAAAATAAGCTTCTGGAACGTGCTTTTTTTTTTTTGTGTATTACAGTTTTAACTGCAGCAAGCGCACTGATGACGTCTAGCTTTTCTGCAATACCTTATTTGAGCTGAGTGTTAGTATCCTGTCAGATGCTGCCTGCTGTTAATCAAACTAAGTCGTGATGCCTCTTGGAAACAATAAGCAGACACAATTCTGCACGTTTTTCATTAAGGCCTAATGAAAATATTTTTGCTAATTTCTAAATATTTTGTTTCCCTTTTATAGCTGTAGTAATTGGATGAAGAAACTATGAGGCATTTCCCATGGGGCATTCATGTAATGCTGTTAAAGAAAGGCTTTATTGGAGGGGCATTTTTGCTAATATTTGAAGTATTTTTTTAAAATTCTCTTCTTCAAAACTTTCCTCAACTCAATAATTTAGCTCGCAAACACGTTTCCAAATACTAGTGAATATTTTCTTGTAATGAAGAGCAGTTCATTAGAAGCAGTCCATTAAGTGTTAATGGTGCTTTGATGCTAACAGATGAATCATGCTTTTACAGTGTATAATGTTTCCTAATCATTAAGACTTGAATATGCCTGCTCAGTACTGTAATTCTGTTACAAACACTTGGAGATTTAAGTGGCATTGTTAGCAAAAGTAATATTGTCTCAGACAGTTAAAAATACCTTCCAGTGTGAATTGCTACTGCTGTGGCAGGACACAGAATTAGATTATTGCGGTAAAATTGTGCGTTTTTTCTAAAACAGATTTTGGTGGCCTGACTGCTAGTAACTTACAATGGAAGGTTATAGTGACAAGAAAAAAATTCTTAATTATTTAAAGTTGTCTGATATTTTTATGGAGAACATGACAAGTGGTTGAATTATTATAATCAGAGTACAAAATCTGACATATCTGAAGCAAATGTCAGGTTTCAAAGGTACTGGTACACTTTATTTGTAAATATTTTTCCATTTGCGCTTTAAAAATGTTTTAAAGTAAAATGCACTGATGATCGTTTCAACAGATTACTTAGGAACAAGATTCTAACTTCTGTTTGCTTATTTACTTGGAGATGGAACTTAAAAGTAGTTCTATCTTAGATATTTTGCACTAAAGTTTTGTTGGAATGCCCTGACCCCTGTTTAATGTTTTGTACCAATTCTGAGTGCTCCCTAGTTTCTTTACCAGCTGCTACAGTATTTGATTCCTTACTTCTCTACGGCAGTGACCTGTGCGAGGTAGGAAACATTTTGGCTGCAAGTACAATAAACATTATTCTTGTATGCTACACTAACCCTTCTATTGATGTATTTTTCTGCTTGCTGTGCCTTGTTCTGGCTTTTTGTGCTAATAAAGTACAGTATGTTCAGTGTTATACTTGTATATCTGCTCTGTTTTTATATATTCACGTAACTTGTAGCAGTTAAATGAATTTTTAATAGGCTTTTCTTAGTATTTAGGATAGGTAATGCACAAGTACTGTGCAGTTGATTATTAGTTGATCAGCACACCTTATTCCTGATTTTTGTTACAGCAACTTGACAGTGTACACCATTTAATAACTCTTCTGTAGTCACTGCAAGGTAGTGGACTTGTCTGCAGGCATAGAACATTTTACAGGTTTTTGTAATGCGAAAGATAAATGTTAAGCAAAAAGTGTTCTAAAACATTGATCCCCTGTAGTGGTTGCTGAAGGTGTTTCAGCTTGTTGTATAGGTAACTGCTAAGGTTAATATTTTGATACTCCCCACTGAGGAATACTTATTCCTGTAAATTGACAGTACAGCAGTGGCATTTGTTCACTTTTAGGCTACTTTGATAAATAGATGTACACACAAGCTGGCCAAATGTCCTGTTTTTACCAAAGAATACTGTCAGTTTATGTTGGGGTATTTTTTTAGTTAAAAAAAAAAAAAAACAAACTCAAGAGTGGAGAGGTGCAATTTTTGTTCTATCAAATATTTATCCCAAGCTATAATAAACCAAAGTATTTGGCAACTTCATCTGAACCTAAGTAATGTATACGTTTATGTTGGTAGAGCCTAAAGCTTTTACATCAATGGTGTTGTCATTATTCCTGAACTCACAATGCACCTGAAGAGGAGTGATTTAAATAATTTTGTAATGACTGGAACAGCACTACAGAATAGCTCGTACTGCGAGGGGTTAATCTGAAGCACCCAGAAAGCACTTTAAAACATGTGTTTATATGCTTGTGGAAAGTTTGTGATCCCGTTATGCATTCTTTGTAGTAGATTATCTTCTTTCATGTGTTAAAAGACTTCAACTGTTAAAATGGAACTTTGTTTAGAATATGTAAATACTAAGTTTATGTAATTATGTGTACAACTGTGCTCTTGGTCTCTTAAGTTTTGAATTGTGTATGTGTCATTGGATATGCAACTCTTGGTTTAAAATCTGCTCTAAGCATAAAAAGAGGAAAAAGTCACCAGCATGAAATTGCACCTAAGTGTACCTTCACTGTGTCGTTCTCACTGTTCCCTCAGTCGCATCTGAATGCCAGATGAGTTTACTTAAATTCTTGCTTTCAATATTAGTGTCCTACAGTCAGCCTGCAACCAAGCTTTGTCCCGGTGCAGGGACCTGTTTTTCATTTACACTCGTTGCAGTTGCTTGTCATGAACTAGCTGTGACATCGTCAGTGTGGTCAGGAGTACACATTCATCTAATTTTTAATCATGTGGTGGAATCTTTGGGAAAAAAAAAAAAATAAAAACCCCAAACCCTTATCTCAGAAAGCTTGCTCTTGCATTTGTATAAATAATCTTTATGGAGAGATTTGCTCCCCTAAAACACACAAAAAAGGAATTATCTATTTCTCTACAACTTTTTTAAAGCTCTGCTTCACTGAAATATACAGAATAATTTGCTAATGTGGTTATGCTAAAATGAATCACTTTTTAAATTTTGATTAAGTGTTGACTATTCCAGTTGCAGTGTATTTCTTAATGGATACATTTTCAGTTCTAAAGGTATTAAAATGCTAGTAGGTGGAGAATGCAAATAGTTGATTTCTCGTTTGTGTTTCTCATTCTGCTTTCATTTAGAAAACCTTAAACGTGTCTTAAAGAGGTGCGCAAACCACTGCTTTATTTTTTTTTAATTTAATGGTAGGATTCAATGTAAAAAGGTACACTTGTTTTATTCCAATCTAATTTGATGACAGATGAGTTTTTGAGCCTCAGTCTTGTCAAGTGTTTTTTGAGGTGATTCTCGTTTCAGCAGAAAGAGCTATAGAAAGTGCTTACTCTGTAGGAGGGTTTTGTGAGGAATCTTACCAAAGGTATTTTATGTCCCTGTGGAATTGGAGAAAGAAAAATATACTATATTTTGAGTATCCAGGAAGGGTCTATGAGTTTAGGATCTCTTAGCAGTTTTATCAGGTCTATGGTGTTTATCAGTTTTAAATGCATAACTCTTGAAAATACTTGGAAGGCAAGTACAGTTGTCCAGATAATTTACTTGTCAGAATGGAACTTGTGAAGAAAATAAATTGCTAATTAATGTTTTGCATTTATGTACTTTTAAATTTTATTCGCATTTGAACACTTGCTGCTTACAAAATGATGGTCCTTAAATCAGAAGCATAGAGTTGTGAAAAGATGTGTCTGTTTTTCTGTCATGTTTGACAATATGAAGTCAAGCCTTACCGATGTCACTCAAATCCCTAAGTCTATATTTAACTTTAAGGTTCGGCACTACTTTGAAACAAGCAAAGATTCTGAATTTTTGTAGTGAAAAACTTATTTGCTCCAGTCTCCATGTGCAAGCCAAAATATTTGCAGAATGCTTTAAAGCTTTTCTCTGCTGCAGAATTGCATGTAAGACAGAAGTTGTCATTGTCAGAAGTTGCTGAGTACCAGAGAGATATATCTGCAGGCATCATGTTTTTTTTTCCAAAGTTGTCTTGAAAGACAGTATTTAATGGAAAAATATGAACTGAATCTTAGTTGGTTCTTTTCTAAAATAGTGTTTCTCCATTTAAGATATTTAAAACTTACATTTAAAATTATGAAAGCAGTTTTTGAGCCTCATTTTCTGAAAGTTTTGTTGTGAAGTGAGCACGTATGTGCCAAACCTTAGTCTGCAAGTATCTGGCACATGTATATTTATATGTTAATAAGATGCCTCCAAGCGTGTTTACATTCATGGTCTTTTTTTAAGCTACTGAAGTACACCAATATGGTGAGCATTAATATATTGGAATTCTAAAAATTCTATCTGTGTATGGCATGCTTTGCAATTAAAAGGACTATTGTATCTTCATCTGCATCTATATATTATGACCTTATGACCAGTTGATTGGTGTGTTTTTTCCTGCTGTCATCACACTTACCTAAACAGTTGTCCCTGAACTGTGACCAAAGGAGATTTTTCATACCTGTTTATTTTTAAGTAGAAATCAAATCAGTTGGCTTTTAAAGTATTAATTCCTATAATTAATGCATGGTGTAACACTGCTGATTGCTCTTTTCCTTTTTGCAGTATTGATGTACAGAAAATCATTTAGCTTGACCATGAGTTGTATCTGTTGAATGTAGTTGACTTCAATTGTCTGAATTTTAAGCTTTTTTTTTTATATTGAAAATGCTCCTGATGAGGGCTTTTAAAAGGAAAAGGTTTGATGTTTTTCTGTCAAAATACCTAAAGTAAATGTTTTGCAGTGAGATAAGGATCTGTTGAAGACTTTTTTAGAAGTTTTCCCCTGTCACTGTCTTAAATCAAGACTCTTTAAAAAAGAAAAATCGAACCCCAAACAATCTCTTGATGACTTAAACCTTACAGTCTTAGAAAACTGAAAAGAAATCTGGTGCTTTTACCTAATTTGCTTGCATATTGCCTGACTGATAGAAGAATATGTTGTTTCAAGAAGCAAATTAAATCTGTTATTTCAATGAAGCATTGCCATTTATGATTTTATAAAATATTCCATTTACAAAAATTGTCTATCAACAGGATGTTAACCTGATACTGTATTTGTTGTTATCAGGGTAACTATTGTGTGTATGCTTTTTGAGCTGAGTAAGTGTTCACTTTGTAAATTTGCATTAAGGCTACAGCTATTACCAGCGAGGTTCCCTAGGGCCAACACAATGAATTTATGAGCTGAAGCTCCTGGTGCTTGACCCTTTTTTGTCTTCAGTAGGAAAAAAAAAGTGTGTAACTCTGTGCAATACAGCTCATGTTACAAATTTCCATGTTAAGCACACAGCTATGCTGACAAGCAGAAACATATCTGAACTTGCTTGTCTGGAGTAAAGCAACCTCTCTGACTTCTCAGCAGGAGCTGTAACTTGGTGGCACGTTGGCAAAGAGGAAACAGAAATAGGTTTTGCTCTTCCCTGAGCAGCTGTTAAACTGAACACGGGCTGTGCTTCCTGTGTGATAGGGTATCTGAACTCCTTAGAGCCTGAGAATTTTAATTGCGTTCAGAAGATACAGAAGCACTTGGCTGCTTTGCCACTTCTTGTTTTTGTACTATTAGTTTTGCAAAAGCTTGAAGAGATATATTTATTAAAATTGAATCTATGTAGTCACCAACTGTATAAGCACTGCTTTGTAATATCTTTACAGAGATATCAAATTCCTACACAATTATATTGAAACACTTTTGGGAAATGAATAATGACACTGTGGGCACAAATTAATTCAGATTGCACTATAAACTTGCTTACCAGAAGCCTTCATTCTTACAAAGAACTATGCGATCCCTACACAGAAACTGTAGCTTTGGTGGTGCGCTCTTTGGTAGATGTCCAAACCAGCGACATCCAGACGGTCCCTGGACCTTTTCTGACATTCCAGTTGAAGGGGCCTGGCAGGCCCGCTGGGCACTCGAGGAGTTGGCTGGCAAGCACGCCGTGCCGAGCGTCACCCCATGCCAGCACCTTGTATAACTGTGCTGGTTTAGGTCTCCCCAGCTTAGATGTTTTTTAACTCGCTGCAGCTTAAATGTTTCTCCACCCTGCCTAATTTGTCTTTGTTATTTGGTTGCCAAACTGTCTTGCATCTAAATAGAGTAAAAAAATAATGTGATTTATGGCTACCCAACCAGTGTATTAAGTAATAGATGGCTCTGTCTTAATAAACGGGGTATAAACTGCCATATTGTTTTCTTTTGATATTTGTTTGGGAGCAAAAAGTTATGGGTTTAATGAGGTTATTATAAGTCCATGCTGTAAATGCATAGTTTTACAAATATTTAGTTGTGCATGTCAAGAACAATAAGTAAAATAATCACTAACTCAGAGTCCTTTTCTCTTTCACCTGAAATACTTGAGTGAAGAGATCCATAGACTGATAGTTGTTGTCTTCAGAAGTTTTGTCACTCTCTGAAATTCATCAATTAGTTTAGCGAGTTTTCACTTAAATCACTTGAAGTGTTTGTCTCTCCAGCTGTGGGCTAAGGACATGTTTTTGTGACATAGACCTGTCTTCTAGAGCACAGCCTCCATGAGCACAAACTCGGGAACAGATGTAGATGTCATCCTGTAAACTGAGAGTGTTTCTCCTCTGTGCCTGATGGGAGCTGCTCCTATAGCAAATTAGTGCAAACCCTATAGCTAATTATGAAAACTGAGCAAAATGCTGCTGGTGAGCAGTTATGGCTGGGCACGGCAACAACCATGTGACAAGCTGAAGAAGTGTCGTGGGCTGCTCTGTGGAACTATTTTGGGCTTCTTAATTTGTTAATTATATATTTTCTAGACCACTGCTCCTAAAAATACATTTAGTCTAGGCTTCATTGGAGTATTTATATCTCATCACTGGTGAACTAATAGAAAACTGAAACCCTGAAAACAAACCATGTGGTTTTGGCTGCTTTATACAGAGATTGCCCTTGTTGTTTTAGCTTCATTGGTACATGGAGAAGCCTATGTGTCTTAAACTCACCTGAAATAAATCCATAATTGATTAAGAAATGAAAGTTATGGAAATTGATTTGTCTTTTGTAGTGGTAGGTTTGAAATATTAACCTCAAATTATGTATAAATTATGGCAGAAATACTAATATTAAGTATTTTATGTATTTAGCTAAGGAAAATGCAGGGACATTAATACTTCAAAAGGGTTTCAAAACATTTGGTATTCTGAAGCTAAAGTTCCTAAAATCAGTAGCTTCTGCATCACTTTCCTAGGGAAGGGAATTTTAGGAGTCTCTTAGAAAGCTGTTGTGTTGTGACTTGGCAGGTACCTAGAAGAGAACATGTCAGTATGTAGAGTAGATGTAGGAGAGGTCCTGCAAAGAACTTGTCTGTTATACTAGCACAAGTTGTGCAGGGCAGAATCCATTCCTATAGGGCTTTTCTTGGGCTTCTAAGGGTCCATTTATTTGGTTACTTAGATTGAATACAAGAATTCTAAGCACAGTAGAGATTGCTGAAGTTACATTGCTGCCACTGAACACAGAGTACCTGGACAAACAAATCCATAAGAAAGGTTTGTGTTGTCACTTCACCTCTGAAGCAGCTGGTGGTCAAAGTTGTAAACCATCAGTGGGGATTTCACAGCTTCTCCTAAAAAGTTACCAGATGAATAAAAATCGCCATTTACAGGGTTCTGATCTTCAGAATAGCATTAGTTGAAGCTCTCATCTGTTACTTTAGTAGGAATAAGTGAATTCATCTTGATTTCAAGAGTGGGACCAAGACTTCACAAGACCACAAAGAACTGCTTGGAATCAGACTGGCTGGACGTGGGGCAAGTGGGATGTGTTGCTGCTCAGGTTTCCCTTTCGTGGAAGAAGAGCGATGATCCTTGATTCATCTGTGAAACTGTTTGTGCTCTGGTGAGGAGCACCACGTGTGTGACACTCTCCCTTCAGCAGGCGGTAGAGCTGAGGTAGGTGTGTGTGTCTGCACTTTGATGGTTTTGCTCTGGGATGGCTGACATGACGTACACAATACATAGAGATGCAGTGGTGTGTCACTGAGTGCCAAATGCCCTTTATGGCCTAACCCAGCCTTTGTTAAGCCATACTTTGGGTTTTCCCATGTAAAGTGGTATTTGCTCCTTAGAAGCTCTGTTGTGGAGACACTGGCTTTTGCCTCTTCGCTTTTGTAATTTTATTTTTCGAGTCCAATCTGATAAGGCTGATAAACCTGCAAGCAGTGTGTGAGGAGAATTTCCTGGCATGAGCCGAGGAATTGCTGAGATTGTTATCATTCTGTACTACAGAAGCGCCCTGTTTTATTTATACACCGTTTGTCTTCAGTTTCATTATGTGCCAGGAAGAAAAAAGACAGACTTTCCCTTCAAGTGGTTGCTTGTATAACCATTCATACTACGGGCGTGCGGGCGCCTCAGTACTTCAGCCAAATACTTTTCTGCCCTAGCAGTGCTTGTGACAATGCTCTCCTCTCCACCCCCAGCCTGGCACATGTTGTGTACTTATGGTTGAGGATGCTTTCATCCTTGTTCTTCTAAATGTCCATTTGAGCCTGAGCTATCCAGCTTTTCTTTTAAACTACAGGTTTGCTTTCCTGACTTTGTGGGCATGGCTTTGCATGAAGGCTGTGGCTTAAACTGTTCCAGATGTGGTGGAGTCAATGCTGACCAGATAAGTGCTGCCAGTGTTTATGCTGTTCAGGAAAAAGCCAGTGGGAAACATTCTATGAGGAGGGTTTTAACTCAAGTGTTTGCAAGAAACAGCAACGGCTTCAGCTTTTTTTCTTTTTTTTTTCCTTCCCTAAATTATTTTAGCTTCTTCTTGATTCCATACTTCAAGGAGTGTTAATCTACGTGCTGGGTCACTTCAACTATATCTTTTTTTGCTTGTTTGTTTGTTTGTTTTGTTATATTGGAAGGTAAAGGAAAAGAAGGGGGAAAGTGCTTGTAAATAGTTCTAGCACAAACTTCGAAAGAGCTATTTCCAAGTCTGTGACTGTATCTGTGTCGCTTTAAGACCTCCTTAAATTCTCAGGTGTCTGGTATCTCTGGCTGGAATTTAAGACTGGCACGGGCTTCAGAGATACAGCTGTCCAGAGAGGTCGAGCACCGCCCTGAAGCACTACTTGGCTGCAGCCCTTGGTGGATGCCTTGGAAGTCACTTTCCAGCAGGTCATCACTTGCTGCATGCACTATATGCCTCACAGGCACTGGTGCCCTCCAGAGCTTGCCTTGAGTCCTGCTTTCTGGCAATTTTAACTTCTTCACAAAGCTTCCATTTCTAATCCTTATGCTCTTCCCAGGACCAGTGCCACCTCATGAAGCAGCCTAGGATGATCTGAGGCTCGGAATATGGCTCAATCTTCCTTGGCTTCCATGGGGATACCTATTGTAGGTGGAAAGAGAGGGGGTTAGGCACCAGAGTTGATCACCATTTCAGACTGGGCAGAGAATAGATCTGGTGGCCAACCTTGCTTTCCATGCCCTGTGGTTAGAGAACTTTACTACCCTCCTTTAGCCAGAAGTTTTGGGGTGACAGGAGAGAATTTGACTTGGTTCCTGCCTGAGTTAGCCTACAGACCAAATCCCTCCATCCTAATAGGGCCAGTTCTGGTATCCCCTTCGTCACCTACAAGGTAAGAGATTTTGCCATCTACCTTGGTTAATGGGACAGGGCTCTCCTCGGGCTGCCTTCTCCTAGAGTATAGAGATAATGGCTGTACCATATCATAAACAACTTGCACTCTGAGCACTGAGCTGCCTTCAGTTTTGTGTAAGAATTTCTGCAGTATAATTGCCCTCAGGTTCTTTCAAGGGGCTCCTCTTGGTTTTCTCAAAACACTGCCTAGTCTTACTATGTCCATTTTAACTTGACTGAGTAATAGCTTATAATTTGTTGTGGTACAGCAAGTTCTGCCAAAAATAACTAAGCAATTAACTAATCAGTAACAATCAAATAGACACTGATCAACACTATGCTTCAGAGTTGCTCAGTCTTTTAAATCAGCATCTCCACTCAAAGCTCTATTCATTGCCCTTAGTCATATGGTTCTCAGTGTTAAATCATGACTTTGCTTTTCTGTTGGGAGATACCCTAATTAACAGCAGCAATGAATGCTTAAGCCAAGTAATTAGATTCTCTCCTTCAAGTTTAGTCATCACTTCTCTGCAGGGACATGTTCTTCCCTTTCCTTCTGGCACACTCTTTGATGTCTGAGCTTCTTAGTGAAAAGTTTGATTGTGGCCATCTTTGCTGCTCAAACACTGTTTTTCTCCTCCATCCTGCAATGGTTAGACACATTTAGAAACATTTCCTTTCATTCTCTTAGTTTTCATCGCTGTATGTTATTTTAAAACCTTTTTCCTTAGCAAGTATTTTAATTGGATTAGACATCTATGAAAATCAGATGGCTGAGCCCATAGCAACCATTCTGCTGGCTGTCAAATTGATGACAAGGGTGAGCAATGCATGCCCTTCTAGCTGGCCCTCCCTGCAGTGCCTCTTTCTTGACAAAACTGCCTTTTTCACTTGATTTACTGTTTTATCTGAGTTTTGTGCTAATTACAGTTTTCCCCAAAACTGCAGATACACATATCTTAATCATCTCATTTTATCTTGGAGATTGAGGAACCTTTTGGATTTCTTTTTGAACAGCATGAATTTTTTTGGGGCCACCCTCCACATCATAAGTCCAGGTCTCAGCTCTTTTATTTAAAGGTTGTGGAACCAAAGAGCTGGTTGTGACACCCATCACCTATGATGAAAGTGAGAATATGAAAATATTAAATGTGGTTAAAATGCCGCTGAGCAAAGCTTGGACTTCTCTGGTGAACTGGGTAATGAAAGCAGCTACCTGGAAGTGTGCTTGCATCTTTACCAAGGAGTGTGCTGATGTGAGGGCTTCCAGGAATGGTGAGCTTTCAGCAGAACAGTGTCCTGTTCCCCTTTCTCCAAGGGACTGCAAAATACTGCACCTCATCATTTATTCAGATTCCAGGGATAGCAGGGATGTCTACCAAGTGGAAAGTCTGTGAAAATGGATGTTGATCCTGTAAAAATGATGTTGTAACCTCTTGTGTAGTGAATATGTGCTTTAACAGATATATACTTTTTATAGTTAATTATCTGCAAGATTTCAAGCTTATTGAAGTTGTACTTTGGGAGGATGTTTCTCTGTCCCAAGCCAATCTCTTTGCATGGGTGAGGAAAAGACTGAAACACTTCAGGCAAATGTTCTTCACATAAAGATTTTTTAACTAATCAGTAAACATGCCAAAGAAGTTTAAAACTTTCTTACAATATGTTTATGTACAGATTGACCTTCCAAATTCTACAGCTTACTTGACTTGTGCATATGTATCTCTGTCACATCCCCACCCAGAACTTGCTGTGCAGTTGTTGGTCAGCATAGACATTAGGTGAAAGTTAGAAGGTGAGCTTGGCATGTGTGTGATGGGTTATAGAATTATAGAATAGGATTGAATTGGAAGTGACCCATCAGGATCATTGCAATCCAGCTCGTGTTTAGGTCAACTGGTGTTGGAACTCAGGTTAAAAATGACAGGGCTGGGATTCCTCCTGTATGAGATCCAGACTTGGATCAGCACATTACCTACGATTTTCTGTAGATGAGCTTATAGATCTGGAAATACAGAATTTGAAGCTGCAGGTTTTAATCATTAATGTTTTGTCTTGATTCGATTGGTTTATTCTATAGGGATTAAATGCTCTTGTGTGAGATGAGAAATTAGTCTGAGTTTACAAGGGGATGTAAGGGAAAGCTGTGAGGGGCTGTTTTGATTTATTGTGAGAACTTGAGTAGGTAGACTCAGGAACACTGGACTGGGTTAGGCAGCACTGTGTGGGGGGCTGGGAAGTATTCATGGAATACCTTGTGGATTGCACCGTGGATTGCACCCCGCAGCCCTAGCTCCCCACTCAGCCAGCCTGTCAAATTATTGCAGCTTTTGAGCTGTGCATTTGAATGTGGTTTGCACAGAAGCTGCAGCATGGGGAAGATGGCCACAGATAGTGCAGGCTCGCCTCTTTCCTCAGAATGTCCCACAGCACGGCCATGAGGCCACAGCTGCTCCACTGGACTCTCTCTGTAAGGCCATGCTCTTCCAGGAACACAGCTGTGCTTTGTTCAGTGCTGGCATTAGGTCACTGCTCCAAATAAGAGATTTTTTGTTGTGTATTTGTGGAAAGAAAGGTTGAGTCTCCTTTATTCCTTGCTTACCATGTCTGGCTTGGGATCCAGTGCTGGTTGGTGGCCTGTCAGGCTGCCTGTGTGCTCACCCTCTGTCGTATCATCCCATAGTGTGCGGGCTGAGTCAGCTGGCTCTTTGTCCTCAGCTACCAGCCTGGGACACAGTGCCAGGGCTCCCTGTTGCTCCCAGGTCTTCCATGTATATTTACAGTCAAACTTTTTAGGATGAGCCCTGTGGCCATCCTGGAGCATGTTTGCCAAAAGCAGTCCTACATGGCCATGGCAAAGGTCTCGCACACAGCTCGTGCTGTGGCAATATTGAGATGGCCAAAGGTTCAGCCTGATGACTTCCAGCGAGGGGAACCAGCTGCAGGGATGTCACAGGTAACTGTCCATAGTACAAACATCCCAATATTTGGTGTTTCAGGACACGCCCCAAAGAGTTTTGATCACAATCCCAGCAATTGCTTGTGCAACAGAAAGGCTGCTCAGCTTCTCAGAGATGATTAAGATGGGCTGTGTGAACACTGATCGTGGTAATTCCCTTACATACATTGTCACTTCAATGAGGTCTTGTGTGTCTCTGTGCCTCGTGTGTATAATTGTGACTTAAAAGGTACACATATCTAAAAACTAACTTGGATTTTTTTGTTTGTTTGTTTGAAGCTGGCACAGAGACAAACTGTAAGTAATTCACTGCCTTTTCTTTTCTATCACAATTGTTGAAATTCAAATAGACCAGACTTGCTGTTCTGATGATGATGCTTGGTCATTGGGACTTTTTGGTGGTTTTGGGTTTTAGTTTAGTTTAGTTTTGTTTTGTTTTGTTTTGTTTTTTTTTAATTTGTTTTTAAATCTATTTAGTTAAGATTTATGTAGCATTTACTTTGCCTGAAACTGTTAAGTGGATACATAGGAGAAAATCTGTGGAAATGGTTCTTTTAGTATTACAAATTAATATACATTATGACATTAGCGTTTTACCCTGCAAACTGGGACGTATCCACATTCCCACTCCTAATGGGACTACACAATTTGGGATGGAATCTCCTATTTATACCAATTTATTTTGTGAAACAGTAATGTCCCCTAATGGCAACACATGAAAAGTCTATCATGTGTGAAGAGACACATTAAAACTAGTGAGAATACTGTAGTGTTCTGAGCTATAGAACATAAAGAAAAATCTGGTAACCAAAGAATTTTTCTGTTATGAAAGCTAGAGATAATGGTCAGAATAGGCACCATATTTACATTAAATTTTGTTTGTGATAATGAAGGAAGTTGGACTGATCTAATGTTTGTTACTTCTGAGAACAAAAATCCCCGATAGTGTGTTTTTCAAATTTTAGAGTTTTTTTAGAAAACAAAAATTTAAAGCAATCTGCATTATTTGCAGACTTTTAAAGTCTCTCCTGAAGCTAGGGAGGCCTGAAAATACTGAATTCATCACAAAAAAAAATTATATTTGTCTCTAGGCTTGATACCTTAAAGAGCAGAATCTGGCTGATGAAACTAAAAGATACTCTTAGAGGTTGGCTGAATGCTTTGAAGTAGAGGAGAAAATATTCTGCTAAGTGTGGAGATAAGCAGAGATGTAGTGGTGGTGTAGGATTGCCATTGGCCCTCTTATGGTGGCTATGAGAGCTCAATGCTGTCAACAGCTTTCTTCTGTTTTTCTCAATTCAGAGATAACACAAATCCACAAACACCCAAGCTTCTTTGAGAAATTTTAACAGGCTCTGGGGACTGCTGAATGGGCTCAGACTTTATTGCTCCAGCAAAGTTAGTGTGTTACCAGGACACTCTAGAGAACTTGCCTCCCCTTGGTACCTTGGAACAAAGAGCTCCAAGTTTTCTTTGCTTGTTGGCTGTGTGATTCTAGCAGGGTAAAATCTGGACAAATTTGATAGGAGAAAAAGGCCCAGCTTGTACCTAGCAACTTTTTGGGCTGTTTGAAGAAGTGGTATGCCCTCCAAAGAGATCATTTCGCTATCAGAGGATACCGGCAAGCATCATATGCACACAACTGTTATTTCAGGCTGTTCCTCCTTGTCACACTCAGTTTAACTGACTATTCCAAGCTGCAAAAACCCCAAAATGTTGGGGCAATTGCCCACTAGACAAGGAGCACTGCAGCTGAGCTGGCCCAAGGACATCAGATGCAATTGTTCCTTGCTCTTAATCCTCTTCCTTGATACCTCCTCTGAAATGATAGTTCCATCTGATCCACAAAGTAGGTGTGGGACATATTTCTTCTCTGTGGTGTGTCTGCTGTAAGCCTCTGAGTGATCATCCTGCTGTGAAGATTTCATGCCAGCCCCATCCAAGAAGTTCCCAGAGGCATGTCAGGAGAAACAAGTCAAACACAAGACTTGGCTTCACTGCTCTCATTCTCATGGGACCTTTGAGCCACAGTTGCTGTCCAAGGTTCTCTTCTCTTGATTTAGGAATTTACTTCAACAGTTGTTTTTTTGCTGCATCCCAACTTCTGTGCATTATTTTATTCTTTAGAAAATTGTTATTCTATTAGCAAGTTTTGTTCTCCCTTTAAATTAGAAAAGAGGAGATAAATGACATCAGGGCTTGCTGAATGGACATTTAGCATGGTATGACCATATCACAGGTCCAAAGCCTGCCCTGACAGTGGACGTCTTAAAGTCGCATCTGTAACACAAATGGTTTGTGGCTGATTAATTTTATAGTACAGAAATTTAATGTTGGAACCTAAATTTGTCAAAACCCATCATTTCCCTTTCAGTTGAACATGTACAGCTGTTGCAAACACTGCTGCATGCTGGTACCAAAAAATACCACATTTTTCTTCTACAGTTTGAACGGGAAATAATTGTGGTTTCTCAGATGCCACTTTGAAGCAGTGAGTTTTTATAGCTGGCTGACTTTAAGAACTGTAATTGTACATGCAGTCCTGCTCCAGCTGTGCACAGGGCACTGTGAGTCACTGTCCAAACCCATCCCTTGGGTTCAAACCACTCTTACAGAGATTATTCTAAAATACTCCTGAGGATCTTCTGATCTGTTATCGGGAGAGAAGTCCCCTTCTGGTCAGGTAGCTGTGTTGTGGCCATTTTGGATGTTTTCCTGGAGTTTGTATAGGCATATCCTACAGTGCAGGCTCCAGTCAGAGCTGGGAGCAGGGGAGCAGGCTGTCCCCAAGGAGCAGTGGCCAGGCCAGGGATGGGCATATATGGTGATC
This sequence comes from Serinus canaria, assembly GCF_022539315.1. NCBI lineage: Eukaryota > Metazoa > Chordata > Aves > Passeriformes > Fringillidae > Serinus > Serinus canaria. The sequence goes on from NC_066316.1 coordinate 27,400,759, forward strand.
TCATCCCAGACCATAGCAGACAAAAGTGTGTAGGTCACTCTGTCACCAGTGTCATCCTGGACCTTCTCCTGAGGGCACATGCTAGCCTGGGGAGCCTTCCCACTGCTGCTGTTCACCCCCCTTGTGCCTCTTTGCTCTGCTTCTTGTTGCTGTCACTTCAGCATTTTCCCTAGTAGGTTACTGTGCTATGAACATCAACCAGGAAATCCAGAAATTTGTCCACTTTGTCAGAAGAAGCCACAGTTTAAATACTCTTGTATTGCATTTTTATGAATCATACAATACTCTATAAATTCCTTTCCATCTGCAAAACTCAGATCGGTTTATTAAACAGCTCAGTTTTGCCTGCTGTGGCTGTAAAAAATAAAGAAACTGAGGCAGAAATGTGACATTCACTTCATCTTGCTGAGTGGCCTGTAAGAGAGCTGAGGGTAAGGAGTTTATTCACTTCCAGCTTTCTTTGCAGCAGCTTTTGCCATGCTGTAAATAAAGTTCAAATACTTAAATATTTTTAAAATTCTTTAAAAATAATTATAATAAATGCCTTCCTATTTCATACATTTCCTGCCCACATAGCATATTTACATATTACATGTAGCTGGAAGGTATAATTAGAGATCCCTGTTCAGGCACCTGACTCATAGCACCTTTAGCTTTCCACCATAAATAGGCATGTTCAGCTGGGACTGCTCGTGACGTGATGCCTCAGCCTGTGCATAGAAGGTGCCCTCTGCTACAGATCTCTAGGGCAGATTTCAAAATCAGACTTCTTTTCCACAGCAGAAGGCCATTTGGGTGATTCCCAGCAGATGTTTGCACAGGCTTGGGCCCAGAGCCTGGCCCTCAGCCTATTGCTGGTTTCATCAGGTGGGGTGAAGGTCGCCTCCAAGTCAAAGCAGCCGTGAGACATCCTCTGAGTGAAGCGTGGTGAGACTCAGGGGATCTGTCTGTGTCAGCTTTGCTGCAGGCTAGTTGCTCATGCTCTGCTCTGAGAGGTGCTTGGTGGCAAGGCACTGGGTCTGTGCAAACCAGCTGGCCATACTGAGAAAAATCAGGCACCTGGGTCTGATTTCCTTATGTGCTGAGGCATGCAGGAGGTGGGGAGAGAGCTGTCTGAAGGTATCTCAAGGAGCTGGGTCTGCAAATGCACTCAGTAATGCTACTACTGCCTGTAGAGTGTGTTTGAACTTGCAAATACAGGACTTTGTCCAAGAAATGTCAAATCTCTCTTGCCTAAGATGGGAACATGGCTGAGGTGCTGTCTGGGCTATCTGCTGTTTTGGGAGGTCCTTGACTGTATGTGTGTGAATTGCACCAACTGAGTAGGATGGTTTTCTAGCAGGCTTGGACTCGGGCAAATCCACTGTGCACTCATGAGCAATATCTGGAGTAAGACTTTCAAAATTTTTGTAATACCCTTAGCAGTAGCAGGTTACACGGACTATAGGACATGTGTACCCTGGATTTCCAGTTTCCTGGTAAGCCTGAGTGGATTTACTGCATAGGGGTTCCAGTCACTGCTGGACACACTCTGAAGTCCTTGGAAAACATGGAGCAATAGCTCTAAGTGGGAAAAAGATACACTCAGCATTCTCTAGGAAAAAATATAGTCGGCCTATAAGTCCACCCCTGCATCTGCATTGGTTACAAAAGCCAGTCCCATACACTTTCCTGAGTGCTGTGAAATTGTATAGTTCATCAGATCTGACCCACTCTGTAAAGAAATATTTACTGTAGACTCTCAAGAGGTTGTCAGCAGTCCTGGAAGGTTGCTGACCTTGATGTCTCTTGATTGACAGAAAGAATACACATAAGATGCAGAGCAGGATGTGGTTTCTCAAGCAGAATAGCGACATTCCTGAAGGAGGCTACAGGCAGAGGGAATCTTAATTTCAGTTATTGAACACAGGAGCATTTATCTGCTTATGCAACTCTTAGAAGGGAAGAAGAATATGGTCATTCTGCACAGTCCTCTGTTGAAACATTGTAATAACTCAAGTTGTCCTTCAAACAGCAAAGGGGCAGCAAGTGTCACCTGGAAAAATTAAGTAATGGGGAGACTTTACACTCAGAAATGGCTTGACCTCGTATCACAGTTTCCAAAGCTGCACAGAGAAGTCAAGGGATTTCTCTAACATTAGAACAGTATTTGTTGGGTCTCAAATGATGGGTTTTTGCAGATTAGCAATCTATCCAATGAATGATATAATAAGATTTTGTCTAGCAAAACCTGCTGCCAACATTTAAAAATATCTACTAAATCCTCTTCCCATTAAAACAGTCCTGTTAAAATTGTCTGTTCCAAACAGAACAATATTTCACTGTTCTTGGTTATGTGGCTTTCCTCCTCAGATTTCTGTGAAAGCATGTGTTTCACAAAGCATATCGAAATTGTCTCATGAGCAAAAACACGTAAACATCAAGCATGTAATTTTCTTGAAATCCCCTGCAAAATGGCTGGCCATGCTGCCTTAACCACTCAGAGGCATAAAAAGAAAAGGATTTTGAAGGCACTCTAAGCCTGGGTATGTGGAAGAGCTGAGATGAGCCTGTGGCTCAGTAGTCACCAATCAGGAAGTCACTTAAATGCTTTTTATGTTGCAGTTTCCCCTTTTGGGAGACAATTACTGTGTAAAGGATCTGGGTTCTGATAATGAAAAATATGACCCAAGGTCCATGTGTGGCTGGGTTGGCCCGTACCTGTTTCAGCCATGTCTGCTGTTGTGATGCATAATCCTGGTTCATGTTCCTGGGAAAGTGCATCCTGCAGCACTGTGGGTGGGAAGTTTCTCTCTTGCACTGGCTCCCCATGGAACTCTTTCTTCTTAATGCAGCCAGTGGACTTAAGGAGGACAAGCTCACTTCTTCCTTGCCTGGCTGTTCAGGGTGAATCATTAACCAAGCACTCGAGTGACAAATCAAAATTGTTTGTTGAGTGCCTTTTGCAGTCTGCATGGCCACTTTGCCTTCTGCAGGAGGTATGGTTTGCTTCTCCCATGGAATGAAAGCCCCACAGACTCCCTCTGCTCTGCATTGTGCTTTAGACAGACCAGAGGTATGTATATAATAATACACAGATCTATATCTAGCTACATATATATATGTACTAAAGTATATAATATATATTATAGATACAGAACTAATATATATATGTATATAAGTTCTGTGTTGCTCCTGCTTTAAGGTTGAGGAAAGGGGACAGTGCACATATCCTGAACAATGAAGTTAACTTTTCCTTGTACTCTTCCTTTGTAGCCTGTCGAGTCTTTTGCTGAAAGGAATTATAATCCTTCTCCTAGCAGCACTTCATGAACGGAAATCATTCTCTAGCATGATGATGACATGCCAGTTCTTGGTATATGGACATGAGTCCTGAGATCCCACACATGGATACACAAAAGGACTGCATAGTGTGCTGAAGACTGGGGAGAAGATACCCTTGAGTGAAAGGTGGAACCTTTTTTTTCTAATGGCTGCTTCCAGTGTTTCCTCCATAGATCTTTTTCCTTGTCTTGAAACCATTTCCTTGATGTGCTGGGCTGTAAATCCTTGAAGGAATAGCATGGTCTAGGAGCTTGGTTGGCTTTGTCCTTTTTCCATGAGCCAAGACAGAAGAATTACTGAAATGTTGCAACTATCAATCGGGTGAGTGCTTTCATTGTAAATCTGTAAATCCCCTTAACCCCTGTTTGTAAGTGATGAATGGGAGCCTGCAGTCCCCCTACTCATGCCACTCCCATTCATGCCAGAGATACAACAGCAAATATTGATTCCTCCCTATTTAATGCAAGAGCATTTATCTGCCAGTGTTCAAACTGCATTTCCATGACATAAGGAGAACTGTCTAGATAATTAACTAATACAGTTAAAACACATCAGTTTGAGCAGATGTTCTTGTCTGTGCTTTTAACATGAATGGCCTTGATTTTGCAGCAAAGTCAGTGACATGGCACCTGAATGCAAGGGCTTGGATTTGTGAAGTTTTGCTGAATGGTGGCCTATATTTATATTTCTCTCAGAAACTCTCCTTATTCTGCACACAAACTCATTCAGAGAGTTTTACTGAGACAGCACATTCAAGCCTTCATTATTAGGGGATGTCTGCAATGCCATTTCTGTTTGACATTAATTCTTCCAGCTGTGCATTTATGTATTGTAATTGCCCTGATTTGTTTGGTCACACTTTGTCTTCTTCAGCATCCTCGTGCTGTTCAGCACTTCTGATGCTGAAGTTGGACCTGGGCTGTGTGGCAGATGAGGCTGTCCTCTATCAGAAAAACATGGGAATATATGGAGATGTCAGAAGGAATGCTGGTCTCTCCACTCACCCTTGGCTCTGTAATTTCATCATCCAGCCATGGAGGACCTGTGCAGGCACAACTGACCAAGGCAATGGGTGAGCACAAGCTGCAGCTCTGCAGGAGATAGGGACCTCTTGCCCACAGCAGGAACAGCAAGTAACTGCAATTCTCAAAAGTCTTTACTGGGTCCTTAACTGCAATATTTCCTTGCCCTGTAATCTGGCCAAATTTAGGTAGGTTTTAATAGGGATAGATGTGTTTCTACCACAAAGGTCACTTCTCTGCCAAATTTGAAAATTTCCCTTCTCAAGCTAGAGATCCTCATATAAAAGATTGCCTGGATTTATTTAACATGTGCCAAGCAGTATATTTTCCCTTTAATAATATTCCTGGAAATGGATGAACTGTTTTGGCTAAAGCAGATGACGAACGGTTTGAAATTAAATTCTCAGTGCTAAAGTTTGGCAAAGTAAAGTAACATGCCAGTTTGTTGACACTGAGGAAGGCTGTGCACCATGAGGGGAAATGGCACTGCTGGTCAACAAACCAAGGAAACCAACAAGTGCTGCTTTTAGGAAACTGACAGCTTAAAGCCAGTGAGGAACATCCTTGGGCTCCTCTACTGTGAGTTTTGTATGTTCACCTTAAATGATGAACACAGAAACCCACAGGCATCAGTGCTACTTCCAGCTACCTTGAACTGCTTATATGTGTAGTTTAAATCACCCAGGCTCCTTTCTCCCCACCTGTATTGCTCCTGGGCTTTAGGCTGGATCTATATGTGGAATCTATAGTTATATATTGGAGTTTGGCCTGAAGTAATTTGTATTACCAACTAGATACTCTTTTTTCCACCTTGGAAGTCCATCTGCAGAACCCCTCTGTGCCAGATAAGAGTGTCCCCTACAGATGTTTCACCATACAGTTATATCTTTTGTGTTAAAGCCTTACAGGGCTGTGATGTGAATGAGGACAAGGCTTGGTTCTTCTTCTTTGCTCTGTGCCCTGTCTCCTTTCTCTGCATTTTAGGACCCAAGCAAAAGGGACATAAAGCTCCTGTTCTGCTTCCTGGTTGTATATGATGCTTTGTGACATAAATGGGCTGGGAAAAGCTCTGGCACGCTGTACCAAGGTGGCTTTGTCTCAGACAATACTAATATTTTGGGGGTAGACACAAAGTTCCTCTCTCTAGATCTGAAAATGAATATAGGAATGACTGAACAAACAAACCTGTTACACTCTTAACAATTGTGTGCCCATCAACCTCAGCATCTCAAGCTGGATTTTCATGCTCTTTCCAAGTTCTTGCTGTGCACGTCCTTTCCATGCCCTCACTTACTACTCAGACTTCTTTTTTTAAATGATGCTGGTACCAAAACTCAGGCCCAGCAATTCTATGAGCTGCAGAGCTGTGAATATCTCTTTTTATGGATATAACGTGTGTGTGCTGTGGTTTTGGGCACAGGGTACATCAGTGTTAGAGCGAGGCTAATAATAGTCTCTAAAGATAATTTGAGAAGTTGCTTACCTTTCCAGGGAACAGGACATGTCTTTGTATTTCTACCTCCAGACACACAACCCACTTGTGGGCTTGACTGCATAGCAAGTACAGTGTGAGAGTCATCCTTGCTTATGTAGATTTTTATTTTCTTCCTCTCCCTGATGTTTTGCTTTGCCCTCTCAGGAGCTTTCTGCCTATTTTCTCTGAGGCCAGTGATTTCTTGGCAAGTTATTGTTCAGAACCAAGGAAAGGTAGTGGGTAAGCAGCAACTGCTGTCTTAGGTGGCCCAAGCTGACCCTGCCACTGCTTTGGTAGGAGAAAGAAGCTGTTTCAGAAGAGCACAGCTGTCCTGGGCTTTGTGCACACAAGGGCTGCTCAGAGCAGCCCCTTGACCCCACGCTGGCTCTGTGACCTCTGCCACTCTGACTGATAACAGTGATCGCAGTTTGTGTTGAGGCTTTGTTCTCTGCTTCACAGAGAGAAACATTAAACTGCAGAGTGACTAAGTGCCTTCTCAAAGGCTACATAATGAATCAGTGAATGAACAGCTCCCAGCAGCTCCAGGCCCCCTTCTCTCTGCAGAACAATGCCTCTCTCCCTGTATGAAGATGTGCATGTAGTATAGGTTGCATATAGAATTACGTATTTCAAAGGAAATTTGAATATTAATATTTATATTGTACTGATGCCACTGTCCTCTAGCCTCTGTAAATAGCAGCACCACAACAATGTGGATTATTCCTTTTATGCAAACCCTGGCCAGTGAAATAGCTTGCCAAAATAAAATTGCTGCACAAAAGTTTGACAGCTACATTCATTATATATGTCAATCAAAGGCTCCTAAAGGCTTTATTGTCCCTGTACAGAGTCTGAACAATCTGCTAGCCCAATATGCTGCAAAGCTATTTTCTCACTACTCCTTCCATTTAAAAAATAGCCACCAATAACTTTTGACAAACCGTCTAAGAAAACTGCATGAGCAGCAAGGGAATCTTAGATTTTCTTGGGTATCTGTGGGCAGGAGCCTTCCACTCACTGGGCTCTGTCACATGTCACAGCAGATGAGATCTGGTCAGAAACACGGAGCACTAAAATTACTGCACAAAGCCCAGGCAGGCTGGGGTCGTGGGGAGGGCACGGTGAGTAAGAGAGGGAAAGTTATGCTAAATAGAAATGAATTTAATCCTTTTTGGTGAAGGTTTTTGGTTGCTTTGCCAGGTATCAGCCATGCAAGCTCCTCTGTCCCCGGTCTCCTCCGTTTTAATGAGCTCTCACCCTCAATTACAGCTTGGGAGAGTGGGGTGTGCGTATTTTGGTTTGATTCCCTTTTTCCTGAAGAAGGGGTGAGGGTGCTGGACCTGGTCAATTGTGAGAAGAGATGACAGAGAGGGAGCCTCCTCAAAGTCTATCAGTATCTGAAAAGAGAGTGCCAGGAGGATGGAGCCAGGCTCTAGTTAGTGTTCCCCAAGAACAGGACAAAAGTCAATGGGCAGAAACTGATGTACGAGAAGTTCCACCTGAACATGAGTAAGGATTTCTTTGCTGTGTGGGTGACCAAGCACTGGAACAGATTGCATGGAGAAGTTGTGGAGTCTCTGTCTTTGAAGCTATTCAAAAGCTATCTGTACACATTCTTCAATAACCTGCTTTGGGGGACCCTTGCTTGACTGGGACCTAGATGACCTCCATGGTCCCTTTCCAATCTTAACCTTTCTGTGAAAGTGTGACGTTGTAATCTTGTGCCATGACAGACCACACTAAATCTGATTTATGAGGGTATCATAACTTTACCGTCTTTGTTCTGGGCTGGAATTTAGATTAAGTTTCACAATTCAAAATATTTTGGAGGTTGGTTGTTTCCTCTAAGAGCTTAGCTTGGTTCTTAGTGTGTGCTGGTGTGTGGCTTTGCTCTCAGACCCTGGTCAAGCAGCAGCAGCAATACCTCAGGAGGTTACTTCTACTACTGTGTGCATATCTACCTGTGCCCTTCTGACAGCTGCTTTTGGGATGAGATGCTCTTGGCCTGTGCTAAAGGGCTGACCTGAGAGTGTAAAGAATAGCCTTGGCTCTTTGGGAGTGAACCATGGGGATGCTCTGTGAGGATGCATGCAGAGGAAATACTGCAACAGGATTGCTGATCGTGAGAACTAGTGTTTCTACTGAAAAAGCCTGGTGAAGAAATTGGAAAAATGGAAACTTTCAAAGAATTGAGGTGTTAATTCATGTGCTGAGAAAGCTGTGCTGCCCACTCACCATCCCAAAAACTGTGTGACATTTCCCTGAGGTGCACTGCTTGCTGCTGCATCACGGGTACATGTTTGATCACAGGCAAAATTAAACATACTTTTGTAATCAGTGGACTCTACAAGTAACTTCAAGATACAGAGGAGTAAAAAGACATAAACTGACACTTCTCACAGTGTTGAAGTTTACATGTTATGGTCTGATCTCTCCCATGCAGCATTGCCCTCTTTTTGAGGTCCTGTACAGAGCCCTTTTATTAATATTTTAAATAATCATCACTGTTATGGAAAGGGCATGGAAGTCTTTTTCAGTGCAATTTTATGGCGAGCACCAAATGCTGTGCAACAGAGTGGCTGTTTTCTGTGATAACAGGTACCCTGCAACTACCTTTGATTTCAGGTTTGCAAGACTGGACTTGACTGAGCAGTTCAGTGATGCTGGCAGGATGCAAAGGCTTTCTGTAAGCAGAATGGGCAGTGTGGGCTGTGCATGTCTCACCAGTCCACCTCTGGCCAGGGACGTACTTGGTAGTGTGTGGGTGCAATGATTAGGACACTGCAAACACTTTTCCTCCTCTGGTAGGGCTAGGACATCCAGTTGCTATGCTTGGTGCTGTACATGGAAAAAAAGCCTACACAAGTCTGAGGCCTCTGCTGTGAGCATCACTGCTTCATCTTGTTCTTCTGGCCCTAAAGGAAACCCTGCTGGAGGAATGTGATACCTAGCAACTCCCTTTCTGTGAACAGGAGGTAATGGTGGCTTCCCAGGGGGAATAAACCTGTCTTTGGTTCTTGCCTGTCTCACTTCTCTGCCTTGTGGGAAAATGTTATTGCTGCCTCTGTTTGGGTGATTGCTCACGCTTCTGTACCCGCAGACTTCATCTGGGAACTTTAAGCAGGAATTATGCCCTGATGCTGGGATGGAATTTGCCAGCTACGAGCTGTTTCCTAGTGTCACTCACTTGTAGTTGGCATGTGGAACTCCTGTGGTATTTTCTCAATGTTTAATGTGTCCTAATTGTGTACTTCCACTGTCTGGGAGCATCAGCTCTTCGGGTGTGACAGTGGCCGTAAATTCAGTGGCATTCAGGAGTCTCTCTGGCATTTGCAGCTGGGTACAAGGCACAAGTCCCTTGGTTTGGCTGCATCAGCCCAGTGAAACATTGCAGGGCTGTGTGTGCAGCCAACTGCTTTATGTTACACCTGGTAATGGCTTGTCAATATTAAAAAAAATGTAACCTCCAGCTGTTTAATTTGCTCAAGGGGATAAAAAAAGCTTCCTAATAATCTTCATATTTACAATATTTACATGGCATGTTTGGTTTGAAGGCAGATGGATTGGTTTACAAGACAATGACAAAGCAAGAGGAGAAAGTGTGTCAGTGGCTGTACCATTAGAAGAGAAGGCATTTCTGATGTGGGTGTCTCCCTATTGATCTTTCTAGTTTTTGGCTTTTTTTTTCAAGTCAGCTTTTTTGACCTGCTGCCCACCAGGTTTTTTTTTGATTTTTTTTTTTTTGAGCCCAGCCAGCTAAGTTCCCATTCCCTTAGTTCCCATTGTCACCTCTCTGTGACCTACAAGGAGGGGAAGGTGAAGAGCTGTAACGAAGGAGAGGGGCTGAGGTGGCCACCTTGGCAATCAGCTCTTCTTTGCTGAGCCTTCTTTGCCCCCTCCAGACTTGTGTAGGAGGCTCCCTATTGCAGCACTCACCCCCTCCCTGTATGCAGGCCAGTAAATCCCTTTGTCCTTTTGGATGGGCTGGGAAAAGGTCCTTCCTGAGCCACTGCTGCTTGGGGCACTGGCACTGAGCACAGCTAGGTTCTCCAAGCAGGCTGGTGCTGAGGCTGTGCCCTCCCTGCCAGGACCCTCTTCCCTGGCAGGCAACTGGCAAGTTGTGAAATATAGTTCAGCATTTTTTTTTTTTAATATTAAATTGTGCAGCTGTCCTGGAAAGGATTAGAAATCAGTTCTGGAAAAGACTACAGTAGTTTTTAGGGAAGAGTTGTGCCATACACTGAATTATTTATAATTAAGGATCATCAGGATGTAAGGACAGTGTGTTAACCCTTCAGCAGCAAGAACGACTGCAAATAATCTAATAAATGACATATGCAAATCTACAGATTGAGGTTTAGTTGCAAGTTCTGAGATGCAGAAGTGAGGAAATGTCAGAAATAAGGTTTTCACTTAATATTTTGTATGTCAGACATCTTGTTTGGTCAGACAACTGGATTATATGAACATGTAAGTCCCTTTTAACTGAAATAGAATATTCCACATTTCTAATGGCACAGCCCTCTCCTAAGGGGTCACAGATTTGCTTACCACCCCTGCCCTGGCTGCTCTCATCATCATTCACTGTAGTGGTTTCTGCTCAGGGGCTGAATTAGGGGCAGGTTGATGCGCACAAGTCTCTTGCTCCATGGCCTCGGGGCCAGGCAAGGCTGCAGGAACACTGTGGAGGGATTACTGGTTTTGGCAGCTGAATGGTGTCAGGAAAAGCAGCTTCCCTTTCTGCCACACATTTCCAGGGGGTGCTGAAAAGGTCAGGGAAGCCAAAGCAAGGCTCCTTTTTGGGGTTAGAAACCTCTGTGCTGGAAAAACCTGTCCCTGTCCAGAGGGGAATCCAAAGAGCCTTGCAGGAAATGTCTTTTTTCAGGTACTTGGGGAAATGAACATGGTGGCTGGAGATGTTGTCAGGCCACTGGCATGCATCATCCCCAGGGGCCTGTTTGCTCAGAGCATGGCACACTGAATCACTGACAAATTCTTGGAAGTATTCTGGTCCTCCACACCTTCATCTGCTCTGTTGCAGAAAAATTTAGTAGCTACAAGAGATTTTTAAAGTCCCATTGTGTCCTGCATCTTATTAAAAAAGGTGTAATTTCCATTGCAAACTAACTCAATCTAAAGTGGCTATTATACTGTATCAAAGGATATTTAGAGATGTTCCATCAGTCTCAAACTCGACTATGGAGTGCCAGCATACAGATTTCATCCTTGATCATTTTAACAAGTGTCTAAATGTTGATGACATCTGGAGTTTGACCTGGCAGTCTTGCAGTGCTCAAATCACTGCTTTCACCTTGGCAAATGCAAGTTTAGAGGATTTCTGAGATGTTTTAGTGCAGAGAGAAGAGGACCCTGAAAGCCACAGCTGGAGAGAGGGAGATCCCAGGGGGACATCCCCCCTGAAGAACAGTGACCTCTGCTTTTCACCAGCTGCCAGCTCTGCTGATCCCTGTGGGCTGGGCAGGGCAGTGCTGCCTTCCTCATGTAAATCAGAAGAGCAAGGAAAGCTAATTGCCAGGTAAGGTCATTAAGTGTTTCATTCTCAACTGAACCAAGAGGTATCAGCTCCAAACTTAGAGTGATAAAGTCAGAAGCTTCAAAACCAGAAACATGTGTTTTGTAATACCTAGGAGGAGAGAAGCAGGGATTAAAATAGAGATTAGTCCACGTTGTATCTTTGAAGCTTGGATTCATGCCCATAGCTGTGGTTCTGAATTGCTTCTCAAGCTGGAAGGCATGTGGATGGGAAATCTTGCAAAATATCAGATCTCATAGGATTTCTGCCTCTTAAAATTAGCCATCTTGCAGGATTGGGCACTGTCAAGGCTTAGTTCTGTTTTAAAGTGGAGACTTACTTTTAAAATTAGCCTAACCATGAATTTGAATTGGATCTTTACATAGGACGTTTCCCAGATGCTGCAATAACACCTGTTAGTGCAGCTACAAATCAAAAAAGTACTTAGTATTATTTAAAATGTGCAAAAGCAATGTATGTTCCTGGTATTGAGCCACAGCATAGTTTCTCCTGGCACTGCTTGTGCTTATGGGACCAGTGAAAGCAAATCTAATGCAGAGCAAGTGACTGCTGTGCAAGCGTGAGCTGTGGTCACCATGGACTGTTTTAATGTGGGGTCCTTTGGCTGTTAAGGAAAAGAAAATTCCTTTTTTTTTTCCTTTTTGCAGGCTATTTCTTACGCTTATTTTATATTGTTTTTAGTTAAAATGCAAGTATTTAGAGGAACATTTAGGTGGCATGGTGATTTTTTAATATATTTATTCTTATATACTTGTGTGTGAAGGCTTTGTGGGTTTGTTTGATGATAAGATGTCATAGTGTAATTTAAAGAATGTGAAGCACATGAGCACTTGGGAATATCAGAATGAAAATAATCAGATTAAATTAAATAATCAGATTAAATTAATAAATGTAAACTCAATTTCCACAGAAAAGAGCTGTGCCTTGTGCTGGTGCAGCTGGATGTCAGAAGATTTAACCCTGCACCTTGAGACAAGGGTGTCTTGGCCCTGCAGGAACTGTGATCACTTTTCACCATGGCCTGGTCAGGTTTGGGACAGTGTTTGTGGGGATGCCAAAAGAGACATTCTTTAGTCTGTGCCAAATCCCACTCCCAGGCTTTAGTATTTTGGAAGCAATAGGACTTTTCAACAAAATGGGTAGAATTGTGGACAACTTCAATGTGGGCAAAACAGTACATTTCAGAAGCTTGCCTTGGTAATGATGGTGAGGTCTTCTGTGACTGCAAAGAGATACCTGGTTGCATCAGATATTTAGCAAAAAAAGTCTATTCTGTGACAAAGTTATAAACAGCTGAAAATAGGAGAATGTGAAGGGACAGCTTGTGCTGACAGGTGGCCCTACCACCATCTGCAATAATTCTTTGATACAATCAACTGGTTGAATGCTTAGCATATAATCTCTCAAACTCCATTCATATTTTAGTTATTTACTTTTTAGAGCGCATTTAGGGGTGCAGATTTGGAGGCTACAGCCTGTTCCCAGCAGTATCACAAGTTTTGGCGTGTTTTGCATGCCCTCAACTGAAATGAATTGTCCCCATTCAAGGAGTCTCTGAAACACAGACTTAAACTGCCCTAGGTGTCCTTCTGACCTAGCCAGGCAAGCCTTTCAGTTTGGCCCATGTTTCTCTGCCTTCAGCAGTATACTTTAGCATGTACTTACTAACTATTCATGTGATACAGTGCTGGAATGAAATTTGGAGTTTTGCTGAACATGGACATGAGTTTGGTCATTTTCTTATTTTAGGCATTACAGCTTTTTGGGCTGTTTTGAAGTAGGTGTTGTACACAAAATTATGGTGTTCTGTATAATCTATTTCTGTAGAAAAAGGAACATATTTTCCTACCTATTATGGAATGCTCTGATGCAGAGGCCAGTTTATTTCTAGCTCTACTTTTTTTTTTTTTAGTCCCTTTTTTTAGTGCTGTCAGTCTTGTCCTGTGTTATTAGGACAGTTTTCAACAACACCTACTCTTAGTTGTAAAGCAGAGAAATAACTTCATTCTTCTGGGGATTTCATTTGCAATTTTGAATTTTTTCTTGATACAAGATGTAGAGAAAAATTCATAGATTTTGCTAATCAAATTGCATTTACTGCATTACACAAAATTGAAATAATATTTTCAAAAATAGAAAATTAATTATTCCATTGCAAAAATGTTCAAACTGTGCATTTAAGTTTTACTAAAGTTTTTTTTACCAATTTATGTATTGATTTTTTTTCCCCAAAGCTGCCACATTTCACTTGCAGCTGCCCAGCATTTTTCAGTAATTTACAAGTCTAGTTGGGCATCATACAAGGTTTTCTTGCAAATAAGCAAAGCTGCAGGACTTCATAGACAACAAAATGCAACTATTCTGTCTTCATCAGTCATTTTCATGTATGAGTGTTTTAGCTGGTCTACCTGTGTCCAAAATACACGCTTTTAGTGTGTCCTGGAGAAGGTGCTTTCTTCCCATCCTTCTTTACATGGGCCTTGTGTGAAATCTTGCTCACCTTGTGTTGTGTGAGATGTGTAGAACACATCTGCCTTTCAACAAGCAATTATGTTTATGGAAATAATGTCTTTTGGAACTGGAAATTTAGGTTAACAGATCCAGGAGCCCTTGTTAGCTAATACCTAGTATGACAGAGCAGGGCTCTTGAAAGCAGAGCACCCAAACAGTTGTAACTTTGAAACTGCTCAGGAGTAATTTGGAGCATCCTCTCAAAGTCTGGGAAAAATGTAACTACTGATTCCTGTAAGGTATAACGTGGTATTTATTCTGTGCTCTGACCTAATCTGTGACTGATGCTCCATAAACTCTGTCCTTACTCATATGTGTGCACATCTTTTGAGAGTAAAAGCACAGATATCATCTGACTAAAGAGATGAATTTAAAACCAGTCAAGACTCAGAAATTCCATAGTGGCAAAGTTTTATTTTTAACTTGTTCTGCTTCTTCAGGTGCTTCTGTCTTTCCAGCCTTTGCACTCTGAAGTCAGAGAGGGATAGGCATCATCAGAAGTGTGTTTCCATGTAATGTGAGAATGCTCCTGTAAAAGTGGAGATCTAAGTCTTCTAGGGTTGGCTGGTTTTGACTGGGCCTTGCTCTAACACCCCAATAAAATGTTCTCCCTACAGAGAAACCCAAAAATTGGATCAGAGATCCACATTCAACATTTCAGCTTTATGAAATGTGTCATACAACCAAGAGTGTTTTCAGAAACCCCAAGTCTTACTCTTACCTGCATTTGCAGGGTCCACACAGTGTTCCCAAATCCTCTTGAGAGAGACACTTGGATAGGGAAAAACAACCTCTCCAGGTTGGTAACCTTAACAGAGATTGCAGTATTCCTTCAGAGTAAAATATGCATGACATCTGGAAACAATTATTCCTTTAAAAATCACGCAGCACTGCAAATGAAAACTAATAAACACTGAAGTTTCCAGTTATCTAACAGTCTGGGTGACCCACACTGGAGCAAAATTATTTCTAGATGCCTGAGCAGGGTGGGCACAAAGCTGGTCTTGGATCCTAAAGCTGACCAAGCTGTTCTGAGACCAAGAAGTAACATTTATATGAAATGAGGTGGAAAGGGAGGTTTTCTTTCCATTTTATTATGGGAAGAGAGGGGAATACAAGGAACTGTGTCACACTAGCAGACCTCATCCATCAAGGAACTGAGCACAGAATTTATGGACTTAGAGCCAAATCATATTTTTTGGTGACAGGACTCATTCTTATCTGGCACTTTTGAAACAGTCTAATGTAGAATTGTCAAAAGGTTGGAAAGGCATACAGTGGAAAACAAGTGTGACAGGGGTTTGCTGGGCTAGTGAGGGAGCACAAATGTTCTGCTGGTCTTTGCTGTCTGAGTGGGTGTCAGGATATTTCAGAAGGGACAGATGCTAAAGCAGATCCCGATTGATTTAGATATCACTAAATGTTGCCTTTAATGTTTCCCCAGTAATGTGGAAGGTGACTGGGAGCTGATTTCTCCTCCCTCAGCAGCATTAAGGTATGCTCTAATACGGCAGTTTCCAGATTAATTATTTTGTTCAAAAGGCATGGAAGACTATGGGTCTGTTTTTAGCCTGGTTTCCCAGGGAAACATGCCTGCCTTCTGACCACTCTCAAGATAAAAATACTAAATTCCTCGAGTTTTGTGAAAACAGGTGGCTGTTTAGATGGCAGAGACCCAGGAGCAGTGGAAGCTCAGCAATGCTCATGGGGAGCAGAGGACTTGCCCCAGAAAGGGGGCTCTAGGGAGATCCAGATTGTGCAAGGGAGCCCTGGTGGCACAGCCAAAGCTGCAGGACATGTGGAGCCAGCAGTTCCTGGTGGCACTGCTTTGTTTTTTTAACCCAGCCTTGCCCTCTGCTCTCTTCTCAGAGGTGGGCCTCCCTTCTCCTCCTCCTCCTGTGTGCAAAAGAGCAGTTTCAGCAGTTTTCATGCCATGTCCTTGCAAAACCTCCCTGTCTTGGGGCCTTTCTGGCCCCTCCAATTGCCTCCAGCAATTTTGCACCTGCACAGCCCTCACTGGGCACAGCTGGCATTGCCTTTGCTCTGGGAAAACCCCTCTTGCAATGCAACTTGGCTGCTGCAGTGTGTAGAGCTTGCTTAGGCAGAGGAGGGATGTCAGAGATGGGATGTACTTCAAAATGATGCTCTGTTTTCTGAGAGGGGTGATGTTGCTGAGCGTTCTTCTACCCGGTGCCAGGGGCTTGATGGACTCCCAAGGTGTTGCACTGTCCTGTGGAAATATCAGTTGGGGCCTCACTTGCCCTGATGCACTCTGAGATGGAAAAAACCCTGATGCTGCTCTGTCAGACAGTATGATAGATGATTAAACGCCCTCTCCTGTTCCACAGAAGACAGGAATAAATTTATTATCAGGGCTTCAGGAAACCCTACTGCTTAATGGTCACAAAGATCCCTGAGTACCTACTGTTCTCCAGAAGGACTAGGTGGTAGTGCTGACAAACAGATTTGTGCTGATAAACATTATGCACAATTTGCATGCCAGCTGGATCAGCTACTTACTTGCTATTCTTTTTGCAACCATCATTTTTATCATAAATATTTTCCAGACGTACATCAGTAGCTCATATCGCTTGGCTGGCAAGTCTAAGACAAGACTGTCTTAGTAAGCCAGACAGTTGGTACAAAACAAGCTGACTCTGTACCCCAGAAAGTGGTCATTTCCTGATTCTTTTGAGTCTCTGAGCTCTTTCTCAATACCTATGGTACATCTGCAGGCAGATTATGGCAAGAATGTTATAACGGCACAGACATTAATGGGGGAAATGGTATTTGTCTAGCTTGCATTATACCTCTTGCCAGTGAAATATTATTTTTGAAACAACTTCAGGTTGGATGGGTGTTGGAGGAAGCAGTTAGGACCCCAGCTCTTGAGACTGCAGTTTGCAGCTGCAGTAAAATACGTCACTGAAATATAGGTGACACTTGGTGTTACACTTCCATAGAGAGGGTGAAGGATGACTCCCATGACTATGCAGCTGGGATCTGCCTAGGTAAAGAGGGTGAATAGCAAGATGGGAAGGAGGTAAAGGAAGGACTGAGCTGGAAAGTGAGAAATGCATGGGAGGAATGGGGCTGATGTGCAGGAGAAGGAGAGGGAGCAGAGGAGTGGAATATCAAACCAGCAGCAGAAGTGCAGATTTGCATTGCAGCCATGCAAGAGGCCAGAGCCAGAGCCCTGCTGAACAGCCCCAGGGCAGTCCAGGGCTGAAGCTTGTGCTACATCAGGTGAGGCAAGGGGCAACACTGCTCTCCCCTCCAGGGCAAGCCTGGGGATGAGCCTGCACGGGCAAGGCAAGGGAAGTGTTTTGACAGCCTGTCAAATTGTACTGTTGCTCTCCTAGTGACATTGCTAGTTGGATTAGGGTGGAATTACTCCGCACCTCAGGGTAGCAGGTGGCTTTTTTGTTGTCCTTCCTGAGCACCCTAGAGGAACACAGGCTTCTGAGGGTCATGAAGGCATTTTCCCCTGGGGTTTGTTAAGCATCTGTGGCTTATGATGAGAGCAGGAGGTGTAAGGCTGATTTTTTTGGGGGTTGTTTGTTTGTTTTGATGCTCCTGCATTTTCTGGCAGGTGGTTACCTGCAGTGGTCCCTCTGCAGTGCTCCCTGTACAGCATTTAGACAGGGATACCCTGAAGGGTTGTGGTGGGTGGGTCTGGAGCAGTCCCTGGGTGGTTGTGTGGTGAATGAACAGGTAATTTAATTTCAGCCTTACTATGCAGTTTGTCCACTGGCATCTCCCAGACAATAACTCCCAACCTAACTTTTTTTTTCTTCTTCCCTTAGAACATAAAAAAGTAGAAGAGGGGAGAAGTAGGAAATATATGGAAGTCCTTGTAAATTCCTGTTTGGTGGTGATTGGTTCAGATTGCATTGTGCTTCAGTATTTTATTACTACTCTAATGCTTATCAAAGCATTCTGAGAAGTCCTTCAAAGGACAGACAGTCTGCATGAGTGCAGAGGGTGATGCTTCCTCTCAGTGCCTTACTATCAATAGGATGCAAGTCCAAAAGGCTCTGAGACTCTAGATTTTTGATTACAGGAGGTCCAGAATCCAAGCTCTTCAGCTCCTGGTGAGGAGAATGGGGAAGAATACACAGTGCCAGCTGTCTGTGTTTTGCCTTGCCATTAAAGGCAGTTCTGTGCCCCAGCTGCAGCAGACAAGCTGGTGGCAGTGCACAGGCTGCAAAGACCTTTGTTGTTCATAGCACAAGCATCTCCTCCTCCTGCTGTAACCCACAGCTCCAGCTGGTGAGACAAGGCATATGGCAGGCTGGGTGAGACTGATGGGTAAGGTTTCTGGTATCTTAGAACATGCTAGACAGTAATGCTTTCATTTTTAATCCTTTTATTATCCAAATAGTTGATTAAAAAGAAAGAGAGCCGCTTAGCTTTTTTCACCTTTGCACAGTGGTAAGGACAGCTAGTTTGGAGGCAAGGTTTTTCCAAAATCCTTCTGCTTTTTAGATGCTGAAAGAGGGGGCTGTGCACTTCTGAAAAGGCTGGCAGCCCGCTGTAGTACTGCCTGGTGGCATGGCTGGGAAGGGATACTTTAAAGAAGATCTTCCTTCTTTCTGGCTCAGGAGAGCTTTCCTTCTCTGTTTGCTGTCAGTTGCTCAGATGTCATCATTTACATCATGTTCACATGTGCTGCACTCTGGGCAGGTAAGCAGTGACAAAAGAGCTTGTCTTATTTTGACCTGAATGATTCACTCAAATCAATTAAATAGCCCCGATTGATTAAACAGCAGTGATGGCTCCAGCTCTGCATGTCATAGATATTTATTTACTGTCCTTAAATCCTGGCCCTGTTGATAGCTGGTGTGTTACCCAAACTCTTTCACAAGGGTTTGCCAAAGTCCGTAGGAGTCCATCTGAGAATTGCTGTGCTTGGGTCATTTTTGTAGACCAGAGGTACAGTGAAGAAACAGCTTGTCCAGTTCTAAATATACTGTCTTTGGCAGATGTGAAATAAGCCCACTGATTAAAACAGCTGCCTAGTTCCTAGTTCAAGATCTTACTGTACACCATCAGTGTTTGGCTGCCCTTCTGATAAACTTGGAGAAGCACTGATTTCCATTTTCTTCCTTTCAAAAGGGAAGAAGTTGAAGGATTGTCATGCTTCAGGAATGCACTGATTCTAAGAATTTCTAAACAAGACCCACAGCATTGTGAATGGCAGAAGGAGCCAGGATTTATAGGGAGATTACTTGGTTAAACATAGCCTGAAAGAATGAAAAATGAGCAGTCCAAAAAAGAAATTTGTTGAATATTTTGGCAGTGAAACAGAGTGGCTTAATTTACGAGCAATACCAAGCTATCTTTTTGCAAACAGATTTCTGAGTGATTTTTTTTTCTCAGATTGGAGGTGTAGCTCTTGGTGAGATGTATGATTATACTGACTGCTCACGAAACTTGATGGTACAATCTCTCTTGTTCTCTCTATGGCCCAGGTGAATGCTTGGTGGAGCAGCAGCTGCCATACCAGGAGGGGTGGTGCTTTCTTGCCTTTGGCCCTTCTTTAATTGATGGCCAGAGAGGGTGGGAAGGGAGCTGGCTGCAGGCATGTTGAGCCCTGAGATCCCTGCTGCAGAGGGGGATAACGATCCGTAGCTGAACAGGGATGCCACAGGTCTCTGCTGAAGCTGAGGAGGTGTATGGCAGGTTCAAGACAAGGAGATTGAAAGGCATTTTGGTCCCTTTGTTGTGTCATGCAGTGCCAGAGACATAGTCCATTTACCTCTCTAGGTGCCACCCCCAGTCACCCACTTGGACAGGTGGCATAGCCTTGGACAGGTGGCTATGAGCCTTCAGGGGTTGGAGGTGATGAGTCCCAGCCAGTGTGTGTAAAGGTTGTGGATGAAACAATGGATTCATTTGAATCTCTAAAATTTCTGCTGTTGCCTGAAGTAAAATGCCTAATTTTCCTGTGATAATTTCTGTGTGTGTGTATGCACTGGCAGACATGTATGTGTAATCAGAGATCCCCACAAAACTGCTTTCCATTGGCAAAGCATACCATAGGTGCCAGTTCCCCTGAAATTTTCCATGTGGTATCTTCACCAATTTAATACTTCACATGTCTCCATGAGCTTTGCTTTTGCCCATGTGAAGCTGACTGTCTATAATGAAGTCATGAGTTATTTGCCTAAAATAAGAACCCAGACTTCAAAATAAGAAATCCAAAACCAAACCCACAGCTATTTTTTTCAAGTTCTAAAAAAAATCCTATTTCCTTTTTAAAAGAATCTCTCACCACTTAGTATGAACTTGCAATTCTGCAAGACAGAGAGCTTTTATAAGCAGATGCTAAACCTGAAGTCAGTGGAACATCTAAGCAAGTGCTTAAAGGTGAGTGCGTGCTCAGGCACTTGCTAATTTGGGACAGACCATTCAGTGTTTTCCTGAGTTGCATCCTTATGTTTCAAAGGAAAAACCTTTGTTTAGCTGAATGGTTCATTTTTACTTTGCTATGTGCTGAGAGCTCAGGATAATCCACTTGGAAAGAAGCAGAGAGGAGGGAAGATTACACTTGGGAAAAGCTATTTTCAGTACCTCTGTTTTCTCTAACCCCATTTTCATAATTAGGATCAGCTATTGCTGACAGAGTGGTTCACAGAAATTAAACCCCTTTATAAGGTACAAACAAGTCAATGAGGCCTGGAGTTGGACCCTACTTGAATATAAGTAAAATAAAGATCCCCTGTGGCTTTTAATTCCTTTTTATTTAGTTACTTAATTGAACCTGTACTGTTCTTCCTCTGTAATTGATTACCACACAGAAAAGGTAATGAAACAGAAAACTTTATTTTCTTTTCAATGATCTTTATGGTTATCGTGGAAATGTTTTTACTGCTTCCTGTTGGGACATGAAAGTTCTCAATATAAGCAAAGGGAAATCAATGTTAGTTAATTAAAGGCATTTACATGGCTGGAAGGTTAAAATTTCGGGGGAGTGTGATTTGGTTTTTTGGTCTGGGTTTTTTTTTTTGCCTTCTTCCCACCGCCCCCCCCCAGCAGATCAGCTCAGATTTTTCAGAATGAGAATTAATCTAGCACTTTATTGTCCCTTTCTTTTATTTTCAAAGCTAAATCACAGAGTTTGGGGACCTCATCCAAAACCCACTGAAGCCAAATGGGAATGGTTCCATCTAATTCAGTGGCTGTGGCTCATACTGCAGAAGCACATATTGAAGACACATTTATAGATGTATGCACACACAGAAGTGCCTCTTTGCTTCACATCCCATTTGTCAGAACTGGGATTAATTTCTGAGCAAGATAGGGAAGGAAAGTTTGGGGGATTTTCCTGGATTTAAAGATAAGCTGATGATAATTCTCAATTCAATAATGTCCTTTAAATCTCTTTCTACTCATACTTCTCTCTGCTGCTTTAATTTGTAAAGCTTGGTTTTCTTCATTTTGTACATGTTTCTCCTTCTCCTATTGTTCCTTTTTATTTGTGTGTCTCCCCTGCCTTTGGCAGGACAAGGGTCTCATGGACACAGTTCACTCAGTGCCCTGCATCCAGCTTCCCTTCCACTTCTCCATTCATGAAGCTGTGGGGATTTCTCAATGAAGCACAGAGCTGGCTCGGAGTTAAAGGACTCAAGCCTGAACATCCAAGGCAGTTGCCAGCTTTCCCCACCCCTTACCTTTGTGCATACAGGTTTTTTGCCTTGGAGCAATTTTAATAAAGGCTATGTAACAACTTAGTGTTGGCATAGCATGAGCAACGTTATTCCATCTGTTTCTACTGAAAATGTAAAAACGTGTCAGTATAACATTAAGATTCCAATTTTCAACCATTAAAAACCAGGCAACACTGAAGTTACAGACTGCTTTTCATAGCTATTTAGTGATTTCCCTTGCATTTATTTTTTTGGAACTCCAGTTTGGATGCCTTTAAAACTGTCTTGGGTTCAAAGAATTTCGAGCACCTATTCTTGGAAAAACAAAGGCTCTCTTAAGTATTTCAGTTTGGGCAGCCAAAATTACTGCTTTCTGTTGACAGTGCTGCAGAGATGATATTTTAAAGAGTGTTTAGAATCTCACTGTAGAGATGAAGGAGGATAGAAAACATTCATCTTAACTTCTATGAGAATTAACCTTACATAAGACAGAGGGCTTGAGCATGCTAACTTTTGCCAAACATGCATGCTAATATTTTGGCAAACTCAGGTTGGTATAAAAATATTCCCTCAAAGGAAATATTCAGTGCTTTTCTGAATTGGAACTTAACACTTCTCTTTTATTTGATTGTTTTTGTGTGAGCGATTATAAAGATACATCCGGCAGAGTTTTCACTAAACATCACATTTTAAACAGCGACGACAGAATATCCTGTCAGTGCCATGGTGGTTATTTATGCCAAAAGTCTCCTTTTTAGGAGATATGCTGGTACAGTCAGGAAACAAAGTGAAGCAGCATGTGGCTTCCTGGCATTCGTGCCTACTGAGAACAGCTTTCACTGTCAGGGCTGCAAACCCAAAACAATGTTCACAGGGAGATTTCCATCCATGTGGAACAGTATTGAGCAAAGACATGATGCTGTATGAACAACTGAGCAAGGAGAGAACAAGAAAAGGTTCTATGCTGGGCCTGATTCTATGAACAAGGAAGAACTGGTTGGTGACATGAGGGCTGGAGGCAGCCTTGGCTGCAGTGACCCGCGGAGTTGAAGACCCTAAGAGGAAGGAGCTGGCCAAAAAGCAGGATCACAGCCCTGGATTTCAGGAGAGCAAGATACTCCTCTGTAGTGGTGCATCCTCCCCTTCCCCCCTCTTTTTCAGACTACACTGTGATCTAAGAAATGCTGATTCGGCCTCAGCCTTGACAAAGAGCACCTGGGCTCAGCTCCTATCAGAAACGCTTCCTGCTTCCAGAACTTGTGCTCTCTAACCAGTCCCTGCTTTTTCGTTTTATGAACAGCCTTCAAAACTTTTTTTTTTTTCCCTGAATGGCATAACATTCTTGTTCTCACACTTTCAAAGAAAATCTCTGACCCAAAGTGCAGCCAGGATGAAACATGGTTATGACTAAAGCCCACTCTCTTGCAGCCCTATTAACAGCAATCCAAAAGGAGAGTCTTTGAGCTCTCCTAGACAGCAAAGGGCCATGACCAGCAATCTCCTTCTGAGTGGGGGCTCTCAGGTTTGCTACTCTCAGAAGATTGCCAGACAAAGACAGATCCTGGACCCCATTCCTTGAGCCTCAATTCTTTGCCCATTGAGAGGATGCAAAGGCTTCCAAAGTATTTCACTATCTTCGACAAGAGTTTTTTAAAGATAGCCTGTACAGGCTCCTTATTTCTGTGTGTATGCAAGTGTGTGCATGCTACTTCAAATGTGGGAGAAATGCTACTCTCTTAGATTCTTAAGTAATTCAGATTATGTAAGTAAGTTAGGCCTGTAAATAAGTTACTGTTGTGATACAGTACATCCTATATTAATCCATTGTTGTTGAAGTGTTACGTTTAAGTTATAGGTTAAATGTTGTTAAGTACTGCTAAGTTTAAATGCTGTTAAGTGATATCAGGCCTTTAGACCCTATTCCTTTTTATCTTTACCCTTTCTATCCTTTTGTCACACACTCACACACTCACAGAACATTTACACATACAGGTTTTGGTTTATTTTGGTTTGGATTGATTGACTCTGGAATTTTAGTTAGCCTCTTTTCCTCAGTGTGTCTTAGCCGTTTAGTAAGTAGCAGGGCGAATCTTGCCAACAAAATTTGTTGTGCTGTTGCTTTTATATCAGAGCTGTTTTTACTGATACCTTTGCCAATGATTCTTTAAGTGATCTCATAACAGTCATTCATAACAATCCCTCCAGAGATCTGCTTGGAAGAATCCTGTGGAATATGGCTGCAGAGAGAAAAGGAGTTCAGGAGTGATGAGTGCTCAGGAAAGGACCATCTGAGAGCACAGGCAATCCAGCAATAGTGGCATGAAGCCTGTATGCATGGGCAAGGAGCGCCAAACTGAATTCAGACATACAAAGGAAGTGTACGACATTGTAGAAAGCTACTAGGTTGATTGAACAAGATTATTCCTTTGTAAATCCATGCTGACTATTGCCAGTCACATTCTTACCCTTCGTGTGCTTGGAAATGCTTTTCAGGACAGTTGCCTCCATCAGCTCCCTAGAGACTAAGGTGAAGTCGACCAGTCTATAGACCCTCAGATTTTCCTTATTCCCATTCTTTAAGTTGGAGGATATTATTTCTGCTCCAGTCACCAGCAGAAATTGTTTGAATTCAGGTGGCTGATTTCTAGAAAAGTATTTAAAATTTTCCATAATACTAAATAGCTCAAGGCCTCTTTCACATATATCATTGGAGTGTTACTGTATTAAGTTCCTTCTAAAAAGAAATTCCAGCTTTTTAATAGATATTACAGGTAAGTACACTTTACATAGAGCAACTGCAAGTGCACTTATCACATCAGTTAATGTGTGCAGTACATGCAAAATAGCTTGTATGTAGCTTATCCAAAATCTTTAAGGTAGCATGATGGTTCTGAAATTATTTTGGTGGTGGTGGTAGAAATGGGGGGAGGGTTTTTTTTTACCCTTTTTATTTTCTTCTGAGTGTTTTATTTTTTCTGAGTGCTTGAGTGTGCCCAGGTTTGGGCAAGGTGAAGGCTGGTCAGGCATTGGAGCAAGCTGCCCAGGGAAGGGATTGAGTCACCATCCCCAGAGGTGTTCAAAAGAAGTGTGGATGTGCTGCTTAGGGACATGCTTTAGACATGGACTTGACAGTGCTGGGTTAATGGTTGGATTGATGATCTTAGATGTCTTTTCTACCTTAAATGATTCTACAAGTCTGTCATTTGCTGTGGGTGCTAGAGTAAACCATAGTAAGAGAGAAAAGTGTAATTTTTTGATGGATGCTGTGCTGTCTGATACAGCTGCTTGCAAAAAATCCAGGTGTGTGCTGAGAAGCTGCCTCTCTGTTCCTCCTCAACATTTCTGTGAACGTGGCTCCACTTGTGCTCCCCAGTGCTGAGTGAGCATGCATTGGCAGCATCCCCAGCAGTGCTGGGCTTACCCCTGAGACCAGGGTGGGCCTGTTCTCCAGCCTTTGACACTGCTCCTCCCTGAGACAGGCCTCTGGGGACCATTCCTATCCCCCCAACTGCTGGAACTGGCTGCTCTCAAATCTGCCTTTTTTTCATGAGGTGTGACTCATCAGAGTCATCAAGCAGCAACCTCGTAAAAATGGCTTTGCTAGAGCCATGGAAACCACAAGATCCCATTACAAGCCGTTTCATTTTCAGTGGCTAATGGAAGGTCACCAGTAATGAGAAAGGAGGAAATTCTTAACTCTTTCTCAGGTTCCCTTTTTCCTCCATAGTAAAACCAAAGTTTACTAGTAAATGAAATTCAGCTCAGATGGATATTCTTTGTACATGCTTTGCCAATGCCTGGCTAGTTGACAGAAGACTGCCAAATGTCTGTTCAGTTTTCTAGGTTTTCCTGCAAAAAGCATTTGTTGCTTGTAAGATACATTTTGGCTACTTCAAAGGTCTCAAAACAGCTGCTTTTTTATTATTTTCTTTTTCATTTCCGTTTGTGATTTTATAGATCATATAAGTGGAAGTGGTAAGGAGCAGAGTGTCAGTGTTTCAGATTGGATTCACAAGCAGATTAGCAGACCTTCATGGCCAGACAATAGAGCAAGCTGGTGAAGTCAGTGTAGCCAAGTCCTGCAGTTAAAATTGCAGAGCTGGGAATCTGGAAGTCTCACTCATTAATTTAATTGCAGCATATTAAGAAATGAAGAAGGTAAGAGGGCAAACAGGCGCAGAAACACACATCTGAGCTTAAAAAAAAAAATTAGCTGCATGTGCTGTTTGCCTTATTAATGTGATTCGACATAGGCCAGCTTTCAGACCTATGCAGAGATCTTGTAAAATTAATGTGAGCAGTATGCTGAAAAACAGAGATCTGAGACTCATAAGCAAGAGCTGGGAACCAAGCTTATGGCTGGCAGGATGGGCAGTGTAGGACTGTAAAGTGCAGGGCTGTAGAGCATCATATGCACTTTAATTATCATGTGCTTTTTAGTGTCTGCTGGGGGCCTGTTCAGCTTAGAACCATTTTACAGATATGCAAGAGCCTGTGGTGGAATGGGCTCTGCCTTGTGCCTCATACTGAAGGAGAGCTATTGCTGGAGTCAGAAACCTACCCAGCCAAGGCTTCATTAAGCAACCCAGAAGTCAGCACAAGTGTGTGTGATAAAATGCAAAGGATTGTGTGTCATATTTTTCTCCCTCATTCCCCTGTTTCCAGCTCAGTGCAGGCCTCAGTGACAATGGCAGGTAGGTCCTGGACTGGACACCAGTGGCAGCTTTTACCCCCTGCCTGTTGGCTACTGACTGAAATCAATTGCTCTACCTCAATTTACAGCAACAAGTATTTGGTCATGCTGGAATCTACTTGAGAAATGGCAGCTCTCCATTTATTTTCCCACCTCATCAAATCTCCAAAGGCATCCCAAACTCACCCATGGCTTACCTCCATGGTAAGGGGTGAACAGACTTATGGAAGCTCTTAACTGCACAGGTAAATGGGAGGAATTTTTTTTTTTTTTTTTTTTTTTTTTGAGTTCTACATTTGCCTTTGCAGAGGAAATTTCTAAAAATGGTCTCTAATTGCAGGTAAGGAGCTGTGTCTTAGGGACAAATAAGGATCTGTGCAGTTCCTCCTGGCCACAGTCTGCAGGAATTTAGGGAGCTGTGTAACCACAGTGATGATGCTTCTTCCTTACCTCAAGTGGCTTGTACCATTATAGGAATTTTTTTATTTATGGTTTTTTTAACTTGGCCAAAAACTCTTCTGAAAGCTTTCTATATTGGAAGTATGAAGAGTGGCAAGGATTTTAAATCCAGCCCCTGAACCTTACATGTCCTGATGTGGGAGAACCCCATAATTCATAATGAGACATGGACTCCCCATTAGCCACCTGGTATTGCACCTGACCTCTGGGCCACCAAGTCCTTGCCCGAGAGTGTTCTCCCAGGTCTGAAAACCACATCCCTTTTCCAAGCCAAGTGCCACGCCCATCTGGGGTCACCAAACTGTGAAGTCTTGTGGATGCTGTGGAAAAGCTGTGAGTCACAAATATAATTTCCTGCAGCATCACTGTGTGTGGGTTTCTGCTCAGGGCTATGTAGAAACAAAGGCTGTGCCACCTCCTTGAACACACATGGTGAAATCAAGGGCTTATTCTCAGGTGGCTGCATCTTCAAAGAAGCTGACTAAATTAAAAGGGCACTGTCAGAATGTCTGAGTCCTTTGGAGGTCCAGCTCAGTCGTGCTGTTTACTGTCTCTGTACCTGTCACTTTGCTTTAGTTTCACCAAGTAAGGAAAGGCAATGAAAGAAGTGAGCTCAAGTGACCCCATGTGGGATAAATGGAATACACTGACAGACTAGAGGCAAGGGCAAGCTTCCCTGACTACAGCAATATACAGCTGATGGATGTGATAAAACACAAATGCTTCTGTCCTATGGTTTTCTGGTGGATGAAAGGTGGTGAGAGTTATTTCAGGCTTGTCTTTGTAAAGTCTTTCATATTGCAGATGGCTTCTGCACGGTCTTCAGTACCAGCACCTGAAGGTGTTTCTTCAGTACAAACACCTATTTAGGTGTTTCTTAGAAGCTTTAGAGAAAGGTATAAGAACATTTCAACATCAAAGTGATGACTAACACCATTCTCTTCCCTATATGCTGTTATTGATCCTCTTAATGGCCCTCATTTACTGACTTCCTCACCTGTACCAGGTGATCATTGACTCATGAGTCTAGAGGTTATTTGGCTAAAGATGAATGTAGTTATATTTTTGTTGGCTTGTTTCTTTTGTCTTACTGACTGGGAATTTCATACAAGAAAATCATCAAAGAAAGTAATTCTATCCCACACTGTGGTGGCGAGCCCTGAAGAGGCTGCCTCATTTTAGTACAGAACTGAGATTTGGTCTGGGGATGCCCAAAGATGTGCCAGGCTGCTCCAGAAGTAGAAGTCATTCAAATGCAAGAATGAAAAGGGAAATCAAGTTTCTATGAAATGGAGCTTAGATGCTGCAATCAGCTCTTTGCCTGGCTTCAGAAGTAACTGCTGACAAAATCAATGTGATGTGCTGTGCAGGGAACTGTAGATCACAGTATCCATTCAAATGCACTTAGTGCAAATGCCAAGAGCTTGAAGACTTAATGTTATACAACTTCTGTCAGGAGCAGAAATGGGGACACAGAAAATATGAGTTGGATCTCTTCCTGGGACATTGATTTCTATTGAAACTCAAATGAAAGAGAAATGGTCTCCCAATGATGGAGGATTTTGTGTTGAAATGAAGTGTGTGCAAGTATGTACATAACACATGGCAACAGATGGAAGATGATCAGATAGAAATGTTGATTTGAAGGCCAGGTAAAAATCTAGTTTTGGGTCTAGTCATCTTACAGAAATGAAACACAATAACCCAAAGACTATTTTAAACAGTTAATAAAATGTTACCGTGCCTTGATCTTTTCAAACTTGCCACTAATGTAAAAATGTGGAAAATTAATTAATTAGGAGTCTCAGTTCAAGTTTCACCTTGGCAATTTCAGGTAGGTCATGCGGCATGACTTTAAGGACTACTGCAATGTAATATAACAGAAGCCTGGAGTTAATATATAAATCTTTGTGGTATAATATCCCACAATTTAATGTAGATTGGCACTCATCAACTGCTACCTGAAGAAATGGTTTAGTAGGCATTTGCTTAAGATCCTGAGGTTATCCTAGGCATAAGCACCAGACAGGAGTACACCAAAGCTGTTCTAAGATATTCAAGAAGCATACCCATTAAAGACTGCAGGTGTGCTCTGTCCATCTGTGCCTTGGAAGAATATAAAACTCAACATCACCTGAAGCTGACGTGGTGTAAGTGCTCATTGGAAGGACTGGCACATATGAGGTCATTTTGGCTTTCCCTGCAAACACCTGTCATATAACATGTACAATGAACTTGGACAGAGTTTTTAAATCTTGTGTAGTGCCAGGTGGAGAACAGACATAGAGATGTGCAAGAGAAATGTATTTTTCACTCTAGATGAGACTGTTGGACAAGAAAGAATTTTGACATTATCCTTTATTGAAGTTTTTCTCTAAACATAAGTGGATTCTGGAAACTAAAAATTCATACTATCCACCTCTTTTTAAAAATAATAGTTGAAAATAGTTTAACTGAAAGTGTTTGAGCCTTGATTTGGTACTGAGTATTAGTAGTTCTGCACTGAATCCCACTGCCTCTGTTTTGTTGGACAAACTGGGAGTGTAAAAAGTGTAAAAAAAGGGTGTCCTCTCTTTTTTCAGAGGAACATGGTTTTTCTCCTGCTTTTACCTTACGGGCCAACTGCAGAATTCAAAACGAACAAATCAGCTCAGACATAAGGACCTAAAAATATCAAAATAGAGGTAAGTATCAATGTTCACAAAAGTTTTTTATAAAAAGCAGCCTGTGAACATTCCCAGTGCTTCTGGTTAATGAAAGCCCTGTCTTGTGGGCTTCAAGGCCAAGGCAATGCATTTGCTGTTTGTTTCCTTGGCATTTAGCAGATTTCTGAATATCCTTTTGTTATTTTCTTGTTTATGTCTCTTGTTTCCTTTTGCCTCCCCAGGACCCCTGGGCAGAGCCCTCCTGTTCCTACAGGAGATCTCCACCCTCACTGTGGGGGGGAGAGGGGCTGAGGGAGGCATCTGGTGGAAAGGAAATGTGAGCAATGATACACTGAAGAAGATATTGCATAGAATGGGGGGCCAGCAGGGCTCCTGGTGCCCTTTTAGGACCCACTCCACTCACTTTTCTGCTTTCCCTCATGAAGAATCTGCTGCACAATGACCAAGGTAAGAGAAGAGTCAGCTCTTAGTCACATTGGAACAAAGGAAGATTAGCACTGGGCTTTAATGAAAAAATGGCGAAAGCCAAAGGTGGAGAGAAGGTAAAGACAGTAGAAGACTTCCAGGTGCTGCCCCACAGAACAAGAAGCTCCTAAAGGTGCGAGTCCTACAATAAGGAATGGCTTAGTAGTGGACAAAGGCTTCTAAAGAACCTACATGTTCAGACTGAAATGGCCCAGCAGTGTGCATCCAGCACTCTCTGAAGTTAATGATTGTCAGGACCAAGCCAGTGCTGTGTGCATCCTGGCTGAGAAAGGCTACTGTATTCTCCTTGGTACTGGGCAGGGGGCATCTGCCCTGGGAGTCTGTGTGTGTGCTGTAAATACCAGTGAAGGTAGTGGTGTCTGTTCAGGGACACTGGACTTGCCAAAGGCTCCAGGAATGCGCTGTCTGCTCAGAAGAGAGAGCAAGAGCACACAGTTGCTAAGCGGTCTCAGAGATGCTTCCCAGCAGAATATCCTGGGCCTTCCCTGATTTGTCTTTTGACATGACTTACATCCTGTGTATGAGTGGAAAAGTTGTTGCTCTGTTTAATTGCTATTTCTAATTTTGTCTGGGCTTTGTGAGTAAGGCTCAGGCTCTTGGAGCTGAGCCTGGGCTCACAGCTCCTCTGCAGTGTTGCCCCACAGGCTTGATATAATGAGGAACACTAAACCCAGGTTTTCTTACCAAAGCAAAAATGCCTCTTGGTGCATGTGTGCAACCACAATTTTTTCTCTGCATTCCCTTGTGGGAGCCAAGCTGTGACTGCAGCCTAGCAGGTGATGTAGTACCACTGGACTGCTGTCTGTGTGCAGGTGTAAAGCTGTCACTCTCTTGCTGTGGTGTTGATTCACACACAGTCATCAGATTGCTCCTGTCCCACCCCCATTCTTTTTCATAAAGGCATGAGTGTGCTTCAAAATATGTATGGGTACAAGGAGGTGTGTGTGCGTGTGTGTCAACCACTGCTCATGTGGTGCACAGCGTCCTTTAAAAGGCAGGTCACTCTTCAGAATTAATATTGAAAATATTTTGTAGTAAGAAGTGATTTTAAGCATTATTTTGTATAAATGCAGCTTATTCAGTAATTCACATTACTAAAAGTACTTACTTCCTTAAGACTTGTATTTATTTCTTTTAGTAGCAGGTACAAAAGCAAAACTGTCATTTTGTTGCATGGCCATTTCCAGCCCTTTAGCCTAATTTTTCTGGACCAGTTTGGTCAATTGTTTAAAGTACAAGGCAGATGAACATGAGTGGATGAAGAAATAGGGGTGGGAGGAAATATGCAGGACATTAGCATTACCTTGTCCCAGGCTCAGCCCTTGACATGACTTGAGAGGGGCAAGTAAAACTCCAGGAAGAGTGGGTCTGTGTTAATGGCAGATACTTTAATTTTCCAGCTCCAAACTGCACGCTGTGTTGTTATTTTTAAAACCTTGGAAGAGATGAATTGGGTCAAAATAATTCAAAGCCACACAATGTACTGATCTTTTGTTGAAGCCCTTAGAAGTTGCCCATGTACCACATAAGTTGAAACAAGTTAATTTTAGAGCTAGTCTGTCTCCTTTGAGCTCCCTGACTTGAGAAGTGAAAGATTTTAAGATGTTTTTAATGTTGGAGTGCTCTGAGACCTCATTTGCTAATGCTTTTAATAAGGTTTTGATCTTCAAGTGAAAAGCTCAGTAGAAGGACAAGCAGTAAAGCCCAATCATCTCTCATTTTAATATGCAGTTATTTTGTAGAAATGATCATAACAGCCAGTTCATCCTGCCTTGTCTCTACGGGTATTTGGTTTCAGAGGCGAATGCTGCAGCCTGACAAGCAATGTAGTTTCTGTTTACTATTTGGTTTCTTCACAGGGATTGGATGTGGCAGCATCTTGTTGTCATGACTATTACTTGAGCCAGCTAGGAGGTTAAATATTTCATTGCCATGATTTTGATACTTGCATTGATCTCCTGTGGATTCATAATTAAAGACATCACAAAACAAAACAAACCTCCCCCAAACAATTGTGTGTCTAAATCTCTTACATATGTTTCTTGTTCCAAATTATGTATGGGTTTCTTTTTAATATCACTCTTGGCATGACAGAAACTATGCTGGAAACATTGTTGGTCCCGTTAGCCTCGACTGTTTTCAATGACACCAAGTTTATTGGGACAGACTGTGAATTGCTTGTCAGTTCTTGTGAAGTCAAAGCTTAATTGCTGATCAAATGTTTAAAATATGACTTGTATTAGCAAGGGGTTTTGATATTTATTCTTTCTTGTGACTATTAGGCAAGAAGCCAAAGAACTGGCAGTGCTGCAGCTTGGAAGTCAGCTCCAGGCTGCTATTCTGGACTGAAATTCTCGAGTTTTTCAGATTTTTTTTCCTCCCGTTTTGGTGGGAGTAACTGAAAATAACTTTAGGCCAATCTGAAATAGATTCTCCCCTCCCTCTTTCTATTTTCCCTGGCTAGTTATTGAGCCAACCAATCAGTTATTATGCAGTCTATTATGTTCCACATAAATCCATAGTTCCTACTGGATTGTTCTCCATCACTCCACCTTCTTTCAATAGTCGTGGACAAATGGTCATGGAATCGAAATATTTTTGGGGGCTGTTTCTGCAAAAAAGCAGACTTTTATCTGTGAAACCATAGAAGATGAGAAAATAAAACAAACCAGAAATTTTTACTGAGTTCAGCTCCAAACATATTGTATTTTTACAGATTAATGTATCCTTCTTTCCTGTTTTTGTGGAATTATCAGCCCATCAATACCCTTCTTCTCTTCTGACTTGCACATGCCTCTCTAGACAATGTGGTGTGCGCAAACCTATTAACCACACTCCGCTGAAGTAGTGTTAATCCAAGAGATAGGTCACCACTGGGTCAGGGAAAGAGGAGGAGAAAGAGAGGTTTACTGTGGGAAGAAACACCAGCATTCTCCAGGAATGGAGCTGGTGATGTTTTCCACTCCATCAGCACGCCGAGGTCAGAACTTTCCTTCTGCAGCTGTGGGTGAAAAAACTAGGTGGCAGTTAATCCAGGATTAATGTTATCAAATTCCCTTATCATGGAGTTATGTACTCAGGATAGATGTTCCCAGGAGAGCAGACCAAATAGGTAATTTACCTACATGGCAGTTCAAAGCCTCCTCAGGTCCTTGTTCAGGACCTTTTGCTTACCCTAAAATCACTGTGTGAAACCTTCTTGTTCCAGTGGCTGGTGAAGGAGCCTGACCTATGGCCTCTGTAGCTTCCCACTGCTGTGCTCAGCTTCTCAGCAGATTCCCAGCAGTAGCTGTCTGAAGATGTGCACCAGAACAGGTCCATGCTTCGTGGCCAACAGGGTCTTTCTCCAAAGCAAATTCCTTTCTCCTTTTCCTGGCTAGATGTTCCCCTGAGCTCATTTCTTTACCTGTACTGTCATTGCCTGGATTTTGTCTTCCAAGTTAATCTCATCAGTTAATGATCATACCAAGTCTGAAAAGCCCAAGTGCTACAATTCATTATTATTTCTTTTGTTTTCCATCTGACACTCTTTCCAAGTCCAGATCATGGGATCTTTCTGTGTAGCCACATCTCCTTCTGTAGCTTATTGTCTTGCATCAAAACAACTGGTCCCTGTTTTCAGCTCAGTTGCTGCCTGTTTAATTCCTATGTTGCTGGAAATAATGGAACAAGGGAGAATTAAAAACTGGTAATACTTCATATCATAATTACAGAACTGGCTTTACAGGTGTTTATAAAAGGCATTTTATACACATCTGGTCCACTTCTGCACTGTGTGTGAGCATGTAGCACAGTCTTATCTTCTGGTAAGCAAAATCTCTCTTTCCTTCTTCCCTGCCTAGCTGTCAGTAGGATACAGACCATTCCCCCCCAACAGGTTCCTTTGTGTTTTCTCAACGGAAAATCAGAAAAAGCAGGAACATGCCAAACATGGGTGAGATTTGGGGATATGAAATTGTGCTAGAAGCTTCTATGGAGCTTGTGTGAAGTGTTAAAGGAGAATTTTGCTCTTGCAGTTTTTTTTTCCCACACCCCAAGTTACCCATAATTAGGGTAACTTCTTAGATGACTTTTTACTCTTCAGATGTAAAGGCCGTGTCAGACAAATACCAGGTCATTGCTCCAGGGCATGGGGTTTGGAGTTGGTTGTGCAAGGATCTTGTAAGCATAAAAACACAAACAACAGCTTCTGCTTTGGAAGCAGTCCAACCGTTTTGCTGGAAAAAAAATTAAAAACTATTTAGGCAAAGCCATCGGGGTTAATTCAAACCAAGTGGTTACAGTCTGGCAAAAAAATAACATGGTAGCAGGAAGCTCTTAGTACCAGGCTTCACCATATGAAAGAGATTGGTTATTCTGGAGTGCCTGAAAACATCCAACAGTAAGAGTCTGCCAAGGACAGAGAAGCAACAAAGTCCCCACTCTTTTGTGATAGCTTTGCTTTCTGAAGGACAGATCTATTTCCAGCTGTGATGAGTTCAAGTAAACTGCTTCTGTGGTATCCAACGTGACACTTTTAGTAGGTGCAAATCAGTCTGGTTGCAGCTGCCCAAATTTTCTTTCCTGTATTTATTGTGGCTGGCACTGGTGACGCTCTGTGTTAAGGAGCATACCCAGTGGAGCATAGCATGGAATTGCTTGTTCTCCTCATCTTTTAATTTTCCAGGTTGATTAATGTAGTAGATGAGATGCACACAACAATTCCCATTAAGGTTTGCAGCTGAAGCAGCTTAGCAACAGAATTCCCCTGCAACCTTGAGGACTCAAATCAGTCATGAAATCCCAAGGCAGCCTCTGTGTTGGTGTTTGAGGCAGCACAGGCCAGCTTGGGGGAGTGCTCCTCGCTGGTACTGCTGTGTCCTGGGTTGATCCCTCTCCAAATGCAAGTTTACCAGCACAGCTCTCGGCTGTCAGGCCCCCAACCAGCTCCCGTGACTCTTGCTCCTGCAAGGACATGCCTCAGGACATGTATTTTTTCTTCCACATCAGACATTTCCTTTTTTCAAACCATCACATTTCTTGCTTCTCTCCAATCTATGAAACTCTCCATTTCACTTTCCCCTCTTTGTTCCTCTCCATGCCCAGATGCTGCTTACACTTGTTTTGTTGTCCTACCCAGAAAGACAGCACGGGACAAAAGGGCCCTTAAACTGTGAGATTCGCTGTCAGTGTTGTTAACCAGGCTGTGAACTCACCAGGTTTCAGAAGACAATGAAGCACTTTGAATGTGATGCTTGGATAGCTTAGATAAGGGGAGAACAGTTGCTTTATGGAGGCTTTAGACTTTTTTTTCAGGTAGTTTACTTGGCTCTCAGCTGTTGCTTTTCCATTCCCAGCAACTCCTACCTCTGACTTCATTCTCAGACTTTCCTGTTTCGCCCATGCTGTTTGCTTGCTGGGGACAGGACCTGTTTGTATTAACACCGGTTGGACAAGTTTGTTTTTTTCCAGGACATATGCCAGTTGTGACAGAATTCTTTAACCCCCTGAGCTAAAAATCAAAAGCCCTTCAAAGTTAGTAAACACAGTGGCCTTATCCCACCCCCAGACCCTTCTGCACACAGTGTGCTTTAGTGAAACAGTCTCTTGTCAGGCCAGCCATCCAGCCTGCCCTGTTTCTTTTCCACAAGCTTCACTTGTGGCCTTTTTCCATGCTCAGGGGCACAGCACAACAAGCTCTCAAGACCCTCTCCAGCAGAACACTCCTGCCCTGCTGAATCCACTCACAACGCTCACTGAGCTGGCAGCTGCTCAGAAATTCAAACATCTGCTTTATTGAAAAATTTGAGGTGTTTTCTGGTGGGGAACAAAAGCTCAATATAGCTGTTCCTTTTGGCTCAGTGACCTTTTTATCCCCTAAGTGCAGTTTTGAGCTTCAAGCACCTCCAGCATTTAGGAGAGTGCTACAAGCTGCAAGAAACTGCAGTGTGGGCCCTGAAAACAACAGAAGAACAGATCAGACTGTTCTTAAAAGACTGACCAAAACATCCTGGTGAGCCATGAAAGCACTAATGAGTCACACCCCAGGATGGGCTAAATGGTAATAGAAAAAAACTGCTGCTTTCAGCTCCCTGCTGGGACCAAAAAGTTGATTCGTCGTTACTGACTTGTTTCTTTTCCCTCTTCAGTGAGTTACTAGCTGTAATTTATGATTAAATAATTCCTCTGGGAAATTATTCCTCATGGGGAAAGAATCATGAAAAGGAAGAGAGATTTCCTCTGCCTTCCCCATTCATCAAACCAATGAGAATAGCATTCAGAAAATTCTGATATCATGAGAGAGCCTACCCTTTCCTTCTAATTTTGTTTGGCTAATTATTCTGAAAATAGATTGAGAGGCATCCTTGACTTTTCCCCACTGAACATTAGCAAAAAGGAAGTTGTTTTACTATGAAGAGCAGCTTACATTTCATTGTGACCCCTTGTCTTTGGCAAAAAGGGCTCTGCCTCAGTTTTTTCAGAAGGCAGCCTTGCATTCTTTATGATATGCACTTTACCAGGACATCTCTGTTTAAATGAAATTCTAACAAAAATGTCCAGCTTCTGTGATCTGAATTCAGTGTTGGCTATGCCTTATCCAGGCATGTGGATGGATATGCCTTAGCCAGAGTAAAGGATTGTGATTTTGGAGCAAAATGTACTGAAAAATGAGGTCAAGACAGAGTTCTGGCATCCATAGTCGTGGTCTTCTACATTTCAAGAAGCGCTGAGAGGAACTTGTTTGTTCCTAACACTGTTGTGACTGTGTTCATGGTGGTATATATATATGGAGGGCAGAGTTAAGGCTGGAAGGGTGAGTGCTTTTACCAAAGAGCATTTAGAAAAAATATGCAACAACAACCATAACCCTGCTGGAACTGAAGCTCCTTGGTAGGTAGGAATGTATTTGTGACTTTTGTTGATATGGTCAGCCATTTGTACCTGCAAATTAAATCAGATACCTTCCTCCACCATCCAATGTTATGGGAAGCTGTTTTGCTGATCCAATGCAGAGAATGAAAACTTGTCTAACATCAGGTCCAAGGGACCAGCCCAAGAGTCTGATTAGTGATCCTGCAACTGGCATATTTTTGTATGGTATTAGGGAAGATGAATGATGGCTGTGTTTGGGAAAATTGTTTCCATAATTTAAGAGAGAGAAAATCAGCTCATTGCTGATCCAGACTTTGTCATAAGCAATTTGAAAGTTTTCTGTGGTTTCAGCTGAAAAGCATTTGGAATCAAGGAGAAAATTCATGTAGATGCACATTGGATTTTGGTGAGCATCTGCTTGAAAAAGCAGTGGTTCATGGTTATCCTGGCCCCATGGGGTCACCTAATAGAACAGTTCACAATTTATTGGCAAGTTTGGGGCAAGTTCAATCATTCTTTTCTAGCTCATTAAAAAAAAAATCAAATTACAATATAATTACATGCACAGCAATAGTTCAGTCTAAGAGAATTCTTGAATGCCATTAGGAGACATATCGTATCCAAATGCTGCCAATGTTAACTAAAACTTCACAAGCCTGAGCCAAATGGAGAGACACAATTTTTCCTTCCTTCCTCCTTCTATTTTTCACTCTTTTCCTCATCCCTGCAACTAAAAATAATGTGCCCTGCTTGCCTCATTTGCTAACTAAAACATGTGTACCTGCTTGTTAATCTGTAATTTTAGCTTCACTTTGATTGATAGCTTGAGTAGGAAAGGTTTGAATTTTTGTCTTGTACAGACACATTCAAATTGCATGGCAAGGCTGTTAAATGCTTTGCTTTTGTAGTCATCATGCAGACTGGAGCTTCCCCAGCGACTGGAAAAAGTTTAAATGAATTTAATGAATTTGGGGTTTATTCTTTTTTTCCCCTAGTTTTTTAGTTAGGACTTTAATAAAGCTGTGGCTGTTTTGGAATGGGGAGTGCATACCTTCTGAGTGAAGCAGAGCCAGAGCTGCAGCTGCAGCTTTCTGCCTGTATGTGTTGCTCCATGGGCTTGTGGGAGCTGATGGAGCAGGCTGCTGGGATTGCCAGGTGGGACAGCTCCACTGTTGTTGCTGGCGTGGGCCCAGTTTAATACCTCGTAGCTGAATGGGGGAGAGATGTTGAAGAGGTGTTACTAGAAAAATGGTGCTTTAAAATGGGAGCCCTGAAAACCAATGGTGATGCTAATGTTTGTTCTAATTGTGCACTCTGGAGCATCACGTTCATACCCAAGGAGGCAGAGACTTTCTGTTTTTAATGGCTTCCTGCCCACTTGTAGCCAGTGGGTCAAGTGCTTTGCCTGTCTGCCAGTCCATAAAGGGTCTGGATACTTGGCCAGCCATGCACTTCTGTCTGCTGTGGGCTGGTGTACCAGGCACGGAAAGGACTTGTGTGACTTCTAATGAGGTACTAATAGTGCTGTGACAGATGGTGTTTTTTCTTGGGTAGAAATGACAGGAACTGGTTTTTGAATTAGAGTTGCCTTGAGTCCAGTTCAGGCTGGATAGGTGTGGGGAACTATTTAGGTTCCTTTCTAAGAAGACCAGAAAACAGCAGAGAGAGAAAGGGATAAAAGGCAATAGCCAAGCAGTCCAGAGTGAGTCTGAAGCCTTTATTCCCTTACTGCTGTGTCTGAGTCACTGATGCAGAGCAGCACTGGCAGGACAAAAATGGCTTTAGTGGGTCAGGGTAATGCCTTGCAGGTGGCTGTGGCTAGTACTGAATGCTTCAAGAAGGTGCATCTACAGACATCCTTTCAGAAGAGGCTCACACCTCAGCACCTGGACCATCCAGCAAACAATGGATCTGCCATCCATCAGCGAACTCAATTTGAGGAACACAGTGTTAACTTCTCACCACCACCACATTTTGCGGACAGTGACGACTAGAACTAATCCCATTCCATTAGTCAGATACAGGAATGAGTTGTATATTTTCATAGTTGATTGTATAAAAAATTTCTTTGGTTTTTTTTTTTAGACTGGCAGACAGAAACTGTTACCAGACACTCAGTGTTTGTTTTACCAGAGGGATGTTTTTTTAAAAATCAGCTTCTCCATTAGGGACAAACTTCTACCCAGTCCTGTTGATGAGAAATATCAATCCACTTGAGATAAAATTAGCTAGGATATTGTAACCTCTTTTTAGCAATGTGGATATTAATGTCTTCAGGTCTTAAAATCAGATTTGGAGCAGAATATCTGTCCAAGCCTCATACTGTAAAAAACAGTTTTTAAAATTAAAAATGGTCTGAATGACTTTCACTGAACTGATACAGTTGAGCATCTCTCTGTTAGAAAAACTAATTTGTTGCATCCTTTTTTTGTATCTGATTGGGCTTTGTCCTTTTTGGGTATGCTTTTTTTTTTTGTCTTTCAATACATTTTGATCCTCTCCAGCTGAACAGCTGATGTCTCCTATCTTTAAATGCAACAGTCATGCAAATAAAGAAGTCCTGGTTATAAGTGGGTGAAATCACAAGTCAGTTCATTTCTCTGCCCCCACTTCTTTGTAATCAGAAGATAAAGTCACTCCAGAAAATGCAGAGGAGGCTCTGCTATCCATGGCATGTCGTGCCTACAGTTAGCACACATTTTAAATCACAGTTCTGGAGTTTATTTATACAGCTAAATGTCATATGTTTAAAAATAATGAGTTTATTCAGAAAGAAAAATTCTCCTCAGAGTGATTAATTAATGGAGGGAGACTCATTCCCAGAGTAACAGCCAGCTAGAATTATTCCAGGCCTTCTCTTGAAGTCAATTACCTGTTGGAAAATGTGTTCAATTCACCAAGTCGGTCCAAGTTCAACAGCTTGAAATAATGAATGGAATATAGAAAGAAGCAGTAAATTTTTCCTAATTGCTTGTGCATCTCACTGTAACATGTCAGTCACATTCAAGGACAACAAACTGTTTTGGGGGTTTAAAGATAAAAATAATAGGGTTTAGACAAATAGTGGCATAGATGTTTTTCACAGTGAAACAGGTTTTTCCTAACATGTATGAGCCTTCCTAAAAAGACAAGTGGCAGTGATGTTATTAAAACATGTGGGACTTAACACTCAGTATGATATTTGTTGACTCTTCAGCATCTTGCCTATACTGAATTTAACACCAAAAAAAATGGTTGTGCCATAGAACACTATCATAAAATTGCAATTGCTGCTTTTCAGAATCCTCAGCT